>NW_027590133.1:651520-977280 GCF_964213995.1 Mustelus asterias
GAGGAGTGCCCCCTGTCATTTAGGAGATCCACCTGTCATTTTCGAGTGCCCCCTGCCAATTCGGAGTGACCCTGCTAATTCGAAGTACCCCCCGTCAATTTGGAGTGCCCCTGTCAATTTGGTGTGCCTCCTGTCATGGTTGGAGTACCCCTTCTCAATTAGCAGTGTCCCCTGGCAATTAGTAGATCCCCCTTCCAATTAGGAGTTCCCGCTGCCAATGAGGAGTACCCGCTGTCAATTAGGCGTCCCCCATGTCAATTGGAATGCCCCATGTCAATTGTCAAAGATGACAGTCCCCCAGCCTGAGGAGTGCCCCCTGTCAATGAGGAGTGCACCCTGTCAATGAGGAGTGGCCCCGTCAATTAGGACTGCCCCCTGTCAATTAGGAGTTCCCCTGTCAATTAGGATTTCCCCTGTCAATTAAGAGTACCCTGTTTCAATGAGGACTGCCTCCTGTCAATGAGGGGTGCCCCTGTCAATGAGCAGTGCCTCCTGTCAATGAGGAGTGCGCCCTGTCAATGAGGAGTCCCCCCTGTCAATTGGAGTGCTCCCTGTGAATTGGAGTGCACTCTGTCAATTGGATGCCCCGTCAATTAGGAGTGCCCCCTGTCAATGAGCAATACCCCTGTCAAGAGGATTTTCCCCTTTCAATGATAAGAGCCCCCGGTAAATGAGGAGTGCCCCCTGTCAATAAGACGTGCCCCCTGTCAATAGGGAGTGCGTTCTGTCAGTAAGGAGTGCCCACTATCAATAAGGAGTGCCTCCTGTCAATGAGAAGTGCCCCCTCTCAATGAGGAGTGCCCACTGCCAATGAGGAGTGCCCCCTGTCAATGGGTTTTGCCCCCGTCAATGCGGAGGACCCCCTGTCAATGAGCAGTGCCCGCTATCAACTATGTGCACATCAATGAGGAGTGACCGCTGTAAATTAGGAGTGCCGCCAATCAATGAGCAGTGCCCCCCCCCCACAATGTCGAATGCCACCTGTCAATGTGGAGTGCCCCGCAGTCAATGTCGAATGCCCCCTGTCAATGTGGAGTGCCCCTGTCAATGAGGAGCGCCCCCCCGTCCATGAAGAGTGCCCCCTGACAATGAGGAGTGCCCCCCCGTCAATGAGGAGTGCCCAACCGCCAATGAGGTGTGCCCCTGTCAATGAGGAGTGCCATTGTCAATGAGAAGTGCCCGCTGTCAATGAGGAGTGCCCCTGTCAATGAGGAGTGATTCCTGCCAATGAGGTTTGCTCCCAGTCAATGAGGAGTGCCCCTGTCAATGAAGAATGTCCCCTGTCAAGCAGGAGTGCCCCCCCCCCCCCCCCGTCTATGAGGTCTGCCCCACCTTCAATAAGTAGTGCCCCCTGACAATGAGAAGTGCCCCCTGTCAATGAGGAGTGTCCCCTGTCAATGACGAGTGTCTCCAGTCAATGCTGAGTGTCCCCTGTCAATGCGAAGAGCCCCCTCTCAATTAGGAGTGAACCTGTCAATTTGGAGTGACCCGGTCAATGAGGAGTCTCTCCTGTCAATGTGGAATTCCCCCTGTCAATTAGGAGTGACCCCAGTAAATGTGGAGTGCCCCCTGTCAATGAGAAGGGCCCCCAGGAAATGCGGAGTGCCCCCTGACAATGAGGAGTTACCTCTGCCAATAATGAGTGCCTTCTGTCAATGATGAGTGCCCTCTCTCAATAATGAGTGACTTCTGTAATGAGGAGTGCCCCCGTCAATGACGAATGCCACCGGTCAATGAGCAGTGCCCCCTGTCAATGAAGAGTGCCCAAGGCAATGAGGAGTGCTCCCTGTCAAAGAGGAGCGTCTCCTGTCAATGTGGAATTCCCCCTGTCAATGAGGAGTGACCGCTGTAAATTAGGAGTCCCTCCATCATTGAGCATTGTCCTCTTCAGCGACGAATGACCCATGAGAATGAGGAGTGTCCTCTGTCAATGAGGAGCGCTCCTAATTCTATAAAGTGTACCCCCTGTCAATGAGGAGTGCCCCACGTCAATGAGAAGTGCCCCCCCACCCCCGTCAATGAGGAGTGCCCCCTGTCAATGAGGAGTGCCCCCTGTCAATGAGGAGTGCCCCGTGTCAGTGAGGAGTGCCCCCTGTCAATGAGGAGTTCCCCATGTCAATGAGGAGTGTCCCCATTCAATGAGGAGTGCCCCGTGCCTATGCCTATTGCCCCCTGTCAATGCGGAAGGCCCCTGTCAATAAGGACTGCCCGCTGTCAACTATGAGTTCCCTCTGTCAATGTGCACTGCCACCTGTCAATGAGGAGTGCACCCTGTCAATGAGAAGTGCCCCCTGTCAATGCGGAGTGCCCCCCAACCGTCTCTGGAGAGTGCCCCCTGTCAATGAGGAGTGCCCCCCGTCAATAAGGAGTTCCACTCCCCATCAATGAGGAGTGCCCCATGTCAATGAGACGTGCCCTCTGTTAAAGAGGAGTGCCCCCTGTCAATGAGGTGTGCCCCTGTCAATGAAGAGTACCCCCTATCAATGAGGAGTGCCCCCTGTCAATTAGGAGTGCAACCTGTCAATGGGTTTTGCCCCCGGTCAATGCGGAGGGCCCCATTTCAATGAGGAGTGCCCGCTATCAACTATGAGTGCCCTCTGTCAATGAGTAGTGCCCCGTCAATGAGGAGTGACCCTGGAAATGAGGCGTGACCCCGTAAATGAGGAGTGCCCCCTGTCAATGATGAGTGTCCCCTGCCAATGACGTGTGCCCCCCGTCAATGAGGTGTGTCCCCTGTCAACGAGGAGTGCCCGCTCTCAGTAAGGTGTGCCCTCTGTCAATGAGGAATTCCCGCTGTCAATGCGGAGTGCCCTCTCTCAATGAGGAGTGCCCCCTGTCAATTAGGACTGCCCCCTGTCAATGAAGAGTGCCCCCTGTCAATGAGGAGTGCCCACTGTCAATGAGGAACTCCCGCTGTCAATGCGGAGTGCCCTCTCTCAATGAGGAGTGCCCCCCGTCAATTTGGACTGCCCCTGTCAATGAAGAGTGCCCCCTGTCAATGAGGAGTGCCCACTGTCAACGAGGAGTGCCCTCTGTCAATGAGGAGTGCCCCCTGTCAATGTGGAGTGCCCCCTGTCAATGAGGAGAGCCCCCTGTCAATGAGGAGTAACCCTGTAAATGAGGAGTGCCCCACCGTCATTAAGGAGTGACCGCTGTAAATTAGGAGTACCCCCCATCATTGAGCAGTGCCCCCCGTCAATGACGAATGACCCCTGTCAATGAGGAGTGTCCCCTGTCAATGAGGAGCGCCCCCCCTTCTATAAAGTGTACCACCTGTCAATGAGGAGTGCCCTCCGTCAATGAGAAGTGACCCCCACCCCCGTCAATGAGGAGTGCCCCCTGTCAATGAGGAGTAACCCCTGTCAATGAGGAGTGCCCACTGTCAATGGGAAGTGCCCGCGGTCAATAAGGAGTGCACCCCCCCCCCCCGTCAATGTGGAGTGCCCCCTGTCAATGAGAAGTGCCCGCTGTCAATGAGGAGTGGCCCCTGTCAATGAGCAGTGCCACCTGTCAATGAGGAATACCCCTGTCAATGAGGAGTGCCCCCTGTCAATGAGGAGTGCCCCCTGTCAATGAGGAGTTCCGGCTGTCACTGAGGAGTGCCCCATGTCAGTGAGGAGTGCTCCCTGTCAATGAGGATTTAACATGTCAATGAGGAGTGACCCCTGTCAATGAAGTGTTCCCCCCCGTCAATAAGGAGTTCCACTCCACGTCAATGAGGAGTGCCCCTGTTAATGAGAAGTGCCCGCCGTCAATGAGGAGTGCCCCCTGTCAATGAGCAATACCCCTGTCAAGAGGATTTTCCCCTTTCAATGATAAGAGCCCCCGGTAAATGAGGAGTGCCCCCTGTCAATAAGACGTGTCCCCTGTCAATAGGGAGTGCGTTCTGTCAATAAGGAGTGCCCACTATCAATAAGGAGTGCCTCCTGTCAATTAGGAGTGCCCCATGTCAAATAGCAATGCCCATGTCAATCAGGAGTACACCCTGTCAATTAGGAGTGCCTGCTCTCAATTAGGAGTGCCCCCTGTCAATGGGTAGTGTCCCCCGACAATTAGGAGTGCCCCTGTCAATTAGGAGGCCCATGTCAATGAGGAGTTCCACTTGTCAATGAGGAGCGCTCCCCCCCCTCCGTCAATGAGGAGTGGCCCACTGTCAACGTTGACTGCCCCACCATTATTGAGGAGTCCCGGCTGACAATGAAGAGTGCCCGCTGTCAATGAGGAGTGCCCCCTGTGAATTGGGAGTTTCCTCTGTCAATTTGGAGTACCCCCTGTTAATTAGTCGTGCGCACTGTCAGTTCGGACTCCCCCCCCCCCCTGCCAATTACGAGTGCCCCCTGCCTTTTCGGAGTATCCTCTGCCAATGAGGAGTGCCCCCTGTCAATGAGAGTCCCCCATGTCAATTGGACTGCCCCCTGTCAATTCAAGTGCCCTCTTTCAATTGGAGTATCCCCTGTCAATTGGCGTGCCACCTGTCAATTAGAAGGGCCCACTGTCCATACGGAATGCCCAAAGTCAATAAGGAGTGCCCTCTGTCAATAAGAAGTGCCCACTGTCAATGAGGCGTGCCTCCTGTCTATTCGGAGTGCCCTATGTGAATTCGCAATGCCCCATGACAATTTGCAGTGGCCATGCCAATGTGTTAGGTGCCCCCTGCCAATGAGGAGTGACCCCGTCAATGACGAATGCCCCCGCTCAATGAGCAGTGCCCCCTGTCAATGAAGAGTGCCCGCGCCAATGAGGAGTGCACCCTGTCAATGAGGAGAGCCCCCTGTCAATGAGTAGTGCCCCCTGTCAATGAGTAGTGCTCCCCTCAATGAGGAGTGCCCACTGCCAATGAGGAGTGCCCCCTGTCAATGGGTTTTGCCCCCGTCAATGCGGAGGACCCCCTGTCAATGAGCAGTGCCCGCTATCAACTATGTGCACATCAATGAGGAGTGACCGCAGTAAATTAGGAGTGCCGCCAATCAATGAGCAGTGCCCCCCCCCCCCACAATGTCGAATGACACCTGTCAATGTGGAGTGCCCCGCAGTCAATGTCGAATGCCCCCTGTCAATGAGGAGTGCCCCTGTCAATGAGGAGCGCCCCCCCGTCCATGAAGAGTGCCCCCTGTCAATGAGGAGTGCCCCCCCGTCAATGAGGAGTGCCCAACCGCCAATGAGGTGTGCCCCCTGTCAATGAGGAGTGCCATTGTCAATGAGAAGTGCCCGCTGTCAATGAGGAGTGCCCCTGTCAATGAGGAGTGATTCCTGCCAATGAGGTTTGCTCCCAGTCAATGAGGAGTGCCCCTGTCAATGAAGAATGTCCCCTGTCAATCAGGAGTGCCCCCCCGTCTATGAGGTCTGCCCCACCTTCAATACGCAGTGCCCCCTGACAATGAGAAGTGCCCCCTGCCAATGAAGAGTGTCCCCTGTCAAAGATGAGTGTCTCCAGTCAATGCTGAGTGTCCCCTGTCAATGCGAAGAGCCCCCTCTCAATTAGGAGTGACCCTGTCAATTTGGAGTGACCCTGTCAATGAGGAGTGACCCCAGTAAATGTGGAGTGCCCCCTGTCAATGAGAAGGGCCCCCAGGAAATGCGGAGTGCCCCCTGACAATGAGGAGTTACCTCTGTCAATAATGAGTGCCTTCTGTCAATGATGAGTGCACTCTCTCAATAATGAGTGCCTTCTGTAATGAGGAGTGCCCCCGTCAATGTGGAGTGCCCCCTGTCAATGAGCAGTGCCCCCTGTCAATGAAGAGTGCCCACGGCAATGAGGAGTGCTCCCTGACAAAGAGGAGCGTCTCCTGTCAATGTGGAATTCCCCCTGTCAATGAGGAGTGACCGCTGTAAATTAGGAGTCCCCCCATCATTGAGCATTGCCCTCTTCAATGACGAATGACCCCTGAGAATGAGGAGTGTCCCCTGTCAATGAGGAGCGCCCCTACTTCAGTAAGGTGTACCCCCTGTCAATGAGGAGTGCCCCACGTCAATGAGAAGTTCCTCCCACCCCCGTCAATGAGGAGTGCCCCCTGTCAATGAGGAGTGCCCCCTGTCAATGAGGAGTGTCCCGTGTCAGTGAGGAGTGCCCCCTGTCAATGAGGAGTTCCCCATGTCAATGAGGAGTGTCCCCTGTCAATGAGGAGTGCCCCGTGCCTATGGGTATTGCCCCCTGTCAATGCGGAAGGCCCATGTCAATAAGGACTGCCCGCTGTCAACTATGAGTTCCCTCTGTCAATGTGCACTGCCACCTGTCAATGAGGAGTGCACCCTGTCAATGAGAAGTGCCCCCTGTCAATGAGGAGTGCCCCCTGTCAATGCGGAGTGCCCCCCCACCCGTCTCTGGAGAGTGCCCCCTGTCAATGAGGAGTGCCCCCCGTCAATAAAGAGTTCCACTCCCCATCAATGAGGAGTGCCCCATGTCAATGAGAAGTACCCTCTGTTAAAGAGGAGTGCCCCCTGTCAATGAGGTGTGCCCCCTGTCAATGAAGAGTACCCCCTGTCAATGAGGAGTGCCCCCTGTCAATGAGGAGTGCAACCTGTCAATGGGTTTTGCCCCCTGTCAATGCGGAGGGCCCCATTTCAATGAGGAGTGCCCGCTATCAACTATGAGTGCCCTCTGTCAATGAGTAGTGCCCCGTCAATGAGGAGTGACCCTGGAAATGAGGCGTGACCCCGTAAATGAGGAGTGCCCCCTGTCAATGATGAGTGTCCCCTGTCAATGACGTGTGCCCCCCGTCAATGAGGTGTGTCCCCTGTCAACGAGGAGTGCCCGCTCTCAGTAAGGAGTGCCCTCTGTCAATGAGGAACTCCCGCTGTCAATGCGGAGTGCCCTCTCTCAATGAGGAGTGTTCCCTGTCAATTAGAACTGCCCCCTGTCAATGAAGAGTGCCCCCTGTCAATGAGGAGTGCCCACTGTCAATGAGGAACTCCCGCTGTCAATGCGGAGTGCCCTCTCTCAATGAGGAGTGCCCCCTGTCAATTAGGACTGCCCCCTGTCAATGAAGAGTGCTCCCTGTCAATGAGGAGTGCCCACTGTCAACGAGGACTGCCCTCTGTCAATGAGGAGTGCCCACTGTCAATGAGGAGAGCCCCCTGTCAATGAGGAGTAACCCAGTAAATGAGGACTGCCCCACCGTCATTGAGGAGTGACCGCTGTAAATTAGGAGTACCCCCCATCATTGAGCAGTGCCCCCCGTCAATGACGAATGACCCCTGTCAATGAGGAGTGTCCCCTGTCAATGACGAGTGCCCCCTGTCAATGAGGAGTGTCCCCTGTCAATGAGCAGTGTCCACTTTCAATTAGGAGAGAAATCTGTCAATTGGGAGTCGCCCCCCCCCCCCGGAAATGACGAGTGCCACCCCCAATCAATGATGAGCGCCCCTGCCAATGAGGAGTGTTCCCTGTCAATGAGGAGTGCCCACTGTCAATGAAGGGTGCCCCCTGCCAATCAGGGGTATCTCCTGTCAATGTGGAATGCCCTCTGTCAATGAGGAGTGCCCCCTGTCAATGAGGTGTGCCCTCTGTCAATGAGTAGTCACCCTGTAAATGCAGAGGGCCCCTGACAATGAAGTGTGCCCCCTGTTAATTAGGACTTATGCCTGTCAATTAGGAGTGCCCCCTGTCAATTAGGAGTGCCCCCTGTCAATTAGGAGTACCACCTTATAATTGGGAGTACACTTTGTCGATTAGGATTTCCCCCTGTCAGTTGGGAGTGCCCCCTGTCAATTTGGAGTGCCCCCTACCAATGAGGAGACACCCCTGTCAATGAGGAGTGCCCTCTGTCAATGAGGAGTGCTCCCTGTCAATTAGGAATGATCCCTGTAGATTAGGAGTGCCCCCCATCAATGATGTGTGCCCCCCCCCCCCCTTTGCCGAATGCTCCCTGTCAAAGTGGAGTGCCTCCTGTAAATGAGGAGTGTCCCCCTCTCAATGAAGAGTGACCACTGGAAGTTAGGAGTGCCTCCCATCAATGTGGAGGGCCCCCTCCCAATGAGGAGTGCCTTCTGTCAATGAGGAGTGGCCCTGGAAATGAGGAGTGACCCTGTAAATGAGGAATGACCCTGTAAACGAGGAGTGGCCCACCCATCAATGAGGAGTGCCGCCCGTCTAGGAGGAGTCCCCCCTGTCGATGAGGAGTGCCCCCTGTCAATGAGGAGTCACCACTGTCAATGAGGAGTGCCCTCTGTCAATCAGGCGTACCACCGGTTAATGAGGAGTGTCTCCTGTTAATGTGAAATGCCCCCTGTCAATGAGGAGTGCCCCGTGTAATTGCAAAGGGCCCCCTGACAATGAGGATTCCCCCTGACAATGAGGAGTGCCCCTTTTCAATGAGGGGTAACCCCTGTCAATGAGGAGAATCCCCTGTCAATGAAGAGAATCCCCCATCAATGAGGAGTGCCCCCTGTCAATGAGGAGTGATCCCTGTCAATGAGGAGTCACCCTCTCAATGTGAAATGCCCCCGTCAATGAGGAGTGCCCCCTCGTCAATGAGGAGTGCCCCCGTCAATGAGGAGTGCCCCCCGTCAATGAGGACTGCCCCTGGTCAATGAGGAGAGCCCCCGGTCAATGAGGAGAGCCCACTCGTCGATGAGGAGTGAACTCTGAAAATTAGGAGTGCCCCCCCCCATCAATGAGGAGTGCCCGCCGTCAATGATGAATGCTCCCTGTCAATGAGGAGTGTTCCCTGTCAATGAAGAGTGCCCCCACGCCCCATCAATGAGGAGTTACCACTGCAAATTTGGAGTGCCCCCATCAATGAGGAGGGTCCCCTGTCAATGAGGAGTGCCCCCCGTCAATGGGAAATGTGCCCCACGTCAATGAAGAGTGCCCCCTGTCAATGATGAGTGCCCCCTTCAATGAGGAGTGCTCCCTGTCAATGAAGACTGCACCCCGTCAATGAGGAGCGACCTCTGCAAATTAGGAGCGCCCCCCATCAATGAGCAGTTTCCCCGGTCAATTCGGAGAGACCACTGAAAATGAGGAGTGCCCCCCGTTAATGAGGAGTGCACCCATTCAATGAGGAAATGCCCCCGTCAATGAAGAGTGCCGCCCGTCAATGGGGAGTGCCCCCTGTCAATGAGGAGTGCCCAAAGTCAATTAGAAGTGCCCCCTGTCAATTAGGAGTGCCCCTTGTCAATTAGAAGTGCCCCCTGTCAATTAGGAGTGCCCCCTGTCAATAAGGAGTGCCCACTGTCAATACGGAATGCCTCCTGTCAATAAGGAGTGCCCACTGTCAATAAGGAGTGCCTCCCGTCTATTCGGAGTGCCCCATGTGAATTCGCAATGCCCCATGTCAATTTGGAGTGCCCATGTCAATGATGTGGATGCACCCTGTCAATTAGGAGTGCCCCGTGTCAATTAGGAGTGCCCCTGTCAATGGGTGGTGTCCCCCAAAAATGAGGAGTGGCTCTGTCAATTAGGACTCCCCCCTGCCATTTGCGAGTGCCCCCTGCAAATGAGGAGTGACGCTGTAAATGAGGAAGGATGGTGTAAATGAGGAGTGAACACCCCCCCCCCCCCGTCAATGAGGAGTGCCCGCTGCAAATTAGGAGTGCCCCACCTGTCAATGAGGAGTGCACCCCGTCAATGAGGAGTGCCCTCTTTCAATAAGTGACCCTGTCAATGAGGGTTGGACCTGTCAATGAGGAGTGCTCCCCCTGTCAATGAGGAGTAACCCCTCTGTAAATTTGGAGTGCCCAACAACAATGAGGAGTGCCCTCCGTCAATGAGGAGTGCCCCCGTCAAAGAAGAGTGCCCCCATCAATGAGGAGTGCCGTGTGTCAATGAGGAGTGCCCACTGTCAATGAGGAGTGCCTTCTGCCAATTTGGAATGATCCCTGTAAATTAGGAGTGCCCTCGGTCAATGAGGACTGCCGCCCCCCCCACCCCCGTCAATGATGAGTGCCCCCTGTCAATGTGGAGTGCCCCCTGTCAATGCGGAGTGCCCCCCAACCGTCTCTGGAGAGTGCCCCCTGTCAATGAGGAGTGCCCCCCGTCAATAAGGAGTTCCACTCCCCATCAATGAGGAGTGCCCCATGTCAATGAGAAGTGCCCTCTGTTAAAGAGGAGTGCCCCCTGTCAATGAGGTGTGCCCCCTGTCAATGGAGAGTACCCCCTATCAATGAGGAGTGCCCCCCTGTCAATGAGGAGTGCAACCTGTCAATGGGTTTTGCCCCCTGTCAATGCGGAGGGCCCCATTTCAATGAGGAGTGCCCGCTATCAACTATGAGTGCCCTCTGTCAATGAGTAGTGCCCCGTCAATGAGGAGTGACCCTGGAAATGAGGCGTGACCCCGTAAATGAGGACTGCCCCCTGTCAAGGATGAGTGTCCCCTGTCAATGACGTGTGACCCCCGTCAATGAGGTGTGTCCCCTGTCAACGAGGAGTGCCCGCTCTCAGTAAGGAGTGCCCTCTGTCAATGAGGAACTCCCGCTGTCAATGCGGAGTGCCCTCTCTCAATGAGGAGTGCCCCCTGTCAATTAGGACTGCCCCCTGTCAATGAAGAGTGCCCCCTGTCAATGAGGAGTGCCCACTGTCAACGAGGAGTGCCCTCTGTCAATGAGGAGTGCCCCCTGTCAATGAGGAGTGCCCCCTGTCAATGAGGAGAGCCCCCTGTCAATGAGGAGTAACCCTGTAAATGAGGTGTGCCCCACCTTCATTGAGGAGTGACCGCTGTAAATTAGGAGTACCCCCCATCATTGAGCAGTGCCCCCCGTCAATGACGAATGACCCCTGTCAATGAGGATTGTCCCGTGTCAATGAGGAGCGTCCCCCCTTCTATAAAGTGTACCACCTGTCAATGAGGATTGCCCTCCGTCAATGAGAAGTGACCCACACCCCCGTCAATGAGGAGTGCCCCCTGTCAATGAGGAGTAACCCCTGTCAATGAGGAGTGTCCACTGTCAATGGGAAGTGCCCGCGGTCAATAAGGAGTGCACCCCCCCCCCCCCGTCAATGATGAGTGCCCCCTGTCAATGAGAAGTGCCCGCTGTCAATGAGGAGTGCCCCCTGTCAGTTTGGAGTGCCCCCTTTCAATTAGGAGTGCCCGTTATCCATTGCGAGCTCCCCATGTCAATTAGGAGTGCCCCATGTCATTTAGGAGTGCCACCTGTCAATGAGGAATACCCCTGTCAATGAGGAGTGCCCCCTGTCAATGAGGAGTGCCTCCTGTCAATGAGGAGTTCCCGCTGTCACTGAGGAGTGCCCCATGTCAGTGAGGAGTGCTCCCTGTCAATGAGGATTTCCCATGTCAATGAGGAGTGACCCCTGTCAATGAGGAGTTCCCCCCCGTCAATAAGGAGTTCCACTCCACGTCAATGAGGAGTGCCCCTGTTAATGAGAAGTGCCCGCCGTCAATGAGGAGTGCCCACTGTCAATGAGCAATACCCCTGTCAAGAGGATTTTCCCCTTACAATGATAAGAGCCCCCGGTAAATGAGGAGTGCTCCCTGTCAATAAGACGTGCCCCCTGTCAATAGGGAGTGCGTTCTGTCAATAAGGAGTGCCCACTATCAATAAGGAGTGCCTCCTGTCAATGAGGAGTGCCCCCTGTCAATGAGCAATACCCCTGTCAAGAGGATTTTCCCCTTTCAATGATAAGAGCCCCCGGTAAATGAGGAGTGCTCCCTGTCAATAAGACGTGCCCCCTGTCAATAGGGAGTGCGTTCTGTCAATAAGGAGTGCCCACTATCAATAAGGAGTGCCTCCTGTCAATTAGGAGTGCCCCATGTCACATAGCAATGCCCATGTAAATCAGGAGTACACCCTGTCAATTAGGAGTCCCTGCTCTCAATTAGGAGTGCCCCCTGCCAATGGGTAGTGTCCCCCGACAATTAGGAGTGCCCCTGTCAATTCGGAGGCCCGTGTCAATGAGGAGTTCCACTTGTCAATGAGGAGCGCCCCCCCCCCCCCCCGCCAATGAGGAGTGGCCCACTGTCAACGTGGACTGCCCCATCATTATTGAGGAGTCCCCGCTGACAATGAAGAGTGCCCGCTGTCAATGAGGAGTGCCCCCTGTGAGTTCGGAGTTTCCTCTGTCAATTTGGAGTACCCCCTGTTAATTAGTCGTGCCCACTGTCAGTTAGGACTCCCCCCCTGCCAATTACGAGTGCCCCCTGCCTATTCGGAGTGTCCTCTGCCAATGAGGAGTGCCCCCTGTCAATGAGAGTCCCCCATGTCAATTGGAGTGCCCCCTGTCTATTCGGAGTACCCAATGTGAATTCGCAATGCCCCATGACAATTTGGAGTGGCCATGCCAATGTGTTAGGTGCCCCCTGCCAATGAGGAGTGACCCCGTCAATGACGAATGCCCCCGCTCAATGAGCAGTACCCCCTGTCAATGAAGAGTGCCCACGCCAATGAGGAGTGCACCCTGTCAATGAGGAGAGCCCCCTGTCAATGAGTAGTGCCCCCTGTTAATGAGAAGTGCCGCTGTCAATGAGGAGCGCCCCCTGTCAATGAGAAGTGCCCCCTCTCAATGAGGAGTGCCCACTGCCAATGAGGAGTGCCCCCTGTCAATGGGTTTTGCCCCCGTCAATGCGGAGGACCCCCTGTCAATGAGCAGTGCCCGCTATCAACTATGTGCACATCAATGAGGAGTGACCGCTGTAAATTAGGAGTGCCGCCAATCAATGAGCAGTGCCCCCCCCCCCACAATGTCGAATGCCACCTGTCAATGTGGACTGCCCCGCAGTCAATGTCGAATGCCCCCTGTCAATGAGGAGTGCCCCTGTCAATGAGGAGCGCCCCCCCGTCCATGAAGAGTGCCCCCTGTCAATGAGGAGTGCCCCCCCGTCAATGAGGAGTGCCCAACCGCCAATGAGGTGTGCCCCCGACAATGAGGAGTGCCATTGTCAATGAGAAGTGCCCGCTGTCAATGAGGAGTGCCCCTGTCAATGAGGAGTGATTCCTGCCAATGAGGTTTGCTCCCAGTCAATGAGGAGGGCCCCTGTCAATGAAGAATGTCCCCTGTCAATCAGGAGTGCCCCCCCGTCTATGAGGTCTGCCCCACCTTCAATAAGCAGTGCCCCCTGACAATGAGAAGTGCCCCCTGCCAATGAGGAGTGTCCCCTGTCAATGATAAGTGTCTCCAGTCAATGCTGAGTGTTCCCTGTCAATGCGAAGAGCCCCCTCTCAATTAGGAGTGACCCTGTCAATTTGGAGTGACCCTGTCAATGAGGATTCTCTCCTGTCAATGTGGAATTCCCCCTGTCAATGAGGAGTGACCCCAGTAAATGTGGAGTGCCCCCTGTCAATGAGAAGGGCCCCCAGGAAATGCGGAGTGCCCCCTGACAATGAGGAGTTACCTCTGTCAATAATGAGTGCCTTCTGTCAATGATGAGTGCCCTCTCTCAATAATGAGTGCCTTCTGTAATGAGGAGTGCCCCCGTCAATGACGAATGCCACCGGTCAATGAGCAGTGCCCCCTGTCAATGAAGAGTGCCCACGGCAATGAGGAGTGCTCCCTGTCAAAGAGGAGCGTCTCCTGTCAATGTGGAATACCCCCGTCAATGAGGAGTGACCGCTGTAAATTAGGACTCCCCCCATCATTGAGCATTGCCCTCTTCCGTGACGAATGACCCCAGAGAATGAGGTGTGTCCCCTGTCAATGAGGAGCGCCCCTACTTCTATAAAGTGTACCCCCTGTCAATGAGGAGTGCCCCACGTCAATGAGAAGTGCGCCCCCACCCCCGTCAATGAGGAGTGCCCCCTGTCAATGAGGAGTGCCCCCTGTCAATGAGGAGTGCCCCGTGTCAGTGAGGAGTGCCCCCTGTCAATGAGGAGTTCCCCATGTCAATGAGGAGTGTCCCCTGTCAATGAGGAGTGCCCCGTGCCTATGGGTATTGCCCCCTGTCAATGCGGAAGGCCCCTGTCAATAAGGACTGCCCGCTGTCAACTATGAGTTCCCTCTGTCAATGTGCACTGCCACCTGTCAATGAGGAGTGCACCCTGTCAATGAGAAGTGCCCCCTGTCAATGAGGAGTGCCCCCTGTCAATGCGGAGTGCCCCCCCACCCGTCTCTGGAGAGTGCCCCCTGTCAATGAGGAGTGCCCCCCGTCAATAAGGAGTTCCACTCCCCATCAATGAGGAGTGCCACATGTCAATGAGTAGTGCCCTCTGTTAAAGAGGAGTGCCTCCTGTCAATGAGGTGTGCCCCCTGTCAATGAAGAGTACCCCCTGTCAATGAGGAGTGCCCCCTGTCAATGAGGAGTGCAACCTGTCAATGGGTTTTGCCCCCTGTCAATGCGGAGGGCCCCATTTCAATGAGGAGTGCCCGCTATCAACTATGAGTGCCCTCTGTCAATGAGTAGTGCCCCGTCAATGAGGAGTGACCCTGGAAATGAGGCGTGACCCCGTAAATGAGGAGTGCCCCCTGTCAAAGATGAGTGTCCCCTGTCAATGACGTGTGCCCCCCGTCAATGAGGTGTGTCCCCTGTCAACGAGGAGTGCCCGCTCTCAGTAAGGAGTGCCCTCTGTCAATGAGGAACTCCCGCTGTCAATGCGGAGTGCCCTCTCTCAATGAGGAGTGCTCCCTGTCAATTAGGACTGCCCCCTGTCAATGAAGAGTGCTCCCTGTCAATGAGGAGTGCCCACTGTCAATGAGGAACTCCCGCTGTCAATGCGGAGTGCCCTCTCTCAATGAGGAGTGCCCCCTGTCAATTAGGACTGCCCCCTGTCAATGAAGAGTGCTCCCTGTCAATGAGGAGTGCCCCCTGTCAATGAGCAATGCCACGTGTCAATGAGGAGTACCCCTGTCAATGAGGACCGCCCCCTTCTATAAAGTGTACCACCTGTCAATGAGGAGTGCCCTCCGTCAATGAGAGGTGACCCCCACCCCCGTCAATGAGGAGTGCCCCCTGTCAATGAGGAGTAACCCCTGTCAATGAGGAGTGCCCACTGTCAATGGGAAGTGCCCGCGGTTAATAAGGAGTGCACCCCCCCCCTCAATGAGGAGTGCCCCCTGTCAATGAGAAGTGCCCGCTGTCAATGAGGAGTGCCCCCTGTCAATGAGCAATGCCACGTGTCAATGAGGAATACCCCTGTCAATGAGGAGTGCCCCCTGTCAATGAGGAGTGCCACCTGTCAATGAGGAGTGCCCGCTGTCAATGAGGAGTGCCGCCTGTCAGTGAGGAGTGCCCCCGTCAATGAGGTGTGTCCCCTGTCAACGAGGAGTGCCCGCTCTCAATAAGGAGTGCCCTCTGTCAATGAGGAGTTCCCGCTGTCAATGCGGAGTGCCCTCTCTCAATGAGGAGTGCCCCCTGTCAATTTGGACTGCCCCTTGTCAATGAGGAGTGTTCCCTGTCAATGAGGAGTACCCCCTGTCAATGAAGAGTGCCCCCTGACAATGAGGAGTGCCCATTGTCAATGAGGAGTAACCCTGTAAATGAGGAGTGCCCCACCGTCAATGAGGAATGACCGCTGTAAATTAGGAGTACCCCCTATCATTGAGCAGTGCCCCCCATCAATGACGAATGACCCCTGTCACTGAGGAGTGTCCCCTGTCATGAGGAGCGCCCCACCCTTCTATAAAGTGCACCACCTGTCAATGAGGAGTGCCCTCCGTCAATGAGACGTGACCCCCACCCCCGTCAATGAGGAGTGCCCCCTGTCAATGAGGAGTAACCCCTGTCAATGAGGAGTGCCCACTGTCAATGGCATGTGCCCGCGGTCAATAAGGAGTGCACACCCCGTCAATGAGGAGTGCCCCCTGTCAATGAGAATTGCCCGCTTTCAATGAGGAGTGCCGCCTGTCAATGAGCAGTGCCACCTGTCAATGAGGAATACCCCTGTCAATGAGGAGTGCCCCCTGTCAATGAGGAGTGCCCCCTGTCAATGAGGAGTGCCCGCTGTCAATGAGGAGTGCCCCCTGTCAGTGAGAAGTGCCCCCTGTCAATGAGGAGTTCCCCATGTCAATGAGGAGTGCCCCTTGTAAATGAGGAGTGCCCCCCGTCAAAAAGGAGTTGCACTCCACGACAATGAGGAGTGCCCCCTGTTAATGAGAAGTGCCCGCCGTCAATGAGGAGTGCTCCCTTTCAATGAGGAGTGCGCCCCCATCTCTGAAGAGTGCCCCCTGTCAATGAGGAGAGCACCCCGTCAGTAAGGAGTTCCACTCCCCGTCAATGAAGAGTGCGCCATGTCAATGAGAAGTGCCATCTGTCAATGAGGAGTGCCCCCTGTCAATGAGGAGTGCCCCCCTGTCAATGAAGAGTACCCCCTGTCAGTGAGGAGTGCCCCCTTTCATTGATGAGTGCAACCTGTCAATGGGTTTTGCCCCCTTTCAATGGGGAGGGCCCTATTTCAATGAGGAGTGCCCGCTATCAACTATGAGTGCCCTCTGTCAATGAGTAGTGCCCCGTCAATGAGGAGTGACCCTGGAAATGAGGCGTGACCCCGTAAATGAGGAGTGCCCCCTGTCAATGATGAGTGTCCCCTGTCAATGACGTGTGCCCTCCGTCAATGAGGAACTCGCGCTGTCAATGCGGAGAGCCCTCTGTCAATGAGGAGTGCCCGCTGTGAATGCGGAGTGCCCTCTGTCAATGAGGAGTGCCCCCTGTCAATGAGGAGTGCCCCCTGTCAATGAGGAGTAACCCTGGAAATGAGGCGTGACCCTGTAAATGAGGAGTGCCCCCCTCAATGCTGAGTGTCCCCTGTCAATGACGTGTGCCCCATGTAAATGAGGTGTGTCCCCTGTCAACGGGGATTGCCCGCTGACAATGCGAACGGCCCTCTGTCAATGAGGACTGCCCGCTTTCAATGCGGAGTGCCCTCCATCAATGAGGATTGCCCCCTGTCAATGAGCAGTGCCCCCTGTCATTGAGGAGTGCCCGCTGTCAAATAGGATTGCCCTCTGTCAATGAGGAGTGCCCCCTGTCAATGAGGCGTGCCACCTGTCAATGAGGATTGCCCCCTGTCAATGAGGAGAGCCCCCTGTCAATGAGGAGTGCCCCCCGTCAATATGGAGTGCACCCCCCGGTCAATGAGGAGTGCCCCCTGTCAATGAGGAGAGCAACCTGTCAATGAGGAGAGCCCCCTGTCAATGAGGAGTGACCGCTCTAAATTAGGAGAACCCCGATCATTGAGCAGTGCCCCCGTCAATGACAAATGACCCCTGACAAGGAGGAGTGCCCACTGACAATGAGGACTGACCTCTGTCAATGAGCAGTGACCACTGTCAATGATGAGCGCGCTCTGTCAATAATGAGTGCCTTCTGTCAATGAGGAGTGCCCCCCGTCAATGAAGAATGCCCCCGGTCAATGAACAGTGCCCCCTTTCAATGATGAGTGCCCCCTGTAAATGAGGAGTGCCCCCTGTCAATGAGGAGTGACCGCTGTAAATTAGGATTGCCCCCGATCAATGAGCAGTGCCCCGCGTCAATGACGAATGCCCTCTGTCAATGAGGAGTGCCCCCTTGGAATGAGGAGTGCTCCCCCCCGTCTATGAGAAGTGACCTCTGTCAATGAGGAGTGCCCCCCGTCAATAAGGAGTGCACCCCCCACCCCGTCAATGAGGAGTGCCCTCTGTCAATGAGGAGAGCAACCTGTCAATGAGGAGAGCCCCCTGTCAATGAGGAGTGACCCCTGTCAATGAGGAGTGTCCCACCGTCAATGGGGAGTGACCGCTCAAATTTAGGAGACCTCCGATTATTGAGCAGTGCCCCCGTCAATTACGAATGACCCCTGAAAAGGAGGAGTGCCCCCTGACAATGAGGACTGACCTCTGTCAATGAGCAGTGACCCCTGTCAATGATGAGTGCCCTCTGTCAATAATGAGTGCCTTCTGTCAATGAGGAGTGCCCCCCGTCAATGACGAATGCCCCCTGTCAATGAGCAGTGCCCCCTGTCAATGATGAGTGCCCACGGCAGTGAGGAGTGCCCCCTGTAAATGAGGAGTGCCCCCTGTCAATGAGGAGGGCCCCCCGTCAGTGAGGAGTACGCCCCGTCAATGAGGAGTGCCCCCCCGTCAATGAGGAGTGCCCCCGTCAATGAGGAGTGACCCCTGTCAATGAGGAGTGTCCCCAGTTAATGATGATTGTCCCCCGTTAATGAGAAGAGCCCCCTCTCAATTAGCAGTGACCCTGTCAATGAGGAGGGACCCCTGTCAAATTGGAATGAATGCCCCGTCAATGAGGAGTGTCTCCTGTCAAAGTGGAATTCCCCCTGTCAATGAAGAGTGCCCCGTCAATGAGGAGGCCCCTGTAAATGCTCAGTGCCCCCTGACAATGAGGAGTGCCCCCTGTCAATAATGTGTGCCCTCTGTAAATGATGAGTGCCTTCTGTCAATGAGGAGTGCCCCCCGTCATTGACGAATGCCCCTGGTCAATGAGCAATGCCCCCTGTCAACGAAGGGTGCCCACGCCAATGAGGAGTGCTCCCTGTCAATGAGGGGAGCCCCCTGTCAATGATGAGTGCCCCCCGTTAATGAGGAGTGCCCCCGCCGTCAATAATGAGTGACCCCCCCCCCCGTCAATGAGGAGTGCCCCTGTCAATGAGAAGTGCCCTCTGTCAGTGAGGAGTGCCCTCCCCCCCGTCTCTGGAGAGGTCCCACTGTCAATGAGGAATGCCCCCCTTCAATAAGGATGCACCCCTCCGTCAATGAGTAGTGCCCCCTGTTAATGGGAAGTGCCCGCAGTCAATGACGAGTGTCCCCTGTCAATGGGGAGTGCCCCCCCATCTCTGAAGTGTGCCGCCTGTCAATGAGGAGTGCCCCCCTTCAATAAGGAGTGCCCACCCCCCGTCAATGAGGATTGCCCCATGTCAAAGAGAAGTGCCGGCTGTTAATGAAGAGTTCCCCCTGTCAATGAGGAGTGCCCCCTGTCAATGAGGAGTACCCCCTGTCAATCAGGAGTGCCCCCTGTCAATGAGGAGTGCCCCCTGTCAATGAGGAGTACCCCCTGTCAATGATGAGTACCCCCTGTCAATGCGGAGAGCCCAATGTCAATGAGGAGTGCCCGCTATCAACTAAGAGTGCCCTCTGTCTATGAGTAGTGCCCCGTCAATGAGAAGCGCGCCCCGCCAATGAAGAGTGAACATGGAAATGAAGCGTGACCCCGTAAATGAGGAATGCCCCCTGTCAATGATGAGTGTCCCCTGTCAATGACGTGTGCCCCCCGTCAATGATGTGTGCCCCTGTCAACGAGGAGTGCGCGGTATCAATGAGGAGTGCCCTCTGTCAATGAGGAGTGCCCGCTTTGAATGCGGAGTGCCCTCTGTCAATGAGGAGTTCCCCCTGTCAATGAGGATTGCCCCCTGTCAATGAGGAGAGCCCCCTGTAAATGAGGAGTGCCCCCTGTCAATGAGGAGTGCCCGCTGTCAACAGCGAGCGCCCTCTGTCAATGAGGAGTGTCCCCTGTCAATGAGGAGTGCCCCCTGTCAATGAGGAGAGCCCCCTGTCAATGAGGAGTGCCCCCTGTGAATGAGGAGAGCCCCATGTCAATGAGGAGTAACCTTGTAAATGAGGAGTGCCCCACGGTCAATGAGGAGTGACCGCTGTAAATTAGGAGTCCCCCCATCATTGAGCAGTGCCCCCCGTCAATGACGAATGACCCCTATCAATGAGGAGTGTCCCCTGTCAATGAGGAGCGCCACCCCTTCTATAAAGTGTACCCCCTGTCAATGAGGATGGCCCTCCGTCAATGAGAAGTGCCCCACCCACACCCGTCAATGAGGAGTGCCCCCTGTCAATGAGGAGGTCCCCCTGTCAATGAGGAGTGCCCCCTGTCAATGGGAAGTGCCCCCGGTCAATAAGGAGTGCACCGCCCCCCGTCAATGAGGAGTGCCCCCTGTCAATGAGAAGTGCCCGATGTCAATGAGGAGTGCCCCCTGTCATGGAGCAGTGCCCCCTGTCAATGAGGAATGCCCCTGTCACTGAGGAGTGCCCCTGTCAATGATCAGAGCCCACTGTCAATGGGAGTGCCCGCAGTCAATGAGGAGTTCCCCATGTCAATGAGGAGTGCCCCCTGTCAATGAAGAGTGCCCCGTGTCAATGGGTTTTGCCCCCTGTCAATGCGGAGGGACCCCTGTACATGAGGAGTTCCCGCTATCAACTATGAGTGCCCTCTGTCAATGTGGACTGCCCCCTGTCAATGAGGAGTTCACCCTGTCAATGGGTTTTGTCGCCTGTCAATGCGGAGGGCGCCATGTCAATGAGGAGTGCCTGCTATCAACTATGAGTGCTCTCTGTCAAGCAGTAGTTCCCCGTCAATGAGAAGTGACCCACGTCAATGAGGAGTAACCCTGGAAATGAGGCGTGACACTGTAATTGAGGAGTCACCCTGTCAATGACGATTGACCCGGTCAATGAGCCGTGCCCCCTGTCAATGAAGAATGCCCACGCCAACGAGGAGTGCCCCCTGTCAATGAGGGGAGACCCCTGTCAATGATGAGTGCCCTCTGTCAATGAGGAGTGCCCCCTGTCAATGCGGAGTGCCCCCTGTCAATGAGGAGTGCCGCCTGTCAATGAGGGGGACCCTCTGTCAATGAGGAGTGCCCCTGTCAATGAGGAGTGCCCGCTGTCAATTAGGAGTGCCCTCTGTCAATGAGGAGTGCCCCCTGTCAATGAGGGGTGCCCCCTGTCAATGAGGAGTGCCCGTAAAAATGAGGAGTGCCCCACCGTCAATGAGGAGTGACCGCTCTAAATTAGGAGACCCCCGATCATTGAGCAGTGCCCCCCGTCAATGACGAATGACCCCTGACAAGGAGGAGTGCCGCCTGACAATGAGGAGTGCCCCCTGTCAATGAGAAGTGCCCTCTGTCAATGAGGAGTGCGCCCTGTCAATGAGGAGTGCCCCCTGTCAATGAGGAGACCCCATGTCAATGAGGAGTGCCCCCTGTCAATGAGGAGTGCCCCGTGTCAATGGGTTTTGCGCCCTGTCATTGCGGAGGGCCTCCTGTCAATGAGGAGTGCCCGCTATCAACTATGAGTGGCCTCTGTGAATGTGGACTGCCCCCTGTCAATGAGGAGTGCACCCTGTCAATGGGTTTTGTCCCCTGTCAATGCGGAGGGCCCCATGTCAATGAGGAGTGCCTGCTATTAACTATGAGTGCCCTCTGTCAAGGAGCAGTACCCCGTCAATGAGAAGTGTCCCACGTCAATGAGGAGTAACCCTGGAAATGAGGCGTGACACTGTAATTGAGGAGTCACCCTGTCAATGACGAATGACCCCGGTCAATGAGCCGTGCCCTCTGTCAATGAAGAGTGCCAAACAATGAGGAGTGCCCCCCGTCAATGAGGAGAGTCCCCTGTCAATGATGAGTGCCCTCTGTCAATGAGGAGTGCCCCATGTCAATGAGAAGTGCACGCTGTCAATGAGGAGTGCCCCCTGTCAATGAGGAGTGCCCCCTGTCTTTGAGGAGTACCCCTGTCAACGAGGAGTGCCCCCTGTCAATGAGGAGTGCAACCTGTCAATGGGTTTTACCGCCTGTCAATGCGGAGGGCTCCATGTCAATGAGGAGTGCCCGCTATCAACTATGAGTGCCCTCTGTCAATGAATAGTGCCCCGTCAATGAGAAGTGTCCCCCGTCAATGAGGTGTGACCCTGGAAATGAGGCGTGACCCCGTAAATGAGGAGTGCCCCCTGTCAATGATGAGTGTCCTCTGTCAATGACGTGTGCCCCCCGTCAATGAGGTGTGTCCCCTGTCAACGAGGAGTGCCCGCTCACAATGAGGAGTGCCCCCTGTGAATGAGGAGTACCCCCTGTCAATTTGGAGTGCCCCCTGTCAATGGGATTTGCCCCCGGTCAATAATATGTGCACCGCCCCTCGTCAATGAGGAGTGCCCCCTGTCAATGAGATGTGCCCGTTCTCAATGAGGAGTGCCACCTGTCAATGAGCAGTGCCCCCTGTCAAAGAGGAACACCCCTGTCAATGAGGAGCGCCCCTGTAAACGAGGAGAACGCGCTATCAATGATGAGTGCCCTCTGTCAATGAGGAGTGCCCGCTTTGAATGCGGAGTGCCCTCTGTCAATGAGGAGTGCCCCCTGTCAATGAGGATTGCCCCCTGTCAATGAGGAGAGCCCCCTGTCAATGAGGAGCACCCCTGTCAATGAGGAGTGCCCCCTGTCAATGAGGAGAGCCCCCTGTCAATGAGGAGTGCCCCCTGTCATTGAGGAGAGCCCCCTGTCAATGAGGAGTAACCCTGTACATGAGGAGTGCCCCACGGTCAATGAGGAGTGACCGCTGTAAATTAGTAGTCCCCCCATCATTGAGCAGTGCCCCCCGTCAATGACGAATGACCCCTATCAATGAGGAGTGTCCCCGGTCAATGAGGAGCGCCACCCCTTCTATAAAGTGTACCCCCTGTCAATGAGGATGGCCCTCCGTCAATTAGAAGTGCCCCTCCCACCCCCGTCAATGAGGAGTGCCCCCTGTCAATGAGGAGGTCCCCCTGTCAATGAGGAGTGCCCCCTGTCAATGGGATGTGCCCCCGGTCAATAAGGAGTGCACCGCCCCCCGTCAATGACTAGTGCCCCCTGTCAATGAGAAGTGCCCGATGTCAATGAGGAGTGCCCCCTGTCAATGAGCAGTGCCCCATGTCAATGAGGAATGCCCCTGTCACTGAGGAGTGCCCCTGTCAATGAGCAGAGCCCACTATCAATGAGGTGTGCCCGCACTCAATGAGGAGTTCCCCATGTCAATGAGGAGTGCCCCCTGTCAATGAAGAGTGCCCCGTGTCAATGGGTTTTGCCCCCTGTCATTGCGGAGGGACCCCTGTACATGAGGAGTGCCCGCTATCAACTATGATTGCCCTCTGTCAATGTGGACTGCCCCCTGTCAATGAGGGGTTCACCCTGTCAATGGGTTTTGTCCCCTGTCAATGCGGAGGGCGCCATGTCAATGAGGAGTGCCTGCTATCAACTATGAGTGCTCTCTGTCAAGGAGTAGTTCCCCGTCAATGAGAAGTGCCCCACGTCAATGAGGAGTAATCCTGGAAATGAGGCGTGACACTGTAATTGAGGAGTCACCCTGTCAATGACGAATGACCCGGTCAATGAGCCGTGCCCCCTGTCAATGAAGAATGCCCACGCCAATGAGGAGTGCCCCCTGTCAATGAGGGGAGACCCCTGTCAATGATGAGTGCCCTCTGTCAATGAGGAGTGCCCCCTGTCAATGCGGAGTGCCCCCTGTCAATGAGGAGTGCCCCCTGTCAATGAGGGGGACCCTCTGTCAATGAGGAGTGCCCCTGTCAATGAGGAGTGCCCGCTGTCAATTAGGAGTGCCCTCTGTCAATGAGGAGTGCCCCCTGTCAATGAGGCGTGCCCCCTGTCAATGAGGAGTGTCCGTAAAAATGAGGAGAGCCCGCTGTCAATGAGGAGTGACCCCGTCAATGAGGAGTGCCCCACCGTCAATGAGGAGTGACCGCTCTACATTAGGAGACCCCCGATCATTGAGCAGTGCCCCCCGTCAAAGACGAATGACCCCTGACAAGGAGGAGTGCCGCCTGACAATGAGGACTGACCTCGGTCAATGAGGAGTTCCCCCCTGTCAATGAGGAGTGCCCCCGTCAATGAGAAGTGCCCGCTGTCAATGAGGAGTGCCCCTGTCAATGAGCAGTGCCCCCTGTCAATGAGGAGTGCCCTCTGTCAATGAGGAGTGCGCCCTGTCAATGAGGAGTGCCCCCTGTCAATGAGGAGACTCCATGTCAATGAGGAGTGCCCCCTGTCAATGAGGAGTGCCCCGTGTCAATGGGTTTTGCGCCCTGTCATTGCGGAGGGGCCCCTGTCAATGAGGAGTGCCCGCTATCAACTATGAGTGGCCTCTGTGAATGTGGACAGCCCCCTGTCAATGAGGAGTGCACCCTGTCAATGGGTTTTGTCCCCTGTCAATGCGGAGGGCCCCATGTCAATGAGGAGTGCCTGCTATCAACTCTGAGTGCCCTCTGTCAAGGAGTAGTACCCCGTCAATGAGAGGTGCCCCACGTCAATGAGGAGTAACCCTGGAAATGAGGCGTGACACTGTAATTGAGGAGTCACCCTGTCAATGACGAATGACCCCGGTCAATGAGCCGTGCCATCTGTCAATGAAGAGTGCCAAACAATGAGGAATGCCCCATGTCAATGAGAAGTGCACGCTGTCAATGAGAAGTGCCCCCTGTCAATGAGGAGTGCCCCCTGCCAATGAGGAGTACCCCCTGTCAACGAGGAGTGCCCCCTGTCAATGAGGAGTGCAACCTGTCAATGGGTTTTACCCCCTGTCAATGCGGAGGGCTCCATGTCAATGAGGAGTGCCCGCTATCAACTACGAGTGCCCTCTGTCAATGAATAGTGCCCCGTCAATGAGAAGTGTCCCCCGTCAATGAGGTGTGACCCTGGAAATGAGGCGTGACCACGTAAATGAGGAGTGCCCCCTGTCAATGATGAGTGTCCTCTGTCAATGACGTGTGCCCCCCGTCAATGAGGTGTGTCCCCTGTCAACGAGGAGTGCCCGCTCACAATGAGGAGTGCCCCCTGTCAATGAGGAGTACCCCCTGTCAATGTGGAGTACCCCCTGTCAATGGGAAGTGCCCCCGGTCAATAAGATGTGCACCGCCCCCCGTCAATGAGGAGTGCCCCCTGTCAATGAGAAGTGCCCGCTCTCAATGAGGAGTGCCCCCTGTCAAAGAGGAACACCCCTGTCAATTAGGAGCGCCCCTGTCAACGAGGAGTGCGCGCTATCAATGAGGAGTGCCCTCTGTCAATGAGGAGTGCCCGCTTTTAATGCGGAGTGCCCTCTGTCAATGAGGAGTGCCCCCTGTCAATGACGATTGCCCCCTGTCAATGAGGAGAGCCCCCTGTCAATGAGGAGTGCCCGCTGTCAACAGCGAGCGCCCTCTGTCAATGAGGAGTGTCCCCTGTCAATGAGGAGTGCCCTCTGTCAATGAGGAGAGCCCCCTGTCAATGAGGAGTGCCCCCTGTCAAAGAGGAGAGCCCCCTGTCAATGAGGAGTGCCCCCTTTCAACGAGGAGTGCCCCCTGTCAATAGAAAGTGCCCCCGGTTAATTAGGAGTGCACCGCTCCCCGTCAATGAGGATTGCCCCCTGTCACTGAGAAGTGCTCGCTGTCAATGAGGAGTGTCCCCTGTCAATGAGCAGTGCCCCCTGTCAATGAGAAATACCCCTGTCACTGAGGAGTGCCCCTGTCAATGAGCAGAGCCCCCTGTCAATGAGGAGTGCCCGCACTCAATGAGGAGTTCCCGATGTCAATGAGGAGTGCCCCCTGTCAATGAAGAGTGCCCCGTGTCAATGGGTTTTGCCCCCTGTCAATGCGGAGGGACCCCTGTACATGAGGAGTGCCCGCTATCAACTATGAGTGCCCTCTGTCAATGTGGACTGCCCCCTGTCAATGAGGAGTTCACCCTGTCAATGGGTTTTGTCCCCTGTCAATGCGGAGGGCGCCATGTCAATGAGGAGTGCCTGCTATCAACTATGAGTGCTCTCTGTCAAGGAGTAGTTCCCCGTCAATGAGAAGTGCCCCACGTCAATGAGGAGTAACCCTGGAAATGAGGCGTGACACTGTAATTGAGGAGTCACCCTGTCAATGACGAATGACCCCGGTCAATGAGCCGTGCCCTCTGTCAATGAAGAGTGCCAAACAATGAGGAGTGCACCCCGTCAATGAGGAGAGTCCCCTGTCAATGATGAGTGCCCTCTGTCAATGAAGAATGCCCACGCCAATGAGGAGTGCCCCCTGTCAATGAGGGGAGACCCCTGTCAATGATGAGTGCCCTCTGTCAATGAGGAGTGCCCCCTGTCAATGCGGAGTGCCCCCTGTCAATGAGGAGTGCCCCCTGTCAATGAGGGGGACCCTCTGTCAATGAGGAGTGCCCCTGTCAATGAGGAGTGCCCGCTGTCAATTAGGAGTGCCCTCTGTCAATGAGGAGTGCCCCCTGTCAATGAAGCGTGCCCCCTGTCAATGAGGAGTGCCCGTAAAAATGAGGAGAGCCCTCTGTCAATGAGGGGTGACTCCTGTCAATGAGGAGTGCCCCACCGTCAATGAGGAGTGACCGCTCTAAATTAGGAGACCCCCGATCATTGAGCAGTGCCCCCCGTCAATGACGAATGACCCCTGACAAGGAGGAGTGCCGCCTGACAATGAGGACTGACCTCTGTCAATGAGGAGTTCCCCCCTGTCAATGAGGAGTGCCCCCTGTCAATGAGAAGTGCCCGCTGTCAATGAGGAGTGTCCTCTGTCAATGAGGAGTGCGCCCTGTCAATGAGGAGTGCCCCCTGTCAATGAGGAGACCCCATGTCAATGAGGAGTGCCCCCTGTCAATGAGGAGTGCCCCGTGTCAATGGGTTTTGCGCCCTGTCATTGCGGAGGGCCCCCTGTCAATGAGGAGTGCCCGCTATCAAGTATGAGTGGCCTCTGTGAATGTCGACTGCCCCCTGTCAATGAGGAGTGCATCCTGTCAATGGGTTTTGTCCCCTGTCAATGCGGAGGGCCCCATGTCAATGAGGAGTGCCTGCTATCAACTATGAGTGACCTCTGTCAAGGAGTAGTACCCCGTCAATGAGAAGTGCCCCACGTCAATGTGGAGTAACCCTGGAAATGAGGCGTGACACTGTAATTGAGGAGTCACCCTGTCAATGACGAATGACCCCGGTCAATGAGCCGTGCCCTCTGTCAATGAAGAGTGCCAAACAATGAGGAGTGCACCCCGTCAATGAGGAGAGTCCCCTGTCAATGATGAGTGCCCTCTGTCAATGAGGAGTGCCCCATGTCAATGAGAAGAGCACGCTGTCAATGAGGAGTACCCCCTGTCAATGAGGAGTGCCCCCTGTCAATGAGGAGTACCCCCTGTCCACGAGGCTTGCCCCCTGTCAATGAGGAGTGCAACCTGTCAATGGGTTTTACCGCCTGTCAATGCGGAGGGCTCCATGTCAATGAGGAGTGCCCGCTATCAACTATGAGTGCCCTCTGTCAATGAATAGTGCCCCGTCAATGAGAAGTGTCCCCCGTCAATGAGGTGTGACCCTGGAAATGAGGCGTGACCCCGTAAATGAGGAGTGCCCCCTGTCAATGATGAGTGTCCTCTGTCAATGACGTGTGCCCCCCGTCAATGAGGTGTGTCCCCTGTCAACGAGGAGTCCCCGCTCACAATGAGGAGTGCCCTCTGTCAATGAGGAGTGCACTCACTCAATGAGAAGTAACCCCCACTCCCGTGAATGAGGAGTGCCCCCTGTCAATGAGGAGTACGCCCTGTCAATGTGGAGTGCCCCCTGTCAATGGGATGTGCCCCCGGTCAATAAGATGTGCACCGCCCCCCGTCAATGAGGAGTGCCCCCTGTCAATGAGAAGTGCCCGCTCTCAATGAGGAGTGCCCGCTGTCAATGAGCAGTGCCCCCTGTCAAAGAGGAACACCCCTGTCAATTAGGAGCGCCCCTGTTAACGAGGAGTGCGCGCTATCAATGAGGAGTGCCCTCTGTCAATGAGGAGTGCCCGCTTTGAATGCGGAGTGCCCTCTGTCAATGAGGAGTGCCCCCTGTCAATGAGGATTGCCCCCTGTCAATGAGGAGAGCCCCCTGTCAATGAGGAGTACCCCTGTCAATGAGGAGTGCCCCCTGTCAATGAGGAGTGCCCGCTGTCAGCAGCGAGCGCCCTCTGTCAATGAGGAGTGTCGCCTGTCAATGAGGAGTGCCCCCTGTCAATGAGGAGAGCCCCCTGTCAATGAGGAGTGCCCCCTGTCAATGAGGAGAGCCCCCTCAATGAGGAGCAACCCTGTAAATGAGGAGTGCCCCACGGTCAATGAGGAGTGACCGCTGTAAATTAGGAGTCCCCCGATCATTGAGCAGTGCCCCCCGTCAATGAGGACTGACCTCTGTCAATGAGGAGTACCCCCTGTAAATGAGGAGTGCCCCCTGTCAATTAGAAGTGCCCGCTGTCAATGAGGAGTGCCCCTGTCAATGAGCAGTGCCCCCTGTCAATGAGGAGTGCCCTCTGTCAATGAGGAGTGCTCCCTGTCAGTGAGGAGTGCCCCCGTTCAATGAGGAGTTCCCCATGTCAATGAGGAGTGCCCCCTGTCAATGTGGAGTGCCCCTTGTCAATGGGTTTTGCCCCCTCTCAATGCGGAGGGCCCCCTGTCAATGAGGAGTGCCCGCTATCAACTATGAGTGCTCTCTGTAAATGTGGACTGCCCCCTGTCAATGAGGAGTGCACCCTGTCAATGAGGAGTGCCCCATATCAATGAGGAGTGCCCCCTGTCAATGAGGGGGACCCTCTGTCAATGAGGAGTGCCCCTGTCAAAGAGGAGTGCCCGCTGTCAAGTAGGAGTGCCCTCTGTCAATGAGGAGAGCCCGCTGTCAATGAGGCGTGCCCCCTGTCAATGAGGAGTGCAACCTGTCAATGGGTTTTACCCCCTGTCAATGCGGCGGGCCCCATGTCAATGAGGGGTGCCCGCTATCAACTATGAGTGCCCTCTGTCAATGAGTAGTGCCCCGTCAATGAGAAGTGTCCCCCGTCAATGAGGAGTGACCCTGGAAATGAGGCGTGACCCCGTAAATGAGGAGTGCCCCCTGTCAATGATGAGTGTCCCCTGTCAATGACGTGTGCCCCCCGTCAATGAGGTGTGTCCCCTGTCAACGAGGAGTGCCCGCTCTCAATGAGGAGTGCCCTCTGTCAATGAGGAGTGCCCCCTGTCAATGAGGAGTAACCCTGTAAATGAGGTGTACCCCACCGTCAATGAGGAGTGACCGCGGTAAATTAGGAGTTCCCCCCATCATTGAGCAGTGCCCCCTTCTATGACGAATGACCCTGTCAATAAGGAATGTCCTCTGTCAATGAGGAGCGCCCCCCTTCTATAAAGTGTATCCCCTGTCAATGAGGAGTGCCCTCCGTCAATGAGAAGTGCCCCCCCTCACCCCCGTCAATGAGGAGTTCCCGCTGTCAATGAGGAGTACCCCCTTTCAATGAGGAGTGCCCCCTGTCAATGGGAAATTAGCCCGGTCAATAACGAGTGCACCGCCCCCCGTCAATGAGCTGTGCCCCCTGTCAATGAGAAGTGCCCGCTGTCAATGAGGAGTGCTCGCTGTCAATGAGGAGAGGACCCCTGTCAATGATGAATGCCCCCCGTTAATGAGCAGTGCCCCCCCGCCCCCGTCAATAATGAGTGACACCGCCCCGTCAATGAGGAGTGCCCCGTGTCAATGAGAAGTGCCCCCTGTCAATGAGGAGTGCCCCCTCTCAATGAGGAGTGCCCCCCGTCTCTGGAGAGTGTCCCCTGTCAATGAGGAGGGCCCCCCGTCAATAAGGATGCACCCCCCCCGTCCATAAGTAGTGCCCACTCTTAATGAGAAGTTCCCGCCGTCAATGAGGCGTGTCCCCTGTCAATGAGGAGTGCCTCCCATCTCTGAAGAGTGCCCCCTGTCAATGAGGAGTGCCCCCCGTCAATAAGGAGTGCCCCCTGTCAATGAGGAGTACCCCCTGTCAAAGAGGAGTGCCCTCTGTCAATGAGGAGTGCCCCCTGTCAATGCCGAGTACCCCCTGTCAATGAGGACTGCCCCCTGTCAATGAGGAGTGCAACCTGTCAATGGGTTTTGCCCCCCGTCAATGAGGAGTGACCCTGGAAATGAGGCGTGATCCCGTAAATGAGGAGTGCCCCATGTCAATGATGAGTGTCCCCTGTCAATCACGTGTGCCCCCCGTCAATGAGGTGTGTCCCCTGTCAACGAGGAGTGCCCGTTCTCAATGAGGAGTGCCCTCTGTCAATGAGGAGTGCCCCCTGTGAATGCGGTGTGCCCTCTGTCAATGAGGAGTGCCCCCGTCAATGAGGAGTGCCCCCTGTCAATGAGGAGTAGCCCTGGAAATGAGGCGTGACCCTGTAAATGAGGAGTGCCCCCTTTCAATGATGAGTGTCCCCTGTCAATGACGTGTGCCCCATGTCAATGAGGTGTGTCCCCTGTAAACGGGGATTGACCGCTGTCAATGAGAACTGCCCTCTGTCAATGAGGAGTCCACCCTTTCAATGAGGAGTGCCCCTGTCAATGGAAATTGCCCCCGGTTAATTAGGAGTGCACCGCCCCCCGTCAATGAGGAGTGCCCCCTGTCACTGAGAAGTGCCCGCTGTCAATGAGGAGTGCCCCCTGTCAATGAGCAGTGCCCCCTGTCAATGAGGAATACCCCTGTCAATGAGGAGTGCCCCTTTCAATGAGCAGTGCCCCCTGTCAATGATGAGTGTCCGCAGTCAATTAGGAGTGCCCCCTGTCAGTGAGGAGTGCCCCTGTCAATGAGGATTTCCCCATGTCATTGAGGAGCGCCCCCTGTCAATGAGGAGTGCCCAGTGTCAATGGGTTTTGCCCCCTGTCAATGCGGAGGGACCCCTGTCCATGAGGGGTGCCCGCTATCAACTATGAGTGCCCTCTGTAAATGTGGACTGCCCCCTGTCAATGAGGAGTGCACCCTGTCAATGGGCTTTGTCCCCTGTCAATTCGGAGGGCCCCATGTCCATGAGGATTGCCTGCTATCAACTAATAGTGCCCTCTGTCAAGGAGTAGTACCCCGTCAATGAGAAGTGCCCCACGTCAATGAGGAGTAACCCTGGACATGAGGCGTTACACTGTAATTGAGGAGTGACCCTGTCAATGACGAATGGCCACGGTCAATGAGCCGTGCCCCCTGTCAATGAAGAATGCCAACGCCAATAAGGGGTGCCCCCCGTCAATGAGGAGTGTCCCTTGTCAATGATGAGTGCCCTCTGTCAATGAGGAGTGCCCCCTGTCAATGAGGAGTGCCCCCTGTCAATGAGGAGTGCCCTCTGGCAATGAGAGGGACCCTCTGTCAATGAGGAGTGCCCCTGTCAATGAGGAGAGCCCGCTGTCAATGAGGCGTGCCCCCTGTCAATGAGGAGATCCCCCTGAGAATGAGGAGAGCTCCCTGTCAATGAGGAGTGACCCCTGTCAATGAGGAGTGCCCCTGTCAATGAGGAGTGCCCGCTGTCAAATAGGAGTGCCCTCTGTCAATGAGGATTGCCCCCTGACAATGCGGAGGGCCCCATGTCAATGAGGAGTGCCCGCTATCAACTATGATTGACCTCTGTCAATGAGTAGTGCCCCGTCAATGAGAAGTGTCCCCCGTCAATGAGGAGTGACCCTGGAAATGAGGCGTGACCCCGTAAATGAGGAGTGCCCCCTGTCAATGATGAGTGTCCCCTGTCAATGACGTGTGCCCCCCGTCAATGAGGTGTGTCCCCTGTCAACGAGGAGTGCCCGCTCTCAATGAGGAGTGCCCTCTGTCAATGAGGAGTGCCCCCTGTCAATGAGGAGTAACCCTGTAAATGAGGTGTACCCCACCGTCAATGAGGAGTGACCGCGGTAAATTAGGAGTTCCCCCCATCATTGAGCAGTGCCCCCTTCTATGACGAATGACCCTGTCAATAAGGAATGTCCTCTGTCAATGAGGAGCGCCCCCCTTCTATAAAGTGTATCCCCTGTCAATGAGGAGTGCCCTCCGTCAATGAGAAGTGCCCCCCCTCACCCCCGTCAATGAGGAGTTCCCGCTGTCAATGAGGAGTACCCCCTTTCAATGAGGAGTGCCCCCTGTCAATGGGAAATTAGCCCGGTCAATAACGAGTGCACCGCCCCCCGTCAATGAGCTGTGCCCCCTGTCAATGAGAAGTGCCCGCTGTCAATGAGGAGTGCTCGCTGTCAATGAGGAGAGGACCCCTGTCAATGATGAATGCCCCCCGTTAATGAGCAGTGCCCCCCCGCCCCCGTCAATAATGAGTGACACCGCCCCGTCAATGAGGAGTGCCCCGTGTCAATGAGAAGTGCCCCCTGTCAATGAGGAGTGCCCCCTCTCAATGAGGAGTGCCCCCCGTCTCTGGAGAGTGTCCCCTGTCAATGAGGAGGGCCCCCCGTCAATAAGGATGCACCCCCCCGTCCATAAGTAGTGCCCACTCTTAATGAGAAGTTCCCGCCGTCAATGAGGCGTGTCCCCTGTCAATGAGGAGTGCCTCCCATCTCTGAAGAGTGCCCCCTGTCAATGAGGAGTGCCCCCCGTCAATAAGGAGTGCCCCCTGTCAATGAGGAGTACCCCCTGTCAAAGAGGAGTGCCCTCTGTCAATGAGGAGTGCCCCCTGTCAATGCCGAGTACCCCCTGTCAATGAGGACTGCCCCCTGTCAATGAGGAGTGCAACCTGTCAATGGGTTTTGCCCCCCGTCAATGAGGAGTGACCCTGGAAATGAGGCGTGATCCCGTAAATGAGGAGTGCCCCATGTCAATGATGAGTGTCCCCTGTCAATCACGTGTGCCCCCCGTCAATGAGGTGTGTCCCCTGTCAACGAGGAGTGCCCGTTCTCAATGAGGAGTGCCCTCTGTCAATGAGGAGTGCCCCCTGTGAATGCGGTGTGCCCTCTGTCAATGAGGAGTGCCCCCGTCAATGAGGAGTGCCCCCTGTCAATGAGGAGTAGCCCTGGAAATGAGGCGTGACCCTGTAAATGAGGAGTGCCCCCTTTCAATGATGAGTGTCCCCTGTCAATGACGTGTGCCCCATGTCAATGAGGTGTGTCCCCTGTAAACGGGGATTGACCGCTGTCAATGAGAACTGCCCTCTGTCAATGAGGAGTCCACCCTTTCAATGAGGAGTGCCCCTGTCAATGGAAATTGCCCCCGGTTAATTAGGAGTGCACCGCCCCCCGTCAATGAGGAGTGCCCCCTGTCACTGAGAAGTGCCCGCTGTCAATGAGGAGTGCCCCCTGTCAATGAGCAGTGCCCCCTGTCAATGAGGAATACCCCTGTCAATGAGGAGTGCCCCTTTCAATGAGCAGTGCCCCCTGTCAATGATGAGTGTCCGCAGTCAATTAGGAGTGCCCCCTGTCAGTGAGGAGTGCCCCTGTCAATGAGGATTTCCCCATGTCATTGAGGAGCGCCCCCTGTCAATGAGGAGTGCCCAGTGTCAATGGGTTTTGCCCCCTGTCAATGCGGAGGGACCCCTGTCCATGAGGGGTGCCCGCTATCAACTATGAGTGCCCTCTGTAAATGTGGACTGCCCCCTGTCAATGAGGAGTGCACCCTGTCAATGGGCTTTGTCCCCTGTCAATTCGGAGGGCCCCATGTCCATGAGGATTGCCTGCTATCAACTAATAGTGCCCTCTGTCAAGGAGTAGTACCCCGTCAATGAGAAGTGCCCCACGTCAATGAGGAGTAACCCTGGACATGAGGCGTTACACTGTAATTGAGGAGTGACCCTGTCAATGACGAATGGCCACGGTCAATGAGCCGTGCCCCCTGTCAATGAAGAATGCCAACGCCAATAAGGGGTGCCCCCCGTCAATGAGGAGTGTCCCCTGTCAATGATGAGTGCCCTCTGTCAATGAGGAGTGCCCCCTGTCAATGAGGAGTGCCCCCTGTCAATGAGGAGTGCCCTCTGGCAATGAGAGGGACCCTCTGTCAATGAGGAGTGCCCCTGTCAATGAGGAGAGCCCGCTGTCAATGAGGCGTGCCCCCTGTCAATGAGGAGATCCCCCTGAGAATGAGGAGAGCTCCCTGTCAATGAGGAGTGACCCCTGTCAATGAGGAGTGCCCCTGTCAATGAGGAGTGCCCGCTGTCAAATAGGAGTGCCCTCTGTCAATGAGGATTGCCCCCTGACAATGCGGAGGGCCCCATGTCAATGAGGAGTGCCCGCTATCAACTATGATTGACCTCTGTCAATGAGTAGTGACCCGTCAATGAGAAGTGCCCCACGTCAATGAGGAGTGACCCTGGAAATGAGGCGTGACCCCGTAAATGAGGAGTGCCACCTGTCAATGATGAGTGTCCCCTGTCAATGACCTGTGCCCCCTCTCAATGAGGAGTGCCCCCTGTCAATGAGGAGTGCCGCTGTCAATGAGGAGTAGCCCCTGTCAATGAGCAGTGCCCCCTGTCAATGAGGAGTAATCCTGGAAATGAGGCGTGACCCTGTAAATGAGGAGTGCCCCCTCTCAATGATGAGTGTCCCCTGTCAATGACGTGTGCCCATGTCAATGAGGTCTGTCCCCTGACAACGGGGATTGCCCGCTGTCAATGAGAACTGCCCTCTTTCAATGAGGACTGCCCGCTGTCAATGCGGAGTGCCCTCTGTCAATGAGGAGTGCCCCCTGTCAATGAGGCGTGCCCCCTGCAAATGGGGAGAGCCCACGGTCAATGAGGAGAGCCCCCTGTCAATGAGGGGTGACCACTCTAAATTGGAGACCCCCGATCATTGAGCAGTGCATCCCGCCAATAACGAATGACCTCTGACAAGGAGGAGTGCCCACTGACAATCAGGACTGACCTCTGTCAATGAGGAGAGACCCCTGTAAATGATGACTGCCCTCTGTCAATAATGAGTGCCTTCTGTCAATGTTGAATGCCCCCCGTAAATGAAGAATGCCCCCGTTCAATGAGCAGTGCCCCCTGTCAATGATGAGTGCCCACGGCAATGAGGAGGGGCCCCTGTAAATGAGGAGTGCCCCCTGTCAATGAGAAGAGCCCCCTGAGAATGAGGAGAGCCCCCTGTCAATGAGGAGTGACCCCTGTCAATGAGGAGTGCCCCACCGTCAATGAGGAGTGACCGCTCTAAATTAGGAGACCCCCGATCATTGAGCAGTGTCCCCGTCAACGACGAATGACCCCTGACAAGGAGGAGTGCCCCCTGAAAATGAGGACTGACCTCTGTCAATGAGTAGTGACCCCTGTCAATGATGAGTGCCCTCTGTCAATAATGAGTGCCTTCTGTCAATGAGGAGGGCCCCCCGTAAATGACGAATGCCCCCGGTCAATGAGGAGTGCACCTAGTCAATGGGCTTTGTCCCCCGTCAATGCGGAGGGCCCCATGTCAATGAGGAGTGCCTGCTATCAACTATGAGTGCCCTCTGTCAAGGAGTAGTACCCCGTCAATGAGAAGTGCCCCAGGTCAAGGAGGAGTAACCCTGGAAATGAGGCGTGACACTGTAATTGAGGAGTGACCCTGTCAATGACGAATGACCCCGGTCAATGAGCCGTGCCCCCTGTCAATGAAGAGTGCCCCCCGTCAATGAGGAGAGTCCCCTGTCAATGATGAGTGCCCTCTGTCAATGAGGAGTGCCCCCTGTCAATGAGGAGTGTCCCCTGTCAACGGGGATTGACCGCTGTCAATGAGAACTGCCCTCTGTCAATGAGGAGTCCCCTCTTTCAATGAGGAGTGCCCCCTGTCAATGGAAAGTGCCCCCGGTTAATTAGGAGTGCACCGCCCCCCGTCAATGAGAAGTGCCCGCTGTCAATGAGGAGTGCCCACTGTCAATGAGGAGTGCCCACTTTCAATGAGCAGTGCCCCCTGTCAATGAGGAATACCCCTGTCAATTAGGAGTGCCCCTTTCAATGAGCAGTGCCCCCTGTCAATGAGGAGTGCCCGCAGTCAATGAGGAGTGCCCCCTGTCGGTGAGGAGTGCCCCTGTCAATGAGGAGTTCCCCCTGTCAATGAGGAGTGCCCCATGTCAATGAGGAGTGCCCCCTGTCAATGAGCGGGACCCTCTGTCAATGAGGAGTGCCCCTGTCAATGAGGTGTGTCCCCTGTAAACGGGGATTGACCGCTGTCAATGAGAACTGCCCTCTGTCAATGAGGAGTCCACCCTTTCAATGAGGAGTGCCCCTGTCAATGGAAATTGCCCCCGGTTAATTAGGAGTGCACCGCCCCCCGTCAATGAGGAGTGCCCCCTGTCACTGAGAAGTGCCCGCTGTCAATGAGGAGTGCCCCCTGTCAATGAGCAGTGCCCCCTGTCAATGAGGAATACCCCTGTCAATGAGGAGTGCCCCTTTCAATGAGCAGTGCCCCCTGTCAATGATGAGTGTCCGCAGTCAATTAGGAGTGCCCCCTGTCAGTGAGGAGTGCCCCTGTCAATGAGGATTTCCCCATGTCATTGAGGAGCGCCCCCTGTCAATGAGGAGTGCCCAGTGTCAATGGGTTTTGCCCCCTGTCAATGCGGAGGGACCCCTGTCCATGAGGGGTGCCCGCTATCAACTATGAGTGCCCTCTGTAAATGTGGACTGCCCCCTGTCAATGAGGAGTGCACCCTGTCAATGGGCTTTGTCCCCTGTCAATTCGGAGGGCCCCATGTCCATGAGGATTGCCTGCTATCAACTAATAGTGCCCTCTGTCAAGGAGTAGTACCCCGTCAATGAGAAGTGCCCCACGTCAATGAGGAGTAACCCTGGACATGAGGCGTTACACTGTAATTGAGGAGTGACCCTGTCAATGACGAATGGCCACGGTCAATGAGCCGTGCCCCCTGTCAATGAAGAATGCCAACGCCAATAAGGGGTGCCCCCCGTCAATGAGGAGTGTCCCCTGTCAATGATGAGTGCCCTCTGTCAATGAGGAGTGCCCCCTGTCAATGAGGAGTGCCCCCTGTCAATGAGGAGTGCCCTCTGGCAATGAGAGGGACCCTCTGTCAATGAGGAGTGCCCCTGTCAATGAGGAGAGCCCGCTGTCAATGAGGCGTGCCCCCTGTCAATGAGGAGATCCCCCTGAGAATGAGGAGAGCTCCCTGTCAATGAGGAGTGACCCCTGTCAATGAGGAGTGCCCCTGTCAATGAGGAGTGCCCGCTGTCAAATAGGAGTGCCCTCTGTCAATGAGGATTGCCCCCTGACAATGCGGAGGGCCCCATGTCAATGAGGAGTGCCCGCTATCAACTATGATTGACCTCTGTCAATGAGTAGTGACCCGTCAATGAGAAGTGCCCCACGTCAATGAGGAGTGACCCTGGAAATGAGGCGTGACCCCGTAAATGAGGAGTGCCACCTGTCAATGATGAGTGTCCCCTGTCAATGACCTGTGCCCCCTCTCAATGAGGAGTGCCCCCTGTCAATGAGGAGTGCCGCTGTCAATGAGGAGTAGCCCCTGTCAATGAGCAGTGCCCCATGTCAATGAGGAGTAATCCTGGAAATGAGGCGTGACCCTGTAAATGAGGAGTGCCCCCTCTCAATGATGAGTGTCCCCTGTCAATGACGTGTGCCCATGTCAATGAGGTCTGTCCCCTGACAACGGGGATTGCCCGCTGTCAATGAGAACTGCCCTCTTTCAATGAGGAATGCCCGCTGTCAATGCGGAGTGCCCTCTGTCAATGAGGAGTGCCCCCTGTCAATGAGGCGTGCCCCCTGCAAATGGGGAGAGCCCACGGTCAATGAGGAGAGCCCCCTGTCAATGAGGGGTGACCACTCTAAATTGGAGACCCCCGATCATTGAGCAGTGCATCCCGCCAATAACGAATGACCTCTGACAAGGAGGAGTGCCCCCTGACAATCAGGACTGACCTCTGTCAATGAGGAGAGACCCCTGTAAATGATGACTGCCCTCTGTCAATAATGAGTGCCTTCTGTCAATGTTGAATGCCCCCCGTAAATGAAGAATGCCCCCGTTCAATGAGCAGTGCCCCCTGTCAATGATGAGTGCCCACGGCAATGAGGAGGGGCCCCTGTAAATGAGGAGTGCCCCCTGTCAATGAGAAGAGCCCCCTGAGAATGAGGAGAGCCCCCTGTCAATGAGGAGTGACCCCTGTCAATGAGGAGTGCCCCACCGTCAATGAGGAGTGACCGCTCTAAATTAGGAGACCCCCGATCATTGAGCAGTTTCCCCGTCAACGACGAATGACCCCTGACAAGGAGGAGTGCCCCCTGAAAATGAGGACTGACCTCTGTCAATGAGTAGTGACCCCTGTCAATGATGAGTGCCCTCTGTCAATAATGAGTGCCTTCTGTCAATGAGGAGGGCCCCCCGTAAATGACGAATGCCCCCGGTCAATGAGGAGTGCACCTAGTCAATGGGCTTTGTCCCCCGTCAATGCGGAGGGCCCCATGTCAATGAGGAGTGCCTGCTATCAACTATGAGTGCCCTCTGTCAAGGAGTAGTACCCCGTCAATGAGAAGTGCCCCAGGTCAAGGAGGAGTAACCCTGGAAATGAGGCGTGACACTGTAATTGAGGAGTGACCCTGTCAATGACGAATGACCCCGGTCAATGAGCCGTGCCCCCTGTCAATGAAGAGTGCCCCCCGTCAATGAGGAGAGTCCCCTGTCAATGATGAGTGCCCTCTGTCAATGAGGAGTGCCCCCTGTCAATGAGGTGTGTCCCCTGTCAACGGGGATTGACCGCTGTCAATGAGAACTGCCCTCTGTCAATGAGGAGTCCCCTCTTTCAATGAGGAGTGCCCCCTGTCAATGGAAAGTGCCCCCGGTTAATTAGGAGTGCACCGCCCCCCGTCAATGAGAAGTGCCCGCTGTCAATGAGGAGTGCCCACTGTCAATGAGGAGTGCCCACTTTCAATGAGCAGTGCCCCCTGTCAATGAGGAATACCCCTGTCAATTAGGAGTGCCCCTTTCAATGAGCAGTGCCCCCTGTCAATGAGGAGTGCCCGCAGTCAATGAGGAGTGCCACCTGTCGGTGAGGAGTGCCCCTGTCAATGAGGAGTTCCCCCTGTCAATGAGGAGTGCCCCATGTCAATGAGGAGTGCCCCCTGTCAATGAGCGGGACCCTCTGTCAATGAGGAGTGCCCCTGTCAATGAGGAGTGCCCGCTGTCAAATAGGAGTGCCCTCTGTCAATGAGGAGTGCCCGCTGTCAATGAGGCGTGCCCCCTGTCAATGAGGAGTGCAACATGCCAATGGGTTTTACCCCCTGTCAATGCGGCGGGCCCCATGTCAATGAGGGGTGCCCGCTATCAACTATGAGTGCCCTCTGTCAATGAGTAGTGCCCCGTCAATGAGAAGTGTCCCCCGTCAATGAGGAGTGACCCTGGAAATGAGGCGTGCCCCCGAAAATGAGGAGTGCCCCCTGTCAATGATGAGTGTCCCCTGTCAATGACGTGTGCCCCCCGTCAATGAGGTGTGTCCCCTGTCAACGAGGAGTGCCCGCTCTCAATGAGGAGTGCCCTCTGTCAATGAGGAGTGCCCCCTGTCAATGAGGAGTAACCCTGGAAATGAGGAGTGCCCCACCGTCAATGAGGAGTGACCGCTGTAAATTAGGAGTCCCCCCCATCATTGAGCAGTGCCTCCCGTCAATGACGAATCATCCCTGTCAATGAGGAATGTCCCCTGTCAATGAGGAGCGCCCCCTTCTTTCAAGTGTATCCCCTGTCAATGAGGAGTGCCCTCCATCAATGAGAAGTGCCCCCCCCCACCCCCGTCAATGAGGAGTACCCCCTCTCAATGAGGAGTGCCCCCTGACAATGGGAAATTAGCCCCGTCAATAACGAGTGCACCGCCCCACGTCAATGAGCTGTGCCCCCTGTCAATGAGAAGTGCCCGCTCTCAATGAGGAGTGCTCCCTGTCAATGAGGAGTGCCGCCCATCTCTGAAGAGTCCCCCCCTGTCAATGAGGCGTGCCCCCTGTCAATGAGGAGTACCCCCTGTCAATGAGGACTGCCCCCTGTCAATGAGGAGTGCAACCTGTCAATGGGTTTTGCCCCCTGTCAATGCGGAGGGCACCGTGTCAAAGAGGAGTGCCCTCTGTCAATGAGGAGTGCCCCCTGTCAATGAGGAGTACCCTCTGTCAATGAGGACTGCCCCCTGTCATTGAAGAGTGCAACCTGTCAATGGGTTTTGCCCCCTGTTAGTGCGGAGGGCACCGTGTCAATGAGGAGTGCCCGCTATCAACTATTAGTGACCTCTGTCGATGAGTAGTGCCCCTTCAATGAGAAGTGTCCCCCGTCAATGAGGAGTGACCCTGGAAATGAGGCGTGATCCCGTAAATGAGGAGTGCCCCCTGTCAATGATGAGTGTCCCCTGTCAATAACGTGTGCCCCCCGTCAATGAGGTGTGTCCCCTGTCAACGAGGAGTGCCCGCTCTCAATGAGGAGTGCCCTCTGTCAATGAGGAGTGCCCCCTGTGAATGCGGTGTGCCCTCTGTCAATGAGGAGTGCCCCCTGTGAATGAGGATTGCCCCCTGTCAATGAGGAATAGCCCTGGAAATGAGGCGTGACCCTGTAAATTAGGAGTGCCCCCTCTCAATGATGAGTGTCCCCTGTCAATGACGTGTGCCCCATGTCAATGAGGTGTGTCCCCTGTCAACGGGGATTGACCGCTGTCAATGAGAACTGCCCTCTGTCAATGAGGAGTACCCCCTTTCAATGAGGAGTGCCCCCTGTCAATGGAAAGTGCCCCCGGTTAATTAGGAGTGCACCGCCCCCCGTCAATGAGAAGTGCCCGCTGTCAATGAGGAATGCCCACTGTCAATGAGGAGTGCCCACTGTCAATGAGCAGTGCCCCCTGTCAATGAGAAATACCTCTGTCAATGAGGAGTGCCCCTTTCAATGAGCAGTGCCCCCTGTCAATGAGGAGTGCCCGCAGTCAATGAGGAATACCCCCTGTCAGTGAGGAGTGCCCCTGTCAATGAGGAGTTCCCCCTGTCAATGAGGAGTGCCCCATTTCAATGAGGAGTGCCCCTGTCAATGAGGAGTGCCCGCTGTCAAATAGGAGTGCCCTCTGTCAATGAGGAGTGCCCGCTGTCAATGAGGCGTGCCCCATGTCAATGAGGAGTGCAACCTGTCAATGGGTTTTACCCCCTGTCAATGCGGCGGGCCCCATGTCAATGAGGGGTGCCCGCTATCAACTATGAGTGCCCCCTGTCAATGAGTAGTGTCCCGTCAATGAGAAGTGTCCCCCGTCAATGAGAAGTGACCCTGGAAATGAGGCGTGCCCCCGTAAATGAGGAGTGCCCCCTGTCAATGATGAGTGTCCCCTGTCAATGACGTGTGCCCCCCGTCAATGAGGTGTGTCCCCTGTCAACGAGGAGTGCCCGCTCTCAATGAGGAGTGCCCTCTGTCAATGAGGAGTGCCCCCTGTGAATGCGGTGTGCCCTCTGTCATTGAGGAGTGCCCCCTGTGAATGAGGATTGCCCCCTGTCAATGAGGAGTAGCCCTGGAAATGAGGCGTGACCCTGTAAATGAGGAGTGCCCCCTCTCAATGATGAGTGTCCCCTGTCAATGACGTGTGCCCCATGTCAATGAGGTGTGTCCCCTGTCAACGGGGATTGACCGCTGTCAATGAGAACTGCCCTCTGTCAATGAGGAGTACCCCCTTTCAATGAGGAGTGCCCCCTGTCAATGGAAAGTGCCCCCGGTTAATTAGGAGTGCACCGCCCCCCGTCAATGAGAAGTGCCCGCTGTCAATGAGGAATGCCCACTGTCAATGAGGAGTGCCCACTGTCAATGAGCAGTGCCCCCTGTCAATGAGAAATACCTCTGTCAATGAGGAGTGCCCCTTTCAATGAGCAGTGCCCCCTGTCAATGAGGAGTGCCCGCAGTCAATGAGGAATACCCCCTGTCAGTGAGGAGTGCCCCTGTCAATGAGGAGTTCCCCCTGTCAATGAGGAGTGCCCCATTTCAATTAGGAGTGCCCCTGTCAATGAGGAGTGCCCGCTGTCAAATAGGAGTGCCCTCTGTCAATGAGGAGTGCCCGCTGTCAATGAGGCGTGCCCCATGTCAATGAGGAGTGCAACCTGTCAATGGGTTTTACCGCCTGTCAATGCGGAGGGCCCCATGTCAATGAGGGGTGCCCGCTATCAACTATGAGTGCCCCCTGTCAATGAGTAGTGTCCCGTCAATGAGAAGTGTCCCCCGTCAATGAGAAGTGACCCTGGAAATGAGGCGTGCCCCCGTAAATGAGGAGTGCCCCCTCTCAATGATGAGTGTCCCCTGTCAATGACGTGTGCCCCCCGTCAATGAGGTGTGTCCCCTGTCAACGAGGAGAGCCCGCTCTCAATGAGGAGTGCCCTCTGTCAATGAGGAGTGCCCCCTGTCAATGAGGAGTAACCTTGTAAATGAGGAGTGCCCCACCGTCAATGAGGAGTGACCGCTGTAAATTTGGAGTCCCCTCCATCATTGAGCAGTGCCCCCCGTCAGTGACGAATGATCCCTGTCAATGAGGAATGTCCCCTGTCAATGAGGAGCGCCCCCCTTCTATAAAGTGTATCCCCTGTCAATGAGGAGTGCCCTCCGTCAATGAGAAGTGCCCCCTCCCCACCCCCGTCAATGAGGAGTTCCCCCTGTCAATGAGGAGTACCCCCTCTCAATGAGGAGTGCCCCCTGCCAATGGGAAATTAGCCCGGTCAATAACGAGTGCACCGACCCCGTCAATGAGCTGTGCCCCCTGTCAATGAGAAGTGCCCGCTCTCAATGAGGAGTGCTCCCTGTCAATGAGGAGAGGACCCCTATCAATGATGAGTGCCCCCCGTTAATGAGGAGTGCCCCCCCCGTCAATAATGAGTGACCCCGCCCCGTCAATGAGGAGTGCCCCGTGTCAATGAGAAGTGCCCCCTGTCAATGAGGAGTGCCCCCTCTCAATGAGGAGTGCCCCCCGTCAATAAGGATGCACCCCCCCGTCAATAAGTAGTGCCCACTGTTAATGAGAAGTTCCCGCCGTCAATGTGGCGTGTCCCCTGTCAATGAGGAGTGCCCCCCTATCTCTGAAGAGTGCCCCCTGTCAATGAGGAGTGCCCCCTGTCAATGAGGAGTACCCCCTGTCAATGAGGACTGCCCCCTGTCAATGAGCAGTGCAACCTGTCAATGGGTTTTGCCCCCTGTCAATGCGGAGGGCACCGTGTCAAAGAGGAGTGCCCTCTGTCAATGAGGAGTACCCTCTGTCAATGAGGACTGCCCCCTGTCAATGAGGAGTGCAACCTGTCAATGGGTTTTGCCCCCTGTCAATGCGGAGGGCACCGTGTCAATGAGGAGTGCCCGCTATCAACTATTAGTGACCTCTGTCGTTGAGTAGTGCCCCTTCAATGAGAGGTGTCCCCCGTCAATGAGGAGTGACCCTGGAAATGAGGCGTGATCCCGTAAATGAGGAGTGCCCCCTGTCAATGATGAGTGTCCCCTGTCAATAACGTGTGCCCCCCGTCAATGAGGTGTGTCCCCTGTCAACGAGGAGTGCCCGCTCTCAATGAGGAGTGCCCTGTGTCAATGAGGAGTGCCCCCTGTGAATGCGGTGTGCCCTCTGTCAATGAGGAGTGCCCCCTGTCAATGAGGAGTGCCCCCTGTCAATGAGGAGTAGCCCTGGAAATGAGGCGTGACCCTGTAAATGAGGAGTGCCCCCTCTCAATGATGAGTGTCCCCTGTCAATGACGTGTGCCCCATGTCAATGGGGTGTGTCCCCTGTCAACGGGGATTGACCGCTGTCAATGAGAACTGCCCTCTGTCAAATAGGAGTACCCCCTTTCAATGAGGAGTGTCCCCTGTCAATGGAAAGTGCCCCCGGTTAATTAGGAGTGCACCGCCCCCCGTCAATGAGAAGTGCCCGCTGTCAATGAGGAATGCCCACTGTCAATGAGGAGTGCCCACTGTCAATGAGCAGTGCCCCCTGTCAATGAGGAATACCCCTGTCAATGAGGAGTGCCCCTTTCAATGAGCAGTGCCCCCTGTCAATGAGGAGTGCCCGCAGTCAATGAGGAGTGCCCCCTGTCAGTGAGGAGTGCCCCTGTCAATGAGGAGTTCCCCCTGTCAATGAGGAGTGCCCCATGTCAATGAGGAGTGCCCCCTGTCAATGAGCGGGACCCTCTGTCAATGAGGAGTGCCCCTGTCAATGAGGAGTGCCCGCTGTCAAATAGGAGTGCCCTCTGTCAATGAGGAGTGCCCGCTGTCAATGAGGTGTGCCCCATGTCAATGAGGAGTGCAACCTGTCAATGGGTTTTAACCCCTGTCAATGCGGCGGGCCCCATGTCAATGAGGGGTGCCCGCTATCAACTATGAGTGCCCTCTGTCAATGAGTAGTGCCCCGTCAATGAGAAGTGTCCCCCGTCAATGAGGAGTGACCCTGGAAATGAGGCGTGCCCCCGTAAATGAGGAGTGCCCCCTGTCAATGATGAGTGTCCCCTGTCAATGACGTCTGCCCCCCGTCAATGAGGTGTGTCCCCTGTCAACGAGGAGTGCCCGCTCTCAATGAGGAGTGCCCTCTGTCAATGAGGAGTGCCCCCTGTCAATGAGGAGTAATCCTGTAAATAAGGAGTGCCCCACCGTCAATGAGGAGTGACCGCTGTAAATTAGGAGTCCCCCCCATCATTGAGCAGTGCCCCCCGTCAATGACGAATGATCCCTGTCAATGAGGAATGTCCCCTGTCAATGAGGAGCGCCCCCCTTCTATAAAGTGTATCCCCTGTCAATGAGGAGTGCCCTCCGTCAATGAGAAGTGCCCCCCCCCACCCCGGTCAATGAGGAGTTCCCCCTGTCAATGAGGAGTACCCCCTCTCAATGAGGAGTGCCCCCTGTCAATGGGAAATTAGCCCGGTCAATAACGAGTGCACCGCCCCCCGTCAATGAGCTGTGCCTCCTGTCAATGAGAAGTGCCCGCTGTCAATGAGGAGTGCTCGCTGTCAATGAGGAGAGGACCCCTATCAATGATGAGTGCCCCCCGTTAATGAGGAGTGCCCCCCCCCCGTCAATAATGAGTAACTCCGCCCCGTCAATGAGGAGTGCCCCGTGTCAATGAGAAGTGCCCGCTCTCAATGAGGAGTGCCCTCTGTCAATGAGGAGTGCCCCCTGTCAATGAGGAGTAACCCTGTAAATAAGGAGTGCCCCACCGTCAATGAGGAGTGACCGCTGTAAATTAGGAGCCCCCCCCATCATTGAGCAGTGCCCCCCGTCAATGACGAATGATCCCTGTCAATGAGGAATGTCCCCTGTCAATGAGGAGCGCCCCCCTTCTATAAAGTGTATCCCCTGTCAATGAGGAGTGCCCTCCGTCAATGAGAAGTGCCCCCCCCCCACCCCCTCTCAATGAGGAGTGCCCCCTGTCAATGGGAAATTAGCCCGGTCAATAACGAGTGCACCGCCTCCCGTCAATGAGCTGTGCCCCCTGTCAATGAGAAGTGCCCGCTCTCAATGAGGAGTTCTCCCTGTCAATGAGGAGAGGACCCCTATCAATGATGAGTGCCCCCCGTTAATGAGGAGTGCCCCCCCCCGTCAATAATGAGTAACTCCGCCCCGTCAATGAGGAGTGCCCCGTGTCAATGAGAAGTGCCCCCTGTCAATGAGGAGTGCCCCCTCTCAATGAGGAGTGCCCCCCGTCTCTGGAGAGTTTCCCCTGTCAATGAGGAGTGCCCCCCGTCAATAAGGATGCACCCCCCCGTCAATAAGTAGTGCCCACTGTTAATGAGAAGTTCCCGCCGTCAATGAGGCGTGTCCCCTGTCAATGAGGAGTGCCCCCCATCTCTGAAGAGTGCCCCCTGTCAATGAGGAGTGCCCCCTGTCAATGAGGAGTACCCCCTGTCAATGAGGAGTGCCCCCTGTCAATGAGCAGTGCAACCTGTCAATGGGTTTTGCCCCCTGTCAATGCGGAGGGCACCGTGTCAAAGAGGAGTGCCCTCTGTCAATGAGGAGTGCCCCCTGTCAAGGAGGAGTACCCTCTGTCAATGAGGACTGCCCCCTGTCAATGAGGAGTGCAACCTGTCAATGGGTTTTGCCCCCTGTCAATGCGGAGGGCACCGTGTCAATGAGGAGTGCCCGCTATCAACTATTAGTGACCTCTATCGATGAGTTGTGCCCCTTCAATGAGAAGTGTCCCCCGTCAATGAGGAGTGACCCTGGAAATGAGGCGTGATCCCGTAAATGAGGAGTGCCCCCTGTCAATTATGAGTGTCCCCTGTCAATAACGTGTGCCCCCCGTCAATGAGGTGTGTCCCCTGTCAACGAGGAGTGCCCGCTCTCAATGAGGAGTGCCCTCTGTCAATGAGGAGTGCCCCCTGTGAATGCGGTGTGCCCTCTGTCAATGAGGAGTGCCCCCTGTCAATGAGGAGTGCCCCCTGTCAATGAGGAGTAGCCCTCGAAATGAGGCGTGACCCTGTAAATGAGGAGTGCCCCCTCTCAATGATGAGTGTCCCCTGTCAATGACGTGTGCCCCATGTCAATGAGGTGTGTCCCCTGTCAACGGGGATTGACCGCTGTCAATGAGAACTGCCCTCTGTCAATGAGGAGTACCCCCTTTCAATGAGGAGTGCCCCCTGTCAATGGAAAGTGCCCCCGGTTAATTAGGAGTCCACCGCCCCCCGTCAATGAGAAGTGCCCGCTGTCAATGAGGAGTGCCCACTGTCAATGAGGAGTGCCCACTGTCAATGAGCAGTGCCCCCTGTCAATGAGGAATACCCCTGTCAATGAGGAGTGCCCCTTTCAATGAGCAGTGCCCTCTGTCAATGAGGAGTGCCCGCAGTCAATGAGGAGTGCCCCCTGTCAGTGAGGAGTGCCCCTGTCAATGAGGAGTCCCCCATGTCATTGAGGAGTGCCCCCTGCCAATGAGGAGTGCCCCGTGTCAATGGGTTTTGCACACTGTCAATGCGGAGGGACCCCTGTCCATGAGGAGTGCCCGCTATCAACTTTGAGTGCCCTCTGTCAATGTGCGCTGCCCCCTGTCAATGAGGAGTGCACCCTGTCAATGGGTTTTGTCCCCTCTCAATGCGGAGGGCCCCATGTCAATGAGGAGTGCCTGCTATCAACTATGAGTGCCCTCTGTCAAGGAGTAGTACCCCGTCAATGAGAAGTGCCCCACGTCAATGAGGAGTAACCCTGGAAATGAGGCCTGACACTTTAATTGAGGAGTGACCCTGTCAATGCCGAATGACCCCGGTCAATGAGCCGTGCCCCCTGTCAATGAAGAGTGCCAACGCCAATGAGGGGTGCCCCCCGTCAATGAGGAGAGTCCCCTGTCAATGATGAGTGCCCTCTGTCAATGAGGAGTGCCCCCTGTCAATGAGGAGTGCCCCCTGTCAATGAGGAGTGCCCGCTGGCAATGAGAGGGACCCTCTGTCAATGAGGAGTGCCCCTGTCAATGAGGAGTGCCCGCTGTCAAATAGGAGTGCCCTCTGTCAATGAGGAGTGCCCCCTGTCAATGAGGCGTGCCCCCTGTCAATGAGGAGAGCCCCCTGAGAATGAGGAGAGCCCCCTGTCAATGAGGAGTGACCCCTGTCAATGAGGAGTGCCCCACCGTCAATGAGGAGTGACCGCTCTAAATTAGGAGAAACCCGATCATTGACCAGTGCCGCCCGTCAATGACGAATGACCCCTGACAAGGAGAAGTGTCCCCTGACAATGAGGACTGACCACTGTCAATTAGTAGTGACCCCTGTCAATGACGAGTGCCCTCTGTCAATAATGAGTGCCTTCTGTCAATGAGGAGGGCCCCCCGTAAATGACGAATGCCCCCGGTCAATGAGCAGTGCCCCCTGTCAATGCGAAGGGCCCCATGTCAATGAGGAGTGCCCGCTATCAACTATGATTGCCCTCTGTCAATGAGTAGTGACACGTCAATGCGAAGTGTCCCCCGTCAATGAGGAGTGACCCGGGAAATGAGGCGTGACCCCGTAAATGAGGAGTGCCCCCTGTCAATGATGAGTGTCCCCTGTCAATGACCTGTGCCCCCTGTCAATGAGGAGTGCCCCCTGTCAATGAGGTCTGCCGCTGGCAATGAGGAGTAACCCCTGTCAATGAGCAGTGCCCCCTGTCAATGAGGAGTAACCCTGGAAATGAGGCGTGACCCTGTCAATGAGGAGTGTCCCCTCTCAATGATGAGTGTCCCCTGTCAATGACGTGTGCCCCATGTCAATGAGGTGTGTCCCCTGACAACGGGGATTGCCCGCTGTCAATGAGAACTGCCCCCTTTCAATGAGGACTGCCCGCTGTCAATGCGGAGTGCCCTCTGTCAATGAGGAGTGCCCCCTGTCAATGCGGCGTGCCCCCTGCAAATGGGGAGAGCCCACGTTCAATGAGGAGAGCCCCCTGTCAATGAGGGGTGACCACTCTAAATTCGGAGACCCCCGATCATTGAGCAGTGCATCCCGTCAATAACGAATGACCTCTGACAAGGAAGAGTGCCCCCTGACAATGAGGACTGACCTCTGTCAATTAGGAGAGACCCCTGTAAATGATGACTGCCCTCTGTCAATAATGAGTGCCTTCTGTCAATGTGGAATGCCCCCCGTAAATGACGAATGCCCCCGTTCAATGAGCAGTGCCCCCTGTCAATGATGAGTGCCCACGGCAATGAGGAGGGCCCCTGTAAATGAGGAGTGCCCCCTGTCAATGAGGAGAGCCCCCTGAGAATGAGGAGAGCCCCCTGTCAATGAGGAGTGACCCCTGTCAATGAGGAGTGCCCCACCGTCAATGAGGAATGACCGCTCTAAATTAGGAGACCCCCGATCATTGAGCAGTGCCCCCCGTCAATGACGAATGACCCCTGACAAGGAGGAGTGCCCCCTGACAATGAGGACTGACCTCTGTCAATGAGTAGTGACCCCTGTCAATGATGAGTGCCCTCTGTCAATAATGAGTGCCTTCTGTCAATGAGGAGGGCCCCCCGTAAATGACGAATGCCCCCGGTCAATGAGGAGTGCACCCAGTCAATGGGCTTTGTCCCCCGTCAATGCGGAGGGCCCCATGTCAATGAGGAGTGCCTGCTATCAACTCTGAGTGCCCTCTGTCAAGAAGTAGTACCCCGTCAATGAGAAGTGCCCCACGTCAATGAGGAGTAACCCTGGAAATGAGGCGTGACACTGTAATTGAGGAGTGACCCTGTCAATGACGAATGACCCCGGTCAATGAGCCGTGCCCCCTGTCAATGAAGAGTGCCCACGCCAATGAGGAGTGCCCCCCCGTCAATGAGGAGAGTCCCCTGTCAATGATGAGTGCCCTCTGTCAATGAGGAGTGCCCCCTGTCAATGAGGAGTGCCCCCTGTCAATGAGGAGTGCCCCCTGTCAAATAGGAGTGCCCTCTGTCAATGAGGAGTGCCCCCTGTCAATGAGGACTGCCCCCTGTCAATGAGGAGTGCAACCTGTCAATGGGTTTTACCCCCTGTCAATGCGGCGGGCCCCATGTCAATGAGGAGTGCCCGCTATCAGCTATGAGTGCCCTCTGTCAATGAGTAGTGCCCCGTCAATAAGAAGTGTCCCCCGTCAATGAGGAGTGACCCTGGAAATGAGGCGTGACCCCGTAAATGAGGAGTGCCCACTGTCAATAATGAGTGTCCCCTGTCAATGACGTGTGCCGCCCGTCCATGAGGTGTGTCCCCTGTCAACTTGGAGTGCCCGCTCTCAATGAGGAGTAACCCTGTAAATGAGGAGTGCCCCACCGTTAATGAGGAGTGACCGCTGTAAATTAGGAGTCCCCCCCATCATTGAGCAGTGCCCCCCGTCAATGACGATTGACCCCTGTCAATGAGGAGTGTCCCCTGTCAATGAGGAGCGCCCCCTTTCTATAAAGTGTATCCCCTGTCAATGAGGAGTGCCCTCCGTCAATGAGAAGTGCCCCCTCCCCACCCCCGTCAATGAGGAGTTCCCCCTGTCAATGAGGAGTACCCCCTCTCAATGAGGAGTGCCCCCTGTCAATGGGAAATGCCCCCAGTCAATAACGAGTGCACCGCCCCCCGTCAATGAGCTGTGCCCCCAGTCAATGAGAAGTGCCCGCTGTCAATGAGGAGTGCTCCCTGTCAATGAGGAGAGGACCCCTGTCAATGATGAGTGCCCCACGTCAATAAGGAGTGCCCCCTGTCAATGAGAAGTGCCCCCTGTCAATGAGGAGTGCCCCCTCTTAATGAGGAGTGCCCCCCGTCTCTGGAGAGTGTCCCCTGTCAATGAGGAGTGCCCCCCGTCAATAAGGATGCACCCCCCCGGCAATAAGTAGTGCCCACTGTTAATGAGAAGTTGCTGCCGTCAATGAGTCGTGTCCCCTGTCAATGAGGCGTGCCCCCCATCTCTGAAGAGTCCCCCCTGTCAATGAGGAGTGCCCCCCGTCAATAAGGAGTGCCCCCTGTCAATGAGGAGTGCCCCCTGTCAATGTGGAGTACCCCCTGTCAATGAGGACTGCCCCCTGTCAATGAGGAATGCAACCTGTCAGTGGGTTTTGCCCCCTGTCAATGCGGAGGGCGCCGTGTCAATGAGGAGTGCCCTCTGTCACTGAGGAGTGCCCCCTGTCAATGAGGAGTACCCCCTGTCAATGAGGACTGCCCCCTGTCAATGAGGAGTGCAACCTGTCAATGGGTTTTGCCCCCTGTCAATGCGGACGGCACCGTGTCAATGAGGAGTGCCCGCTATCAACTATGAGTGACCGCTGTCAATGAGTAGTGCCCCGTCAATAAGAAGTGTCCCCCGTCAATGAGGAGTGACACTGGAAATGAGTCGTTATCCCGTAAATGAGGAGTGCACCCTGTCAATGATGAGTGTCCCCTGTCAATGACGTGTGCCCCCGTCAATGATGTGTGTCCCCTGTCAACGAGGAGTGCCCGCTCTCAATGAGCAGTGCCCTCTGTCAATGAGGAGTGCCCCTTGTGAGTGCGGTGTGCCCTCTGTCAATGAGCAGTGCCCGCTGTCAATCAGGAGAGCCCCCGGTCAATGAGGAGTGTCCCCCTTCAATGAGGAGTGCCCCCTGTCAATGACAAGTGCCCGCTGTCACTGAGGAGTGCCCCCTGTCAATGATGAGTGCCCCCCGTCAATGAGGAGTGACCCCCCCGTCAATAAGGGGTGAACCACCCCGTCAAAGAGGCGTGCCACCTGTCAATGAGAAGGCCCCGCTGTCAATGTGGAGTGCCCCCCCGTCTCTGAAGAGTGCCCCCTGTCAATGAGGAGTGCACCCCGTCAATAAGGATTTCCCCCTCTACGGTCAATGAGTCGTCCCACTGTCAACGAGAAGTGCCCGCTGTCATTGAGGAATGCCACCTGTCAATGAGGAATCCTCCACCCCCCCCACCCCCGTCTCTGAAGTGTGACCCCGGTCAATGAGGAGTGACCCCGTCAATAAGGAGTGCCCCACGCCGTCAAAGAGGAGTGCCCCCTGTCAATGAGGAGTGCCCCCTGTCTATAAGGAGTGTCCCCTGTCAATGAGGAGTGCCCACTGTCAATGAGGAGTGCCCCCTGTCAATGGGTTTCGCCCCCTGTCAATGCGGAGTGCCCCCTGACAATGAGGAGTGCGCGCTGTCAACTATGAGTGCCCCCGTCAATGTGGACTGCCCCCTGACAATCAGGGGTGTCCCCTGTCAACGAGGAGTGCCCGCTGTCAATGAGGATTCCCCGCTGTCAATGAGGAGTGACCTCTGTCAATGAGGAGTGCCCTCTGTCAATGAGGAGTGCCCCCTGTCAATGAGGAGTACCCCCTGTCAATGAGGAGTGCCCCCTGTCAATGAGGAGTGCCCGCTGTCAACTAGGAGTGCCCTTTGTCAATGAGGAGTGCCCCCGTTAATGAGGAGTGCCCCTTGTCAATGAGAAGAGCCCACTCTCAATTAGGACTGACCCTGTCAATTAGGAGGGACCCCTGTCAATTTGGAATGCCTGCCCCGTCAATGAGGATTGCCCCTGTCAATGAGAAGGGCCCCCTGTCAATGTGGAGTGCCCCCCCCCCGTCTCTGAAGAGTGCCCCCTGTCAATGAGGAGTGCACCCCGTCAATAAGGATTTCCCCCTCTCCGGTCAATGAGTCGTCCCCCTGTTAACGAGAAGTGCCCGCTGTCAATGAGGAATGCCCCCTGTCAATGAGGAATCCCCCAACCACCCCGTCTCTGAAGTGTGACCCCGGTCAATGAGGAGTGACCCCGTCAATAAGGAGTGCCCCACGCCGTCAATGAGGAGTGCCCCCTGTCAATGAGGAGTGCCCCCTGTCTATAAGGAGTGCCCCCTGTCAATGAGGAGTGCCCACTGTCAATGAGGAGTGCCCCCTGTCAATGGGTTTCGCCCCCTGTCAATGAGGAGTGCCCCCTGACAATGAGGAGTGCGCGCTGTCAACTATGAGTGCCCCCGTCAATGTGGACTGCCCCCGTCAATGAGGGGTGTCCCCTGTCAACGAGGAGTGCCCGCTGTCAATTAGGATTCCCCGCTGTCAATGAGGAGTGCCCTCTGTCAATGAGGAGTGCCCTCTGTCAATGAGGAGTGCCCCCTGTCAATGAGGAGTACCCCCTGTCAACGAGGAGTGCCCCCTGTCAATGAGGAGTGCCCGCTGTCAACTAGGAGTGCCCTTTGTCAATGAGGAGTGCCCCCGTTAATGAGGAGTGCCCCTTGTCAATGAGAAGAGCCCACTCTCAATTAGGACTGACCCTGTCAATTAGGAGGGACCCCTGTCAATTTGGAATGCCTGCCCCGTCAATGAGGATTACCCCCTGTCAATGAGAAGTGCCCCCTGTCAATGAGGAGTGCCCCCTATCAATGAGGAGTGGCCCCTGTCAATGAGGAGTACACCCCGTCAAGAAGGATGCACAACGCCCCCCCCCGTCAATGAGTAGTGCTCCCTGTTAATGGGAAGTGCCCGCTGATAATGAGGAGTGCCGCCTGTCAATCAGGAGTGCCCCCCGTCTCTGAAGAGTGCCCCCTATCAATGAGGAGTGCCCCCCCGTCTCTGAAGAGTGCCCCCTATCAATGAGGAGTGCCCCCCGACAATATAGAGTGCCCCCCCCCCCGTCAATGAGGAGTGCCTCCTGTCAGTGAGAAGTGCCCGCTGTCAATCAGGAGAGCCCCCGATCAATGAGGAGTGTCCCGCTTCAATGAGGAGTGCCCCCTGTCAATGAGAAGTACCCGCTGTCAATGAGGAGTGACCCCTGTCAATGTGGAGTGCACCCCGTCAATAAGGATTTCCCCTTCTACGGTCAAAGAGTACTCCCCCTGTTAACGAGAAGTGCCCGCTGTCAATGAGGAATGCCGCCTGTCAATGAGGAACCCCCCCCCCCCCGTCTCTGAAGAGTGACCCCGGTCAATGAGGAGTGACCCCGTCAATAAGGAGTGCCCCACGCCGTCAATGAGGAGTGCCCCCTGTCAATGAGGAGTGCCCACTGTCAGTAAGGAGTGCCCCCTGTCAATGAGGAGTGCCCACTGTCAATGAGGAGTGCCCCCTGTCAATGAGGAGTGCCCACTGTCTATAAGGAGTGCCCCCTGTCAATGAGGAGTGCCCACTGTCAATGAGGAGTGCCCCCTGTCAATGGGTTTCGCCCCCTGTCAATGCGGAGTGCCCCCTGACAATGAGGAGTGCGCGCTGTCAACTATGAGTGCCCCCGTCAATGTGGACTACCCCCTGTCAATGAGGGGTGTCCCCTGTCAACGAGGAGTGCCCGCTGTCAATGACCAGTGCCCCCGTCATTGAGGAGTGTCCCCTGTCAATGACGAGAGCCCCCAGTCAATGAGGAGTAACTCTGTAAATGAGAAGTGCCCCACCGTCAATTAGGAGTGCCCCCTGACCTTGAGGAGTGCCCCCTGACAATGAGGAGTGCCCCCCGTCAATGAGGAGTGCCCCCGTTAATGAGGAGTGCCCCCTGTCAATGACGAGAGCCCCCTGTCAATGCGGAGTAACTCTGTCAATGAGGAGTGCCCCACCGTCAATTAGGAGTGCCCCCTGACAATGAGGAGTGTCCCCCGACAATGAGGAGTGCCCCCCGTCAATGATGAATGCCCCGGGTCAATAAGCAGTGCCCCCTGTCAATGAAGAGTGCCCACGCCAATGAGGCGTGCCCCCTGTCAATGAGGAGAGCCCCTGTCATTGATCAGTGCCCCCCATTAATGAGGTGTGCCCCCCCTTCAATAAGGAGTGTACCCCCTCCCCGTCAATGAGAAGTGCCTCCTGTCAATGGGAAGTGCCCACTGTCAATGAGACGTTCCCCCCCGTCTATGAAGAGTGCCCCCTGTCAATGAGGAGTGCCTCCCGTCAATAAGGATGCACCCCCCGTCAATGAGTAGCGCCCCCTGTTAATGAGATGTGCCCGCTGTCAATGAGGAGTGCCCCCTGTCAATAAGGAGTGCCCCCCCGTCTCTGAAGAGTGCCCCCTGTCAATGAGGAGTGCCCCCCGTCAATAAGGAGTGCCCCCCTACCGTCAATGACGAGTGCCCCCTGTCAATGAGAAGTGCCCGCTGTTAATGAGGAGTGCCCCCTGTCAATGAGAAGTGCCCGCTGTCAATGAGGAGTGCCCCCTGTCAATGAGGAGGGCCTCCTGTAAATGCGGAGTGCCCCCTGACAATGAGGAGTGCCCGCTGACAATGAGGAGTTGCCTCTGTCAATGAGGAGTGACCCCTGTCAATGATGAGTGCCCTCTGTAAATGATGAGTGCCTTCTGTCAATGAGGGGTGCCCCCCGTCAATGACGAATGCTCCCGGTCAATGAGCAGTGCCCCCTGTCAATGAAGAGTGCCCACTCCAATGAGGAGTGCCCCCTGTCAATGAGGTGAGCCCCCTGTCAATGACGAGTGCCCCCCGTTAATGAGGAGTGCCCCACACCGTCAATAAGGTGTGACCCCCCCCGTCAATGAAGAGTGCCCCCTGTCAATGAGAAGTGCCCCCGTTCAATGCGGAGTGACCCCTGTCAATCAGGAGGGCCCCCCAGTCTCTGAAGAGTACTCCCTGTCAATGAGGAGTGCCCCCCGTCAATAAGGATGCACACCCGCCCGTCAATGAGTAGCGCCCCCTGTTAATGAGAAGTGCCCGCTGTCAATGAGGAGTGCGCCCTGTCAATGAGGAGTCCCCCCCCATCTCTGAAGAGTGCCCCCTGTCAATGAGGAGTGCCCCGTCAATAAGGAGTTCCCCCACCGTCAATGAGGAGTGCCCCCTCCCAATGAAATGTGCCCGCTGTCAATGAGGCGTGCCCCCTGTCAATGAGGAGTGCCCCCTGTCAATATGGAGTGCCCCCTGTCAATGAAGTGTGCCCCCTGCCAATGAGGAGTGACCCTGTCAATGATGAGTGTCCCCAGTCAATGATGAGTGCCCCGTGTCAATGAGAAGAGCCCACTCTCAATTAGGACTGACCCTGTTAATTAGGAGGGACCCCTGTAAATTTGGAATGCTTGCCCCGTCAATGAGGATTGCCCCCTGTCAATGTGAAGTGCCCCCTGTCAATGAGGAGTGCCCCCTATCAATGAGGAGTGCCCCCTGTCAATCAGGAGTGCCCCCCGTCTCTGAAGAGTGCCCCCTATCAATGAGGAGTGCCCCCCCCCGTCTCTGAAGAGTGCCCCCTGTCAATGAGGAGTGCCCCCCGTCAATAAGGAGTGCCCGCCCGTCAATGAGGAGTGCCTCCTGTCAGTGAGATGTGCCCGCTGTCAATGAGGAGAGGCCCCGGTCAATGAGGAGTGTCCCCCTTCAAAGAGGAGTGCCCCCTGTCAATGAGAAGTGCCCGCTGTCAATGAGGAGTGCCCCCTGTCTATAAGGAGTGCCCCCTGTCAATGAGGAGTGCCCACTGTCAATGAGGAGTGCCCCCTGTCAATGGGTTTCGCCCCCTGTCAATGCGGAGTGCCCCCTGACAATGAGGAGTGCGCGCTGTCAACTATGAGTGCCCCCGTCAATGTGGACTGCCCCCTGTCAATGAGGGGTGTCCCCTGTCAACGAGGAGTGCCCGCTGTCAATGAGGATTCCCCGCTGTCAATGAGGAGTGCCCTCTGTCAATGAGGAGTGCCCTCTGTCAATGAGGAGTGCCCCCTGTCAATGAGGAGTACCCCCTGTCAATGAGGAGTACCCCCTGTCAATGAGGAGTGCCCCCTGTCAATGAGGAGTGCCCGCTGTCAACTAGGAGTGCCCTTTGTCAATGAGGAGTGCCCCCGTTAATGAGGAGTGCCCCTTGTCAATGAGAAGAGCCCACTCTCAATTAGGACTGACCCTGTCAATTAGGAGGGACCCCTGTCAATTTGGAATGCCTGCCCCGTCAATGAGGATTGCCCCCTGTCAATGAGAAGGGCCCCCTGTCAATGTGGAGTGCCCCCCCCCCCCCGTCTCTGAAGAGTGCCCCCTGTCAATGAGGAGTGCACCACGTCAATAAGGATTTCCCCCTACACGGTCAATGAGTCGTCCCCCTGTTAACGAGAAGTGCCCGCTGTCAATGAGGAATGCCCCCTGTCAATGAGGAATCCCCCAACCACCCCGTCTCTGAAGTGTGACCCCGGTCAATGAGGAGTGACCCCGTCAATAAGGAGTGCCCCACGCCGTCAATGAGGAGTGCCCCCTGTCAATGAGGAGTGCCCCCTGTCTATAAGGGGTGCCCCCTGTCAATGAGGAGTGCCCACTGTCAATGAGGAGTGCCCCCTGTCAATGGGTTTCGCCCCCTGTCAATGCGGAGTGCCCCCTGACAATGAGGAGTGCGCGCTGTCAACTATGAGTGCCCCCGTCAATGTGGACTGCCCCCGTCAATGAGGGGTGTCCCCTGTCAAAAAGGAGTGCCCGCTGTCAATTAGGATTCCCCGCTGTCAATGAGGAGTGCACTCTGTCAATGAGGAGTGCCCTCTGTCAATGAGGAGTGCCCCCTGTCAACGAGGAGTGCCCGCTGTCAATGAGGATTCCCCGCTGTCAATGAGGAGTGCCCTCTGTCAATGAGGAGTGCCCTCTGTCAATGAGGAGTGCCCCCTGTCAATGAGGAGTACCCCCTGTCAATGAGGAGTGCCCCCTGTCAATGAGGAGTGCCCCCTGTCAATGAGGAGTGCCCGCTGTCAAGTAGGAGTGCCCTTTGTCAATGAGGAGTGCCCCCGTTAATGAGGAGTGCCCCTTGTCAATGAGAAGAGCCCACTCTCAATTAGGACTGACCCTGTCAATTAGGAGGGACCCCTGTCAATTTGGAATGCCTGCCCCGTCAATGAGGATTACCCCCTGTCAATGAGAAGTGCCCCCTGTCAATGAGGAGTGCCCCCTATCAATGAGGAGTGGCCCCTGTCAATGAGGAGTACACCCCGTCAAGAAGGATGCACAACGCCCCCCCCCGTCAATGAGTAGTGCTCCCTGTTAATGGGAAGTGCCCGCTGATAATGAGGAGTGCCCCCTGTCAGTCAGGAGTGCCCCCCGTCTCTGAAGAGTGCCCCCTATCAATGAGGAGTGCCCCCCCCGTCTCTGAAGAGTGCCCCCTATCAATGAGGAGTGCCCCCCGTCAATAAGGAGTGCCCCCCGCCCCCGTCAATGAGGAGTGCCTCCTGTCAGTGAGAAGTGCCCGCTGTCAATCAGGAGAGCCCCCGATCAATGAGGAGTGTCCCCCTTCAATGAGGAGTGCCCCCTGTCAATGAGAAGTGCCCGCTGTCAATGAGGAGTGCCCCCTGTCAATGAGGAGTGCACCCCGTCAATAAGGATTTCCCCTTCTACGGTCAATGAGTACTCCCCCTGTTAACGAGAAGTGCCGGCTGTCAATGAGGAATGCCGCCTGTCAATGAGGAACCCCCCCCCCCCGTCACTGAAGAGTGACCCCGTTCAATGAGGAGTGACCCCGTCAATAAGGAGTGCCCCACGCCGTCAATGAGGAGTGCCCCCTGTCAATGAGGAGTGCCCACTGTCAGTAAGGAGTGCCCCCTGTCAATGAGGAGTGCCCACTGTCAATGAGGAGTGCCCCCTGTCAATGAGGAGTGCCCACTGTCTATAAGGAGTGCCCCCTGTCAATGAGGAGTGCCCACTGTCAATGAGGAGTGCCCCCTGTCAATGGGTTTCGCCCCCTGTCAATGCGGAGTGCCCCCTGACAATGAGGAGTGCGCGCTGTCAACTATGAGTGCCCCCGTCAATGTGGACTACCCCCTGTCAATGAGGGGTGTTCCCTGTCAACGAGGAGTGCCCGCTGTCAATGACCAGTGCCCCCGTCATTGAGGAGTGTCCCCTGTCAATGACGAGAGCCCCCAGTCAATGAGGAGTAACTCTGTAAATGAGAAGTGCCCCACCGTCAATTAGGAGTGCCCCCTGACCTTGAGGAGTGCCCCCTGACAATGAGGAGTGCCCCCCGTCAATGAGGAGTGCCCCCGTCAATGAGGAGTGCCCCCTGTCAATGACGAGAGCCCCCTATCAATGCGGAGTAACTCTGTCAATGAGGAGTGCCCCACCGTCAATTAGGAGTGCCCCCTGACAATGAGGAGTGTCCCCCGACAATGAGGAGTGCCCCCCGTCAATGATGAATGCCCCGGGTCAATAAGCAGTGCCCCCTGTCAATGAAGAGTGCCCACGCCAATGAGTCGTGCCCCCTGTCAATGAGGAGAGCCCCTGTCATTGATCAGTGCCCCCCATTAATGAGGTGTGCCCCCCCTTCAATAAGGAGTGTACCCCCTCCCCGTCAATGAGAAGTGCCTCCTGTCAATGAGAAGTGCCCACTGTCAATGAGACGTTCCCCCCCGTCTATGAAGAGTGCCCCCTGTCAATGAGGAGTGCCTTCCGTCAATAAGTATGCACCCCCCGTCAATGAGTAGCGCCCCCTGTTAATGAGATGTGCCCGCTGTCAATGAGGAGTGCCCCCTGTCAATAAGGAGTGCCCCCCCGTCTCTGAAGAGTGCCCCCTGTCAATGAGGAGTGCCCCCCGTCAATAAGGAGTGCCCCCCTACCGTCAATGAGGAGTGCCCCCTGTCAATGAGAAGTGCCCGCTGTTAATGAGGAGTGCCCCCTGTCAATGAGAAGTGCCCGCTGTCAATGAGGAGTGCCCCCTGTCAATGAGGAGGGCCTCCTGTAAATGCGGAGGGCCCCTGACAATGAGGAGTGCCCGCTGACAATGAGGAGTTGCCTCTGTCAATGAGGAGTGACCCCTGTCAATGATGAGTGCCCTCTGTAAATGATGAGTGCCTTCTGTCAATGAGGGGTGCCCCCCGTCAATGACAAATGCTCCCGGTCAATGAGCAGTGCCCCCTGTCAATGAAGAGTGCCCACTCCAATGAGGAGTGCCCCCTGTCAATGAGGTGAGCCCCCTGTCAATGACGAGTGCCCCCCGTTAATGAGGAGTGCCCCACCCCGTCAATAAGGTGTGACCCCCCCCCGTCAATGAAGAATGCCCCCTGTCAATGAGAAGTGCCCCCGGTCAATGCGGAGTGACCCCTGTCAATCAGGAGGGCCCCCCAGTCTCTGAAGAGTACTCCCTGTCAATGAGGAGTGCCCCCCGTCAATAAGGATGCACACCCGCCCGTCAATGAGTAGCGCCCCCTGTTAATGAGAAGTGCCCGCTGTCAATGAGGAGTGCGCCCTGTCAATGAGGAGTCCCCCCCCCATCTCTGAAGAGTGCCCCCTGTCAATGAGGAGTGCCCCGTCAATAAGGAGTTCCCCCACCGTCAATGAGGAGTGCCCCCTGCCAATGAAATGTGCCCGCTGTCAATGAGGCGTGCCCCCTGTCAATGAGGAGTGCCCCCTGTCAATAAGGAGTGCCCCCTGTCAATGAAGTGTGCCCCCTGCCAATGAGGAGTGACCCTGTCAATGATGAGTGTCCCCAGTCAATGATGAGTGCCCCCCGTCAATAAGGATGCACACCCGCCCGTCAATGAGTAGCGCCCCCTGTTAATGAGAAGTGCCCGCTGTCAATGAGGAGTGCGCCCTGTCAATGAGGAGTCCCCCCCCATCTCTGAAGAGTGCCCCCTGTCAATGAGGAGTGCCCCGTCAATAAGGAGTTCCCCCACCGTCAATGAGGAGTGCCCCCTGCCAATGAAATGTGCCCGCTGTCAATGAGGCGTGCCCCCTGTCAATGAGGAGTGCCCCCTGTCAATAAGGAGTGCCCCCTGTCAATGAAGTGTGCCCCCTGCCAATGAGGAGTGACCCTGTCAATGATGAGTTTCCCCAGTCAATGATGAGTGCCCCGTGTCAATGAGAAGAGCCCACTCTCAATTCGGACTGACCCTGTTAATTAGGAGGGACCCCTGTAAATTTGGAATGCCTGCCCCGTCAATGAGGATTGCCCCCTGTCAATGAGAAGTGCCCCCTGTCAATGAGGAGTGCCCCCTATCAATGAGGAGTGCCCCCTGTCAATCAGGAGTGCCCCCCGTCTCTGAAGAGTGCCCGCCCGTCAATGAGGAGTGCCTCCTGTCAGTGAGAAGTGCCCGCTGTCAATGAGGAGAGGCCCCGGTCAATGAGGAGTGTCCCCCTTCAAAGAGGAGTGCCCCCTGTCAATGAGAAGTGCCCGCTGTCAATGAGGAGCGCCCCCTGTCTGTGAGAAGTGCCCGCTGTCAATCAGGAGAGCCTGAGTCAATGAGGAGTGTCCCCCTTCAATGAGGAGTGCCCCCTGTCAATGGTGAGTGCCCCCCGTCAATGAGGAGTGACCCCCCCGTCAATAAGGAGTGAACCACCCCGTCAAAGAGGAGTGCCACCTGTCAATGAGAAGGGCCCCCTGTCAATGTGGAGTGCCCCCCCGTCTCTGAAGAGTGCCCCCTGTCAATGAGGAGTGCACCCCGTCAATAAGGATTTCCCCCTCTACGGTCAATGAGTCGTCCCCCTGTTAACGAGAAGTGCCCGCTGTCAATGAGGAATGCCCCCTGTCAATGAGGAGTGCCTCCTGTCTATAAGGAGTGCCCCCTGTCAATGTGGAGTGCCCACTGTCAATGAGGAGTGCCCCCGGTCAATGGGTTTCGCCCCCTGTCAATGCGGAGTGCCCCCTGACAATGAGGAGTGCGCGATGTCAATGAGGAATCCCCCACCCCCCCCCCCCCCGTCTCTGAAGTGTGACCCCGGTCAATGAGGAGTGACCCAGTCAATAAGGAGTGCCCCACGCCGTCAATGAGGAGTGCCCCCTGTCAATGAGGAGTGCCCCCTGTCTATAAGGATTGCCCCCTGTCAATGAGGAGTGCCCACTGTCAATGAGGAGTGCCCCCTGTCAATGGGTTTCGCCCCCTGTCAATGCGGAGTGCCCCCTGACAATGAGGAGTGCGCGCTGTCAACTATGAGTGCCCCCGTGAATGTGGACTGCCCCCTGTCAATGAGGGGTGTCCCCTCTCAACGAGGAGTGCCCGCTGTCAATGAAGATTCCCCGCTGTCAATGAGGAGTGACCTCTGTCAATGAGGAGTGCCCTCTGTCAATGAGGAGTGCCCCCTGTCAATGAGGAGTACCCCTGTCAATGAGGAGTGCCCCCTGTCAATGAGGAGTGCCCGCTGTCAATGAGGAGTGCCCCTTGTCAATGAGAAGAGCCCACTCTCAATTAGGACTGACCCTGTCAATTAGGAGGGACCCCTGTCAATTTGGAATGCCTGCCCCGTCAATGAGGATTGCCCCCTGTCAATGAGAAGTGCCCCCTGTCAATGAGGAGTGCCCCCTATCAGTGAGGAGTGGCCCCTGTCAAGGAGGAGTACCCCCCGTCAAGAAGGATGCACAACGCCCCCCCCCCCCGTCAATGAGAAGTGCTCCCTGTTAATGGGAAGTGCCCACTGTCAATGAGGAGTGCCCGCTGTCAATCAGGAGAGCCCCCGGTCAATGAGGAGTGTCCCCCTTCAATGAGGAGTGCCCCCTGTCAATGGGTTTCGCCCCCTGTCCACGCGGAGTGCCCCCTGACAATGAGGAGTGCGCGCTGTGAACTATGAGTGCCCCCGTCAATGTGGACTGCCCCCTGTCAATGAGGGGTGTCCCCTGTCAACGAGGAGTGCCCGCTGTCAATGAGGATTCCCCGCTGTCAATGAGGAGTGCCCTCTGTCAATGAGGAGTGCCCTCTGTCAATGAGGAGTGCCCCCTGTCAATGAGTAGTACCCCCTGTCAATGAGGAGTGCCCCCTGTCAATGAGGAGTGCCCGCTGTCAATTAGGAGTGCCCTTTGTCAATGAGCAGTGCCCCCGTTAATGAGGAGTGCCCCTTGTCAATGAGAAGAGCCCACTCTCAATTAGGACAGACCCTGTCAATTAGGAGGGACCCCTGTCAATTTGGAATCCCTGCCCCGTCAATGAGGATTGCCCCCTGTCAATGAGAAGTGCCCCCTGTCAATGAGGAGTGCCCCCTATCAATGAGGAGTGGCCCCTGTCAATGAGGAGTACCACCCGTCAAGAAGGATGCACAACGCCCACCCCCCCCCCCCCCCCCGTCAATGAGTAGTGCTCCCTGTTAATGGGAAGTGCCCGCTGTCAATGAGGAGTGCCCCCTGTCAATCAGGAGTGCCCCCCGTCTCTGAAGAGTGCCCCCTATCAATGAGGAGTGCCCCCTCCCCGTCTCTGAAGAGTGCCCCCTGTCAATGAGGAGTGCCCCCCGTCAATAAGGAGTGCCCCCCCCCCCCCCCGTCAATGAGGAGTGCCTCCTGTCAGTGAGAAGTGCCCGCTTTCAATCAGGAGAGCCCCCGGTCAATGCGGAGTGTCCCCCTTCAATGAGGACTGCCCCCTGTAAATTAGAAGTGCCCACTGTCAATGAGGAGTGCCCCCTGTCAATGATGAGTGCCTCCCGTCAATGAGGAGAGACCCCCCCGTCAATAAGGGGTGAACCACCCCGTCAAAGAGGAGTGCCAACTGTCAATGAGAAGGGCCCCCTGTCAATGTGAAGTGCCCCCCGTCTCTGAAGCGTACCCCTGTCAATGAGGAGTGCCCACCGTCAATAAGGAGTGCCCCCCCCCCCGTCAATGAGGAGTGCCTCCTGTCAGTGAGAAGTGCCCGCTGTCAATCAGAAGAGCCCCCGGTCAATGAGGAGTGTCCCCCTTCAATGAGGAGTGCCCCCTGTCAATGATGAGTGCCCCCCGTCAATGAGGAGTGACCCCCCCGTCAATAAGGAGTGAACCACCCCGTCAAAGAGGATTGCCACTTGTCAATGAGAAGGGCCCCCTGTCAATGTGGAGTGCCCCCCCGTCTCTGAAGAGTGCCCCCTGTCAATGAGGAGTGCACCCCGTCAATAAGGATTTCCCCCTCTACGGTCAATGAGACGTCCCCCTGTTAACGAGAAGTGCCCGCTGTCAATGAGGAATGCCCCCTGTCAATGAGGAGTGCCCCCTGTCTATAAGGAGTGCCCCCTGTCAATGAGACGTTCCCCCCCGTCTATGAAGAGTGCCCCCTGTCAATGAGGAGTGCCTCCCGTCAATAAGGATGCACCCCCCGTCAATGAGTAGCGCCCCCTGTTAATGAGATGTGCCCGCTGTCAATGAGGAGTGCCCCCTGTCAATAAGGAGTGCCCCCCCGTCTCTGAAGAGTGCCCCCTGTCAATGAGGAGTGCCCCCCGTCAATAAGGAGTGCCCCCCTACCGTCAATGAGGAGTGCCCCCTGTCAATGAGAAGTGCCCGCTGTTAATGAGGAGTGCCCCCTGTCAATGAGAAGTGCCCGCTGTCAATGAGGAGTGCCCCCTGTCAATGAGGAGGGCCTCCTGTAAATGCGGAGTGCCCCCTGACAATGAGGAGTGCCCGCTGACAATGAGGAGTTGCCTCTGTCAATGAGGAGTGACCCCTGTCAATGATGAGTGCCCTCTGTAAATGATGAGTGCCTTCTGTCAATGAGGGGTGCCCCCCCGTCAATGACGAATGCTCCCGGTCAATGAGCAGTGCCCCCTGTCAATGAAGAGTGCCCACTCCAATGAGGAGTGCCCCCTGTCAATGAGGTGAGCCCCCTGTCAATGACGAGTGCCCCCCGTTAATGAGGAGTGCCCCACCCCGTCAATAAGGTGTGACCCCCCCCCGTCAAAGAAGAGTGCCCCCTGTCAATGAGAAGTGCCCCCGGTCAATGCGGAGTGACCCCTGTCAATCAGGAGGGCCCCCCAGTCTCTGAAGAGTACTCCCTGTCAATGAGGAGTGCCCCCCGTCAATAAGGATGCACACCCGCCCGTCAATGAGTAGCGCCCCCTGTTACTGAGAAGTGCCCGCTGTCAATGAGGAGTGCGCCCTGTCAATGAGGAGTCCCCCCCCATCTCTGAAGAGTGCCCCCTGTCAATGAGGAGTGCCCCGTCAATAAGGAGTTCCCCCACCGTCAATGAGGAGTGCCCCCTGCCAATGAAATGTGCCCGCTGTCAATGAGGCGTGCCCCCTGTCAATGAGGAGTGCCCCCTGTCAATAAGGAGTGCCCCCTGTCAATGAAGTGTGCCCCCTGCCAATGAGGAGTGACCCTGTCAATGATGAGTGTCCCCAGTCAATGATGAGTGCCCCGTGTCAATGAGAAGAGCCCACTCTCAATTAGGACTGACCCTGTTAATTAGGAGGGACCCCTGTAAATTTGGAATGCCTGCCCCGTCAATGAGGATTGCCCCCTGTCAATGAGAAGTGCCCCCTGTCAATGAGGAGTGCCCCCTATCAATGAGGAGTGCCCCCTGTCAATCAGGAGTGCCCCCCGTCTCTGAAGAGTGCCCCCTATCAATGAGGAGTGCCCCCCCCCCCCGTCTCTGAAGAGTGCCCGCTGTCAATGAGGAGTGCCCCCCGTCAATAAGGAGTGCCCGCCCGTCAATGAGGAGTGCCTCCTGTCAGTGAGAAGTGCCCGCTGTCAATGAGGAGAGGCCCCGGTCAATGAGGAGTATCCCCCTTCAAAGAGGAGTGCCCCCTGTCAATGAGAAGTGCCCGCTGTCAATGAGGAGTGCCCCCTGTCTATAAGGAGTGCCCCCAGTCAATGAGGAGTGCCCACTGTCAATGAGGAGTGCCCCCTGTCAATGGGTTTCGCCCCCTGTCAATGCGGAGTGCCCCCTGACAATGAGGAGTGCGCGCTGTCAACTATGAGTGCCCCCGTCAATGTGGACTGCCCCCTGTCAATGAGGGGTGACCCCTGTCAACGAGGAGTGCCCGCTGTCAATGAGGATTCCCCGCTGTCAATGAGGAGTGCCCTCTGTCAATGAGGAGTGCCCTCTGTCAATGAGGAGTGCCCCCTGTCAATGAGGAGTACCCCCTGTCAATGAGGAGTGCCCCCTGTCAATGAGGAGTGCCCCCTATCAATGAGGAGTGGCCCCTGTCAAGGAGGAGTACCCCCCCTCAAGAAGGATGCACAACGCCCCCCCCCCCCGTCAATGAGAAGTGCTCCCTGTTAATGGGAAGTGCCCACTGTCAATGAGAAGTGCCCGCTGTCAATCAGGAGAGCCCCCGGTCAATGAGGAGTGTCCCCCTTCAATGAGGAGTGCCCCCTGTCAATGGGTTTCGCCCCCTGTCAATGCGGAGTGCCCCCTGACAATGAGGATTGCGCGCTGTGAACTATGAGTGCCCCCGTCAATGTGGACTGCCCCCTGTCAATGAGGGGTGTCCCCTGTCAACGAGGAGTGCCCGCTGTCAATGAGGATTCCCCGCTGTGAATGAGGAGTGCCCTCTGTCAATGAGGAGTGCCCTCTGTCAATGAGGAGTGCCCCCTGTCAATGAGTAGTACCCCCTGTCAATGAGGAGTGCCCCCTGTCAATGAGGAGTGCCCGCTGTCAATTAGGAGTGCCCTTTGTCAATGAGGAGTGCCCCCGTTAATGAGGAGTGCCCCTTGTCAATGAGAAGAGCCCACTCTCAATTTGGACAGACCCTGTCAATTAGGAGGGACCCCTGTCAATTTGGAATGCCTGCCCCGTCAATGAGGATTGCCCCCTGTCAATGAGAAGTGCCCCCTGTCAATGAGGAGTGCCCCCTATCAATGAGGACTGGCCCCTGTCAAGGAGGAGTACCCCCCGTCAAGAAGGATGCACAACGCCCCCCCCCCGTCAATGAGAAGTGCTCCCTGTTAATGGGAAGTGCCCACTGTCAATGAGGAGTGCCCCCTGTCAATCAGGAGTGCTCCCCGTCTCTGAAGAGTGCCCCCTATCAATGAGGAGTGCCCCCCCCCGTCTCTGAAGAGTGACCCCGTCAATAAGGAGTGCCCCCCGCCCCCGTCAATGAGGAGTGCCTCCTGTCAGTGAGAAGTGCCCGCTGTCAATCAGGAGAGCCCCCGGTCAATGAGGTGTGTCCCCCTTCAATGAGGAGAGCCTCCTGTCAATGAGGAGTGCCCCCTGTCAATGGGTTTCGCCCCCTGTCCACGCGGAGTGCCCCCTGACAATGAGGAGTGCGCGCTGTGAACTATGAGTGCCCCCGTCAATGTGGACTGCCCCCTGTCAATGAGGGGTGTCCCCTGTCAACGAGGAGTGCCCGCTGTCAATGAGGATTCCCCGCTGTCAATGAGGAGTGCCCTCTGTCAATGAGGAGTGCCCTCTGTCAATGAGGAGTGCCCCCTGTCAATGCGTAGTACCCCCTGTCAATGAGGAGTGCCCCCTGTCAATGAGGAGTGCCCGCTGTCAATTTGGAGTGCCCTTTGTCAATGAGGAGTGCCCCCGTTAATGAGGAGTGCCCCTTGTCAATGAGAAGAGCCCACTCTCAATTAGGACAGACCCTGTCAATTAGGAGGGACCCCTGTCAATTTGGAATCCCTGCCCCGTCAATGAGGATTGCCCCCTGTCAATGAGAAGTGCCCCCTGTCAATGAGGAGTGCCCCCTATCAATGAGGAGTGGCCCCTGTCAATGAGGAGTACCACCCGTCAAGAAGGATGCACAACGCCCACCCCCCCCCCCCCGTCAATGAGTAGTGCTCCCTGTTAATGGGAAGTGCCCGCTGTCAATGAGGAGTGCCCCCTGTCAATCAGGAGTGCCCCCCGTCTCTGAAGAGTGCCCCCTATCAATGAGGAGTGCCCCCTCCCCGTCTCTGAAGAGTGCCCCCTGTCAATGAGGAGTGCCCCCCGTCAATAAGGAGTGCCCCCCCCCCCCCCGTCAATGAGGAGTGCCTCCTGTCAGTGAGAAGTGCCCGCTTTCAATCAGGAGAGCCCCCGGTCAATGAGGACTGCCCCCTGTAAATGAGAAGTGCCCACTGTCAATGAGGAGTGCCCCCTGTCAATGATGAGTGCCTCCCGTCAATGAGGAGAGACCCCCCCGTCAATAAGGGGTGAACCACCCCGTCAAAGAGGAGTGCCACCTGTCAATGAGAAGGGCCCCCTGTCAATGTGAAGTGCCCCCCGTCTCTGAAGCGTGCCCCTGTCAATGAGGAGTGCCCACCGTCAATAAGGAGTGCCCCCCCGTCAATGAGGAGTGCCTACTGTCAGTGAGAAGTGCCCGCTGTCAATCAGAAGAGCCCCCGGTCAATGAGGAGTGTCCCCCTTCAATGAGGAGTGCCCCCTGTCAATGTGGAGTGCCCCCTGTCAATGAGGAGTGCCCCCTGTCTATAAGGAGTGCCCCCTGTCAATGAGGAGTGCCCACTGTCAATGAGGAGTGCCCCCTGTCAATGGGTTTCGCCCCCTGTCAATGCGGAGTGCCCCCTGACAATGAGGAGTGCGCGCTGTCAACTATGAGTGCCCCCGTCAATGTGGACTGCCCCCTGTCAACGAGGGGTGTCCCCTGTCAACGAGGAGTGCCCGCTGTCAATGAGGATTCCCCGCTGTCAATGAGGAGTGCCCTCTGTCAATGAGGAGTGCCCCCTGTCAATGAGGAGTACCCCCTGTCAATGAGGAGTGCCCCCTGTCAATGAGGAGTGCCCCCTGTCAATGAGGAGTGCCCCCTGTCAATGAGGAGTGCCCCCTGTCAATGAGGAGTGCCCCCTGTCAATGAGGAGTGCACGCTGTCAACTATGAGTGCCCTTTGTCAATGAGGAGTGCCCCCGTTAATGAGGAGTGCCCCTTGTCAATGAGAAGAGCCCACTCTCAATTAGGACTGACCCTGTCAATTAGGAGGGACCCCTGTCAATTTGGAATGCCTGCCCCGTCAATGAGGATTGCCCCCTGTCAATGAGAAGTGCCCCCTGTCAATGAGGAGTGTCCCCTATCAATGAGGAGTGGCCCCTGTCAAGGAGGAGTACCCCCCCGTCAAGAACGATGCACAACGCCCCCCCCCGTCAATGAGAAGTGCTCCCTGTTAATGGGAAGTGCCCACTGTCAATGAGGAGTGCCCCCTGTCAATCAGGAGTGCCCCCCGTCTCTGAAGAGTGCCCCCTATCAATGAGGAGTGCCCCCCCGTCTCTGAAGAGTGCCCCCTGTCAATGAGGAGTGCCCCCCGTCAATAAGGAGTGCCCCTCCCCCCCCGTCAATGAGGAGTGCCTCCTGTCAGTGAGAAGTGCCCGCTGTCAATCGGGAGAGACCCGGTCAATGAAGAGTGTCCCACTTCAATGAGGAGTGCCCCCTGTCAATGGGTTTCGCCCCCTGTCAATGCGGAGTGCCCCCTGACAATGAGGAGTGCGCGCTGTCAACTATGAGTGCCCCCGTCAATGTGGACTGCCCCCTGTCAATGAGGGGTGTCCCCTGTCAACGAGGAGTGCCCGCTGTCAATGAGGACTCCCCGCTGTCAATGAGGAGTGCCCTCTGTCAATGAGGAGTGCCCTCTGTCAATGAGGAGTGCCCCCTGTCAATGAGTAGTACCCCCTGTCAATGAGGAGTGCCCCCCCGTCAATGAGGAGTGCCCGCTGTCAATGAGTAGTACCACCCGTCAATGAGGAGTGCCTCCTGTCAGTGAGACGTGCCCGCTGTCAATCAGGAGAGCCCCCGGTCAATGAGGAGTGTCCCCTTGAATGAGGAGTGCCCCCTGTCAATGATGAGTGCCCCCCGTCAATGAGGAGTGACCCCCCCGTCAATAAGGAGTGAACCACCCCGTCAAAGAGGAGTGCCACCTGTCAATGAGAAGGGCCCCCTGTCATTTGGAGTGCCCCCCCGTCTCTGAAGAGTGCCCCCTGTCAATGAGGAGTGCACCCCGTCAATAAGGATTTCCCCCTCTACGGTCAATGAGTCGTCCCCCTGTTAACGAGAAGTGCCCGCTGTCAATGGGGAATGCCCCCTGTCAATGAGGAATCCCCCACCCACCCCCCCCCCGTCTCTGAAGTGTGACCCCGGTCAATGAGGAGTGACCCCGTCAATAAGGAGTGCCCCACGCCGTCAATGAGGAGTGCCCTCTGTCAATGAGGAGTGCCCCCTGTATATAAGGAGTGCCCCGTGTCAATGAGGAGTGCCCAGTGTCAATGAGGAGTGCCCCCTGTCAATGGGTTTCGCCCCCTGTAAATGCGGAGTGCCCCCTGTCAACGAGGAGTGCCCGCTGTCAATGAGGATTCCCCACTGTCAATGAGGAGTGCCCTCTGTCAATGAGGAGTGCCCTCTGTCAATGAGGAGTGCTCCCTGTCAATGAGGAGTGCCCCCGGTCAATGAGGAGTGCCCGCTGTCAACTAGGAGTGCCCTTTGTCAATGAGGAGTGCCCCCGTTAATGAGGAGTGCCCCTTGTCAATGAGAAGAGCCGACTCTCAATTAGGACTGACTCTGTCAATTAGGAGGGACCCCTGTCAATTTGGAATGCCTGCCCCGTCAATGAGGATTACCCCCTGTCAATGAGAAGTGCCCCCTGTCAATGAGGGCCCTCTATCAATGAGGAGTGGCCCCTGTCAAGGAAGAGTACCCCCCGTCAAGAAGGATGCACAACGCCCCCCCCCCCCGTGAATGAGTAGTGCTCCCTGTTAATGGGAAGTGCCCGCTGTCAATGAGGAGTGCCCCCTGTCAATCAGGAGTGCCCCCCGTCTCTGAAGAGTGCCCCCTATCAATGAGGAGTGCACCCCCCCGTCTCTGAAGAGTGCCCCCTGTCAATGAGGAGTGCCCCCCGTCAATAAGGAGTGCCCCCCCCCGTCAATGAGGAGTGCCCCTTGTCAGTGAGAAGTGCCCGCTCTCAATCAGGAGAGCCCCCGGTCAATGAGGAGAGTCCCCCTTCAATGAGGAGTGCCCCCTGTCAATGAGGAGAGACCCCCCGTCAATAAGGGGTGAACCACCCCGTCAAAGAGGAGTGCCACCTGTCAATGAGAAGGGCCCCCTGTCAATGTGAAGTGCCCCCCGTCTCTGAAGAGTGCCCCCTGTCAATGAGGAGTGCCCCCCGTCAATACTGAGTGCCCCCCCCCGTCAATGAGGAGTGCCTCCTGTCAATGAGAAGTGACTACTGTCAATGAGGCGTTCCCCACCCGTCTATGAAGAGTGCCCCCTGTCAATGAGGAGTGCCCCCCGTCAATAAGGAGTGCCCCCCCCCCCCCCGTCAATGAGGAGTGCCTCCTGTCAGTGAGAAGTGCCCGCTGTCAATCAGGAGAGCCCCCGGTCAATGAGGAGTGTCCCCTTCAATGAGGAGTGCCCCCGGTCAATGAGAAGTGCCCGCTGTCAATGAGGAGTGCCCCCTGTCAATGATGAGTGCCTCCCGTCAATGGGGAGAGACCCCCCGACAATAAGGGGTGAACCACCCCGTCAGAGAGGAGTGCCACCTGTCAATGAGAAGGGCCCCCTGTCAATGTGGAGTGCCCCCCCCCCCCCGTCTCTGAAGAGTGCCCCCTGTCAATGTGGAGTGCACCCCGTCAATAAGGATTTCCCCTTCTACGGTCAATGAGTAGTCCCCCTGTTAACGAGAAGTGCCCGCTGTCAATGAGGAATGCCCCCTGTCAATGAGGAATCCCCCCCCCCGTCTCAGAAGTGTGACCCCGGTCAATGAGGAGTGACCCCGTCAATAAGGAGTGCCCCCTACCGTCAATGAGGAGTGCCCCCTGTCAATGAGGAGTGCCCCCTGTCAATAAGGAGTGCCGCTGTCAATGAGGAGTGCCCCCTGTCAATGAGGAGTGCCCCCTGTCAATGGGTTTCGCCCCTGTCAATGCGGAGTGCCCCCTGACAATGAGGAGTGCGCGCTGTCAACTATGAGTGCCCCCGTCAATGTGGACTGCCCCCTGTCAATGAGGGGTGTCCCCTGTCAACGAGGAGTGCCCGCTGTCAATGAGGAGTGCCCTCTGTCAATGAGGAGTGCCCCCGTCAATGAGGAGTGCCCCCTGTCAATGAGGAGAGCCCCCTGTCAATGAGGAGTAACTCTGTAAATGAGGAGTGCCCCATCGTCAATGAGGAGTGACCGCTGTAAATGAGGAGTACACCCCATCATTGAGCAGTGCCGCCCGTCAACGACGAATGACCCTTGTCAATGAGGAGTGTCCCCTGTCAATGACGAGCGCCCCCCATCTCTGAAGTGTGCCCCCTGTCAATGAGGAGTGCCCCCTGTCAATGATGAGTGCCCCCCGTCAATGAGGAGTGACCCCCCCGTCAATAAGGGGTGAACCACCCCGTCAAAGAGGAGTGCCCCCGTCAATGTGGACTGCCCCCTGTCAATGAGGGGTGTCCCCTGTCAACGAGGAGTGCCCGCTGTCAATGAGGAGTGCCCGCTGTCAATGAGGAGTGCCCTCTGACAATGAGGAGTGCCCACTGTCAATGAGGAGTGCCCCCTGTCAATGACGAGTGCCCCCTGTCAATGACGAGTACCCCCTCTCAATGAGGAGTGCCCACTGTCAATGAGGAGTGCCCCCTGTCAATGACGAGTGCCCCCTGTCAATGACGAGTACCCCCTCTCAATGAGGAGTGCCCCCTGTCAATGAGGAGTGACCGCTGTCAACTAGGAGTGCCCTCTGTCAATGAGGAGTGCCCCCGTCAATGAGGAGTGCCCCCTGTCAATGAGGAGATCCCCCTGTCAATGAGGAGTTACTCTGGAAATGAGGAGTGCCCAACCGTCAATGAGGAGTGACCGCTGTAAATTAGGAATCCCCCCCATCATTGAGCAGTGCCCCCCGTCAATGACGAATGACCCCTGTCAATGAGGTGCGTCCGCTGTCAATGACGAGCGCCCCCCGTCTATATAGTGTACCCCTGTCAATGAGGAATGCCCCCTGTCAATGAGAAGTGCCCGCTGTCAATGAGTAGTGTCCCCCTTCAATGAGGTGTGCCCCCTGTCAATGAGAAGTGCCCGCTGTAAATGAGGAGTGCCCCCTGTCAATGATGAGTGCCCCCCGTCAATGAGGAGTGCCCACCCCCCCCCCCCCCGTCAATAAGGGGTGAACCACCCCGTCAAAGAGGAGTGCCTCCGGTCAATGAGACGGGCCGCCTGTCAATATGGAGTGCCCCCTGTCAATGAGGGGTGCCCCCCCCGTCTCTGAAGAGTGCCACCTGTCAATGAGGAGTGCCCCGTGTCAATGAGAAGTGCCCCCCTCCGGTCAATGAGTAGTCCCCCTGTTAACGAGAAGTGCCCGCTGTCAATGAGGAGTGTCCACTGTCAATGAGGAGGGCCCCCTGTCAATGCGGAGGGTCCCCTGACAATGAGGAGTGCCAACTGATAATGAGGAGTGATCTCTGTCAATCAGGAGTGACCACTGTCACTGATGAGTGCCCTCTGTCAATGATGAGAGCCTTCTGTCAATGAGGAGTGCCCACGCCAATGAGGAGCACCCCCTGTCAATGAGGAGTGCCCTCTGTCAATGAGGAGTGCTCCCTGTCAATGAGGAGTGCCCCCGGTCAATGAGGAGTGCCCGCTGTCAACTAGGAGTGCCCTTTGTCAATGAGGAGTGCCCCCGTTAATGAGGAGTGCCCCTTGTCAATGAGAAGAGCCGACTCTCAATTAGGACTGACTCTGTCAATTAGGAGGGACCCCTGTCAATTTGGAATGCCTGCCCCGTCAATGAGGATTGCCCCCTGTCAATGAGAAGTGCCCCCTGTCAATGAGGGCCCTCTATCAATGAGGAGTGGCCCCTGTCAAGGAAGAGTACCCCCCGTCAAGAAGGATGCACAATGCCCCCCCCCCCCCGTGAATGAGTAGTGCTCCCTGTTAATGGGAAGTGCCCGCTGTCAATGAGGAGTGCCCCCTGTCAATCAGGAGTGCCCCCCGTCTCTGAAGAGTGCCCCCTATCAATGAGGAGTGCACCCCCCCGTCTCTGAAGAGTGCCCCCTGTCAATGAGGAGTGCCCCCCGTCAATAAGGAGTGCCCCCCCCCCGTCAATGAGGAGTGCCCCTTGTCAGTGAGAAGTGCCCGCTCTCAATCAGGAGAGCCCCCGGTCAATGAGGAGAGTCCCCCTTCAATGAGGAGTGCCCCCTGTCAATGAGAAGTGCCCGCTGTCAATGAGGAGTGCCCCCTGTCAATGAGGAGAGACCCCCCGTCAATAAGGGGTGAACCACCCCGTCAAAGAGGAGTGCCACCTGTCAATGAGAAGGGCCCCCTGTCAATGTGAAGTGCCCCCCGTCTCTGAAGAGTGCCCCCTGTCAATGAGGAGTGCCCCCCGTCAATAATGAGTGCCCCCCCCCCGTCAATGAGGAGTGCCTCCTGTCAATGAGAAGTGACTACTGTCAATGAGGCGTTCCCCTCCCGTCTATGAAGAGTGCCCCCTGTCAATGAGGAGTGCCCCCCGTCAATAAGGAGTGCACCCCCCCCCCCCCCCCGTCAATGAGGAGTGCCTCCTGTCAGTGAGAAGTGCCCGCTGTCAATCAGGAGAGCCCCCGGTCAATGAGGAGTGTCCCCTTCAATGAGGAGTGCCCCCGGTCAATGAGAAGTGCCCGCTGTCAATGAGGAGTGCCCCCTGTCAATGATGAGTGCCTCCCGTCAATGGGGAGAGACCCCCCGACAATAAGGGGTGAACCACCCCGTCAGAGAGGAGTGCCACCTGTCAATGAGAAGGGCCCCCTGTCAATGTGGAGTGCCCCCCCCCCCGTCTCTGAAGAGTGCCCCCTGTCAATGTGGAGTGCACCCCGTCAATAAGGATTTCCCCTTCTACGGTCAATGAGTAGTCCCCCTGTTAACGAGAAGTGCCCGCTGTCAATGAGGAATGCCCCCTGTCAATGAGGAATCCCCCCCCCCGTCTCAGAAGTGTGACCCCGGTCAATGAGGAGTGACCCCGTCAATAAGGAGTGCCCCACGCCGTCAATGAGGAGTGCCCCCTGTCAATGAGGACTGCCCCCTGTCTATAAGGAGTGCCCCCTGTCAATGAGGAGTGCCCACTGTCAATGAGGAGTGCCCCCTGTCAATGGGTTTCGCCCCCTGTCAATGCGGAGTGCCCCCTGACAATGAGGAGTGCGCGCTGTCAATTATGAGTGCCCCCGTCAATGTGGACTACCCCCTGTCAATGAGGGGTGTCCCCTGTCAACGAGGAGTGCCCGCTGTCAATGACCATTGCCCCCGTCAATGCGGAGTGCCCCCTGTCAATGACGAGAGCCCCCTGTCAATGAGGAGTAACTCTGTAAATGAGGAGTGCCCCACCGGCAATTAGGAGTGCCCCCTGACCTTGAGGAGTGCCCCCTGACAATGAGGAGTGCCCCCCGTCAATGACGAATGCCCCGGGTTAATAAGCAGTGCCCCCTGTCAGTGAAGAGTGCCCACGCCAATGAGGCGTGCCCCCTGTCAATGAGGAGAGCCCCTGTCATTGATCAGTGCCCCCCATTAATGAGGTGTGCCCCTCCTTCAATAAGGAGTGTCCCCCCTCCCCGTCAATGAGAAGTGCCTCCTTTCAATGAGAAGTGCCCACTGTCAATGAGGCGTTCCCACCCCCCCGTCTATGAAGAGTGCCCCCTGTCAATGAAGAGTGCCTCCCGTCAATAAGGATGCACCCCCACCGTCAATGAGTAGCGCCCCCTGTTAATGAGAAGTGCCCGCTGTCAATGAGGAGTGCCCCCTGTCAATAAGGAGTGCCCCCTCGTCTCTGAAGAGTGCCCCCTGTCAAAGAGGAGTGCCCCCCGTCAATAAGGAGTGCCCCCTACCGTCAATGAGGAGTGCCCCCTGTCAATGAGGAGTGCCCCCTGTCAATAAGGAGTGCCGCTGTCAATGAGGAGTGCCCCCTGTCAATGAGGAGTGCCCCCTGTCAATGGGTTTCGCCCCTGTCAATGCGGAGTGCCCCCTGACAATGAGGAGTGCGCGCTGTCAACTATGAGTGCCCCCGTCAATGTGGACTGCCCCCTGTCAATGAGGGGTGTCCCCTGTCAACGAGGAGTGCCCGCTGTCAATGAGGAGTGCCCTCTGTCAATGAGGAGTGCCCCCGTCAATGAGGAGTGCCCCCTGTCAATGAGGAGAGCCCCCTGTCAATGAGGAGTAACTCTGTAAATGAGGAGTGCCCCATCGTCAATGAGGAGTGACCGCTGTAAATGAGGAGTACACCCCATCATTGAGCAGTGCCGCCCGTCAACGACGAATGACCCTTGTCAATGAGGAGTGTCCCCTGTCAATGACGAGCGCCCCCCATCTCTGAAGTGTGCCCCCTGTCAATGAGGAGTGCCCCCTGTCAATGATGAGTGCCCCCCGTCAATGAGGAGTGACCCCCCCGTCAATAAGGGGTGAACCACCCCGTCAAAGAGGAGTGCCCCCGTCAATGTGGACTGCCCCCTGTCAATGAGGGGTGTCCCCTGTCAACGAGGAGTGCCCGCTGTCAATGAGGAGTGCCCGCTGTCAATGAGGAGTGCCCTCTGACAATGAGGAGTGCCCACTGTCAATGAGGAGTGCCCCCTGTCAATGACGAGTGCCCCCTGTCAATGACGAGTACCCCCTCTCAATGAGGAGTGCCCACTGTCAATGAGGAGTGCCCCCTGTCAATGACGAGTGCCCCCTGTCAATGACGAGTACCCCCTCTCAATGAGGAGTGCCCCCTGTCAATGAGGAGTGACCGCTGTCAACTAGGAGTGCCCTCTGTCAATGAGGAGTGCCCCCGTCAATGAGGAGTGCCCCCTGTCAATGAGGAGATCCCCCTGTCAATGAGGAGTTACTCTGGAAATGAGGAGTGCCCAACCGTCAATGAGGAGTGACCGCTGTAAATTAGGAATCCCCCCCATCATTGAGCAGTGCCCCCCGTCAATGACGAATGACCCCTGTCAATGAGGTGCGTCCGCTGTCAATGACGAGCGCCCCCCGTCTATATAGTGTACCCCTGTCAATGAGGAATGCCCCCTGTCAATGAGAAGTGCCCGCTGTCAATGAGTAGTGTCCCCCTTCAATGAGGTGTGCCCCCTGTCAATGAGAAGTGCCCGCTGTAAATGAGGAGTGCCCCCTGTCAATGATGAGTGCCCCCCGTCAATGAGGAGTGCCCACCCCCCCCCCCCCCCGTCAATAAGGGGTGAACCACCCCGTCAAAGAGGAGTGCCTCCGGTCAATGAGACGGGCCGCCTGTCAATATGGAGTGCCCCCTGTCAATGAGGGGTGCCCCCCCCGTCTCTGAAGAGTGCCACCTGTCAATGAGGAGTGCCCCGTGTCAATGAGAAGTGCCCCCCTCCGGTCAATGAGTAGTCCCCCTGTTAACGAGAAGTGCCCGCTGTCAATGAGGAGTGTCCACTGTCAATGAGGAGGGCCCCCTGTCAATGCGGAGGGTCCCCTGACAATGAGGAGTGCCAACTGATAATGAGGAGTGATCTCTGTCAATCAGGAGTGACCACTGTCACTGATGAGTGCCCTCTGTCAATGATGAGAGCCTTCTGTCAATGAGGAGTGCCCACGCCAATGAGGAGCACCCCCTGTCAATGAGGAGTGCCCCCTGTCAATGAGGAGACCCCCCTGTCAATGAGGAGTGGCCCCCGTCAATGAGGAGTACCCCCTGTCAATGAGGAGTGCACCCTATCAATGGGAAGTGCCCCCGGTCAATAAGGAATGCACATCCCCCCCCGTCAATGAGGAGTGCCCCCTGTCAATGAGAAGTGCCCGCTGTCAATGAGGAGAGCCCCCTGTGATTGAGCAGTCCCCTTGTCAATGAGGAGTACCCCCTGTCAATGAGGAGTGCACCCTATCAATGGGAAGTGCCCACGGTCAATAAGGAATGCACATCCCCTCCCCGTCAATGAGGAGTGCCCCCTGTCAATGAGAAGTGCCCGCTGTCAATGAGGAGAGCCCCCTGTGATTGAGCAGTCCCCTTGTCAATGAGGAGTACCCCCTGTCAATGAGGAGTGCACCCTGTCAATGAGGAGTGCCCCCTTTCAATGAGGAGTGCCCGTTGTCAATGAGGAGCGCCCCCTGCCAATGAGGAGTGCCCCCTGTCAATGAGCAGTGCCCCCTGTCAATGAGGAGTACCCCGTGTCAATGGGTATTGCCCTCTGTCAATGCGGAGGGCCCCCTGTCAATTTGGAGTGACGGCTATCAACTATGAATGCCCCCTGTCAATGTGGACTGCCCCGTGTCAATGAGGAGTGCACCCTATCAATGAGGAGACCCCCCTGTCAATGAGGAGTGCCCCCTGTCAATGAGGAGTACCCCGTCAATGAGGAGTACCCCGTCAATGAGGAGTGCCCCCGTCAATGAGGAGGGCCCCCCGTCTCTGAAGTGTGACCCCTGTCAATGAGGAGTGCCCCACGTCAAAAAGGAGTGACCCGCCGTCAATGAGGAGTGCCCCCTGTCAATGAGGAGTGCCCGCTGAGAATGAGGCGTGCCCCCTGTCAATGAAGAGTGCCCCTGTCAATGGGTTTTGCACCCGGTGAATGCGGAGTGCCCCCTGTCAATGAGGAGTGCCCGCTATCAACTATGAGTGCCCCCGTCAATGTGGACTGTCCACTGTCAATGAGGTGTGTCCCCTGTCAACGAGGAGTGGCCGCTGTCAATGAGGAGTGCCCGCTGAAAATGAGGAGTGCCCTCTGTCAATGAGGAGTGCCCACTGTCAATGAGGAGTGCCCCCTGTTAATGAGGAGTGCCCCCTGTCAATGAGGAGTGCCCCCTGTCAACTCGGAGTGCCCGCTGTCAACTCGGAGTGCCCTCTGTCACTGAGGAGAGCCCCCTGTCAATGAGGAGTGCCCCCTGTCAATGAGGAGAGCCCCCTGTCAATGACGAGTAACCCAGTAAATGAGGCGTGCCCCACTGTCAATGAGCAGTGACCGCTGTAAATTAGGAGTCCCCACCAGCATTGAGCAGTGCCCCCCTTCAATGACGAATGACCCCTGTCAATGAGCAGTGTCCCCTGTCAATGAGGAGCTTCCCCCGTCTATAAAGTGGACCCTCTGTCAATGAGGAGTGCCCACGCTAATGAGGAGTACCCCCTGTCAATGAGGAGACCCCCCTGTCAATGAGGAGTGCCCCCTGTCAATGAGGAGTACCACCTGTCAATGAGGAATGCCCCTGTCAATGAAAAGTGCCCCGGGTCAATAAGGAGTGCATCCCCCCCCCCCCCCCCCCGGTAAATGAGGAGTGCCCCCTGTTAATGAGATGTGCCCGCTGTCAATGAGGAGTACACCCCTGTCAATGAGGTGTGCCCCCCCGTCTCTGAAGAGTGCTCCCCGTCAATGAGGAGTGCCCCCGTCAATAAGGAGTGCCACCCCCGTCAATGAGGAGTGCCCCCTGTCAATAAGCAGTGCCACTGTCAATGTGGAGTACCCACTGTCAATGAGGAGTGCCCCCTGTCAATGAGGAGTGCCCCCTGTCAATGAGGAGTGACCCGTGTCATTGGGTATTGCCCTCTGTCAATGTGGAGTGCCCCCTGTCAATGAGGAGTGCCCGCTATCAACTATGAGCGCCCCCTGTCAATGTGGACTGCCCCCTGTCAATGAGGAGTGCACCCTGTCAATGGGTTTGCCCCCAGTTAATGCGGAGGGCCCCATGTCAATGAGGAGTGCCCGCTATCATCAATGAGTGCCCTCTGTCAATGAGTAGTGCCCCGTCAATGAGAAGTGCCCCCCGTCAATGAGGAGTAACCCTGGAAATGAGGCGTGACCCTGTAAATGAGGAGTGCCCCCTGTCAATGATGAGTGTCCCCTGTCAATGACGTGTGTCCCCTGTCAATGAGGAGCTCCCCCCCGTCTATAAAGTGTACCCCCTGTCAATGAGGAGTGCCCCCTGTCAATGAGTAGTGCCCCCCTTATATGAAGAGTAACCACTCTGAATGAGAAGTGCCCCTTATCAATGAGTTTGCCCTGTCCATGAGGAGTGACTCCTGTCAAGAAGGAGTTCCCCCTGTTAATGAGGAGTTCTTCCTGTCAATGAGGAGTGTCCCATGTCAATTAGGAGTGCCTGATGTCAATGAGGAGTGCCCCCTGTCAATGAGGAGTGCCGGCTGACAATGAGGAGTGCCCCCTGTCAATGAGGAGTGCCCCCTGTCAATGAGGAGTTCCCGCTGTCAACTCGGAGTTCCCTCTGTCACTGAGGAGTGGCCCCTGTCATTGAGGAGTGCCCCCTGTCAATGAGGAGAGCCCCCTTGTCAATGAGGAGTAACCCTGTAAATGAGGAGTGCCCCACTTTCAATGAGGAGTGACCACTGTAAATTTGGAGACCCCCCATCATTGAGCAGTGCTCCCCGTCAATGACGAATGACCCCTGTCAATGAGGAGTGTCCCCTGTCAGTGAGGAGGTTCCCCCGCCTATAAATTGGACCCCCTGTCAATGAGGAGTGCCCACGCCAATGAGGAGTACCCCCTCTTTATGAGAAGTGCCCCCTGTCAATGAGGAGTACCCCCCGTCAATGAGGAGGGCCCCCGTCAATGAGAAGTGCCCGCTGTCAATGAGGAGTGCACCTTGTCAATAAGCAGTGCCCCTGTCAATGTGGAATACCCCCTGTCAATGAGAAGTGCCCCCTGTCAATGAGGAGTGCCCCCTGTCAATGAGGAGTGCCCCGTGTCAATGGGTATTGCCCCCTGTCAATGCGGAGTGCCCCCTGTCAATGAGGAGTGCCTCCTGTCAATGAGGAGTGCCCCCTGTCAATGAGGCGTGCCCCCTGTCATTGAGGAGTGCCTCCTGTCAATGAGGAGTGCCCCCTGTCAATGAGGCGTGCCCCCTGTCAATAAGGAGTGCCTTCTGTCAATGAAGAGTGCCCCTGTCAATGGGTATTGCCCCCGGTCAATGCGGGGTGCCCCCTGTTAATGAGGAGTGCCCGCTATCAACTATGAGTGCCCCCGTCAATGTGGACTGCCCCCTGTCAATGAGGTGTGTCCCCTGTCAACGAGGAGTGGCCGCTGTCAATGAGGAGCGCCCGCTGAAAATGAGGAGTGCCCTCTGTCAATGAGGAGTGCCCCCTGTCAATGAGGAGTACCCCCCGTCAATGAGGAGTGCCCCCGTCAATGAGAAGTGCGCGCTGTCAATGAGGTGTGCCCCCTGTCAATAAGCAGCGCCCCTGTCAATGGGGAGTACCCCCTGTCAATGAGCAGTGCCCCCTGTCAATGAGGAGTGCCCCCTGTCAATGAGGAGTGCCTCCTGTCAATGAGGAGTGCCCCCTGTCAATGGGGAGTGCCCCACGTCAAAAAGGAGTGTCCCGCCGTCAATGAGGAGTGCCCCCTGTCAATGAGGAGTGCCCGCTGAGAATGAGGCGTGCCCCCTGTCAATGAAGAGTGCCCCTGTCAGTGGGTTTTGCACCCGGTGAATGCGGAGTGCCCCCTGTCAATGAGGAGTGCCCGCTATCAACTATGAGTGCCCCCGTCAATGTGGACTGTCCACTGTCAATGAGCTGTGCCCCCTGTCAACGAGGAGTGGCCGCTGTCAATGAGGAGTGCCCGCTGAAAATGAGGAGTGCCCTCTGTCAATGAGGAGTGCCCACTGTCAATGAGGAGTGCCCCCTGTTAATGAGGAGTGCCCCCTGTCAATGAGCAGTGCCCCCTGTCAACTCGGAGTGCCCGCTGTCAACTCGGAGTGCCCTCTGTCACTGAGGAGAGCCCCCTGTCAATGAGGAGTGCCCCCTGTCAATGAGGAGAGCCCCCTGTCAATGACGAGTAACCCTGTAAATGAGGCGTGCCCCACTGTCAATGAGCAGTGACCGCTGTAAATTTGGAGTCCCCACCAGCATTGAGCAGTGCCCCCCTTCAATGACGAATGACCCCTGTCAATGAGGAGTGTCCCCTGTCAATGAGGAGCTTCCCCCGTCTATAAAGTGGACCCTCTGTCAATGAGGAGTGCCCACGCTAATTAGGAGTACCCTCTGTCAATGAGGAGAGCCCCCTGTGAATGAGGAGACCCCCCTGTCAATGAGGAGTGCCCCCTGTCAATGAGGAGTACCCCCTGTCAATGAGGAATGCCCCTGTCAATGAGAAGTGCCCCGGGTCAATAAGGAGTGCATCCCCCCCCCCCGGAAAATGAGGAGTGCCCCCTGTTAATGAGATGTGCCCGCTGTCAATGAGGAGTACACCCCTGTCAATGAGGTGTGCCCCCCCGTCTCTGAAGAGTGCTCCCTGTCAATGAGGAGTGCCCCCGTCAATAAGGAGTGCCACCCCCGTCAATGAGGAGTGCCCCCTGTCAATAAGCAGTGCCACTGTCAATGTGGAGTACCCACTGTCAATGAGGAGTGCCCCCTGTCAATGAGGAGTGCCCCCTGTCAATGAGGAGTGCCCGCTATCAACTATGAGCGCCCCCTGTCAATGTGGACTGCCCCCTGTCAATGAGGAGTGCACCCTGTCAATGGGTTGGCCCCCAGTTAATGCGGAGGGCCCCATGTCAATGAGGAGTGCCTGCTATCAACAATGAGTGCCCTCTGTCAATGAGTAGTGCCCCGTCAATGAGAAGTGCCCCCCGTCAATGAGGAGGAACCCTGGAAATGAGGCGTGACCCTGTAAATGAGGAGTGCCCCCTGTCAATGATGAGTGTCCCCTGTCAATGACGTGTGTCCCCTGTCAATGAGGAGCTCCCCCCCGTCTATAAAGTGTACCCCCTGTCAATGAGGAGTGCCCCCCGTCAATGAGGTGTGCCCCCACACGTCAATGAGTAGTGCCCCCTGTCAAGGAGTAGTGCCCCCCTTATATGAAGAGTAACCACTCTTAATGAGAAGTGCCCCTTATCAATGAGTTTGCCCTGTCCATGAGGAGTGACCCCTGTCAAGAAGGAGTTCGGCCTGTTAATGAGGAGTGCTTCCTGTCAATGAGGAGTGTCCCATGTCAATTAGGAGTGCCTGATGTCAATGAGGAGTGCCCCCTGTCAATGAGGAGTGCCGGCTGACAATGAGGAGTGCCCCCTGTCAATGAGGAGTGCCCCCTGTCAATGAGGAGTTCCCGCTGTCAACTCGGAGTTCCCTCTGTCACTGAGGAGTGGCCCCTGTCATTGAGGAGTGCCCCCTGTCAATGAGGAGAGCCCCCTTGTCAATGAGGAGTAACCCTGTAAATGAGGAGTGCACCACTTTCAATGAGGAGTGACCACTGTAAATTTGGAGACCCCCCATCATTGAGCAGTGCTCCCCGTCAATGACGAATGACCCCTGTCAATGAGGAGTGTCCCCTGTCAGTGAGGAGGTTCCCCCGCCTATAAATTGGACCCCCTGTCAATGAGGAGTGCCCACGCCAATGAGGAGTACACCCTCTTTATGAGGAGTGCCCCCTGTCAATGAGGAGTACCCCCCGTCAATGAGGAGTGCCCCCGTCAATGAGAAGTGCCCGCTGTCAATGAGGAGTGCACCTTGTCAATAAGCAGTGCCCCTGTCAATGTAGATTACCCCCTGTCAATGAGAAGTGCCCCCTGTCAATGAGGAGTGCCCCCTGTCAATGAGGTTTGCCCCGTGTCAATGGGTATTGCCCCCTGTCAATGCGGAGTGCCCCCTGTCAATGAGGAGTGCCTCCTGTCAATGAGGAGTGCCCCCTGTCAATGAGGCGTGCCCCCTGTCAATGAGGAGTGCCTCCTGTCAATGAGGAGTGCCCCCTGTCAATGAGGCGTGCCCCCTGTCAATAAGGAGTGCCTTCTGTCAATGAAGAGTGCCCCTGTCAATGGGTATTGCCCCCGGTCAATGCGGAGTGCCCCCTGTTAATGAGGAGTGCCCGCTATCAACTATGAGTGCCCCCGTCAATGTGGACTGCCCCCTGTCAATGAGGTGTGTCCCCTGTCAACGAGGAGTGGCCGCTGTCAATGAGGCGCGCCCGCTGAAAATGAGGAGTGCCCTCTGTCAATGAGGAGTGCCTGCTGTCAATGAGGAGTGCCCCCTGTCAATAAGCAGCGCCCCTGTCAATGGGGAGTACCCCCTGTCAATGAGGAGTGCCCCCTGTCAATGAGGAGTGCCCCATGTCAATGGGTATTGCCCCCTGTCAATGCGGAGTGCCCCCTGTCAATGAGGAGTGCCTCCTGTCAATGAGGAGTGCCCCCTGTCAATGAGCCGTGCCCCCTGTCAATAAGGAGTGCCTTCTGTCAATAAAGAGTGCCCCTGTCAATGGGTATTGCCCCCGGTCAATGCGGAGGGCCCCCTGTTAATGAGGAGTGCCAGCTATCAACTATGAGTGCCCCCGTCAATGTGGACTGCCCCCTGTCAATGAGGTCTTTCCCCTGTCAACAAGGAGTGGCCGCTGTCAATGAGGAGTGCCCGCTGAAAATGAGGAGTGCCCTCTGCAATGAGGAGTGCCCCCTGTCAATGAGGAGAGCCCCCTGTCAATGACGAGTGCCCCCGTCAATGAGGAGAGCCCCCTGTCAATGAGGAGTAACCCTTTAAATGTGGAGTGCCCCACTGTAAATGAGGCGTGCCCCATGTCAATGAGGAGTGCCTTCTGTCAATGAAGAGTGCCCCTGTCAATGGGTATTGCCCCCGGTCAATGCGGAGTGGCCCCTGTCAATGAGGAGTGCCCGCTATCAACTATGAGTGCCCCCGTCAATGTGGACTGCCCCCTGTCAATTAGGTGTGTCCCCTGTTAACGTGGAGTGGCCGCTGTCAATGAGGAGTGCCCGCTGAAAATGAGGAGTGCCCTCTGTCAATGAGGAGTGCACCCTGTCAATGAGGAGTGCACCCTGTCACTGAGGAGTGCCCTCTGTCACTGAGGAGAGCCCCCTGTCAATGAGGAGTGCCCCCGTCAATGAGGAGAGCCCCCTGTCAATGAGGAGTAACCCTGTAAATGAGGAGTGCCCCACTGTCAATGAGCAGTGACCGCTGTAAATTAGGAGTCCACCCCAGCATTGAGCAGTGCCCCCCGCCAATGACGAATGACCCCTGTCAATGAGGAGTGTCCCCTATCAATGAGGAGCTTGCCCCGTCTATAAAGTGGACCCTCTGTCAATGAGGAGTGCCCACGCCAATGAGGAGTCGCCCCTGTCAATGACGAGTGCCCCCTGTCAATGAGGAGACCCCCCTGTCAATGAGGAGTGCCCCCTGTCATTGAGGAGTACCCCCTGTCAATGAGGTGTAACCCATTAATGAGGAGTGCCCCACTGTAAATGAGGTGTGCCCCATGTCAATGAGGAGTGCCTTCTGTCAATGAAGAGTGCCCCTGTCAATGGGTATTGCCCCCGGTCAATGCGGAGTGCCCCCTGTCAATGAGGAGTGCCCGCTATCAACTATGAGTGCCCCCGTCAATGTGGACTGCCCCCTGTCAATTAGGTGTGTCCCCTGTTAACGTGGAGTGGCCGCTGTCAATGAGGAGTGCCCGCTGAAAATGAGGAGTGCCCTCTGTCAATGAGGAGTGCCCTCTGTCAATGAGGAGTGCACCCTGTCAATGAGTAGTGCCCTCTGTCACTGAGGAGAGCCCCCTGTCAATGAGGAGTGCCCCCGTCAATGAGGTGTGCCCCCACACGTCAATGAGTAGTGCCCCCTGTCAAGGAGTAGTGCCCCCCTTATATGAAGAGTAACCACTCTTAATGAGAAGTGCCCCTTATCAATGAGTTTGCCCTGTCCATGAGGAGTGACCCCTGTCAAGAAGGAGTTCGGCCTGTTAATGAGGAGTGCTTCCTGTCAATGAGGAGTGTCCCATGTCAATTAGGAGTGCCTGATGTCAATGAGGAGTGCCCCCTGTCAATGAGGAGTGCCGGCTGACAATGAGGAGTGCCCCCTGTCAATGAGGAGTGCCCCCTGTCAATGAGGAGTTCCCGCTGTCAACTCGGAGTTCCCTCTGTCACTGAGGAGTGGCCCCTGTCATTGAGGAGTGCCCCCTGTCAATGAGGAGAGCCCCCTTGTCAATGAGGAGTAACCCTGTAAATGAGGAGTGCACCACTTTCAATGAGGAGTGACCACTGTAAATTTGGAGACCCCCCATCATTGAGCAGTGCTCCCCGTCAATGACGAATGACCCCTGTCAATGAGGAGTGTCCCCTGTCAGTGAGGAGGTTCCCCCGCCTATAAATTGGACCCCCTGTCAATGAGGAGTGCCCACGCCAATGAGGAGTACACCCTCTTTATGAGGAGTGCCCCCTGTCAATGAGGAGTACCCCCCGTCAATGAGGAGTGCCCCCGTCAATGAGAAGTGCCCGCTGTCAATGAGGAGTGCACCTTGTCAATAAGCAGTGCCCCTGTCAATGTAGATTACCCCCTGTCAATGAGAAGTGCCCCCTGTCAATGAGGAGTGCCCCCTGTCAATGAGGTTTGCCCCGTGTCAATGGGTATTGCCCCCTGTCAATGCGGAGTGCCCCCTGTCAATGAGGAGTGCCTCCTGTCAATGAGGAGTGCCCCCTGTCAATGAGGCGTGCCCCCTGTCAATGAGGAGTGCCTCCTGTCAATGAGGAGTGCCCCCTGTCAATGAGGCGTGCCCCCTGTCAATAAGGAGTGCCTTCTGTCAATGAAGAGTGCCCCTGTCAATGGGTATTGCCCCCGGTCAATGCGGAGTGCCCCCTGTTAATGAGGAGTGCCCGCTATCAACTATGAGTGCCCCCGTCAATGTGGACTGCCCCCTGTCAATGAGGTGTGTCCCCTGTCAACGAGGAGTGGCCGCTGTCAATGAGGCGCGCCCGCTGAAAATGAGGAGTGCCCTCTGTCAATGAGGAGTGCCTGCTGTCAATGAGGAGTGCCCCCTGTCAATAAGCAGCGCCCCTGTCAATGGGGAGTACCCCCTGTCAATGAGGAGTGCCCCCTGTCAATGAGGAGTGCCCCATGTCAATGGGTATTGCCCCCTGTCAATGCGGAGTGCCCCCTGTCAATGAGGAGTGCCTCCTGTCAATGAGGAGTGCCCCCTGTCAATGAGCCGTGCCCCCTGTCAATAAGGAGTGCCTTCTGTCAATAAAGAGTGCCCCTGTCAATGGGTATTGCCCCCGGTCAATGCGGAGGGCCCCCTGTTAATGAGGAGTGCCAGCTATCAACTATGAGTGCCCCCGTCAATGTGGACTGCCCCCTGTCAATGAGGTCTTTCCCCTGTCAACAAGGAGTGGCCGCTGTCAATGAGGAGTGCCCGCTGAAAATGAGGAGTGCCCTCTGCAATGAGGAGTGCCCCCTGTCAATGAGGAGAGCCCCCTGTCAATGACGAGTGCCCCCGTCAATGAGGAGAGCCCCCTGTCAATGAGGAGTAACCCTTTAAATGTGGAGTGCCCCACTGTAAATGAGGCGTGCCCCATGTCAATGAGGAGTGCCTTCTGTCAATGAAGAGTGCCCCTGTCAATGGGTATTGCCCCCGGTCAATGCGGAGTGGCCCCTGTCAATGAGGAGTGCCCGCTATCAACTATGAGTGCCCCCGTCAATGTGGACTGCCCCCTGTCAATTAGGTGTGTCCCCTGTTAACGTGGAGTGGCCGCTGTCAATGAGGAGTGCCCGCTGAAAATGAGGAGTGCCCTCTGTCAATGAGGAGTGCACCCTGTCAATGAGGAGTGCACCCTGTCACTGAGGAGTGCCCTCTGTCACTGAGGAGAGCCCCCTGTCAATGAGGAGTGCCCCCGTCAATGAGGAGAGCCCCCTGTCAATGAGGAGTAACCCTGTAAATGAGGAGTGCCCCACTGTCAATGAGCAGTGACCGCTGTAAATTAGGAGTCCACCCCAGCATTGAGCAGTGCCCCCCGCCAATGACGAATGACCCCTGTCAATGAGGAGTGTCCCCTATCAATGAGGAGCTTGCCCCGTCTATAAAGTGGACCCTCTGTCAATGAGGAGTGCCCACGCCAATGAGGAGTCGCCCCTGTCAATGACGAGTGCCCCCTGTCAATGAGGAGACCCCCCTGTCAATGAGGAGTGCCCCCTGTCATTGAGGAGTACCCCCTGTCAATGAGGAGTAACCCATTAATGAGGAGTGCCCCACTGTAAATGAGGTGTGCCCCATGTCAATGAGGAGTGCCTTCTGTCAATGAAGAGTGCCCCTGTCAATGGGTATTGCCCCCGGTCAATGCGGAGTGCCCCCTGTCAATGAGGAGTGCCCGCTATCAACTATGAGTGCCCCCGTCAATGTGGACTGCCCCCTGTCAATTAGGTGTGTCCCCTGTTAACGTGGAGTGGCCGCTGTCAATGAGGAGTGCCCGCTGAAAATGAGGAGTGCCCTCTGTCAATGAGGAGTGCCCTCTGTCAATGAGGAGTGCACCCTGTCAATGAGTAGTGCCCTCTGTCACTGAGGAGAGCCCCCTGTCAATGAGGAGTGCCCCCGTCAATGAGGAGAGCCCCCTGTCAATGAGGAGTAACCCTGTAAATGAGGAGTGCCCCACTGTCAATGAGCAGTGACCGCTGTAAATTAGGAGTCCACCCCAGCATTGAGCAGTGCCCCCCGCCAATGACGAATGACCCCTGTCAATGAGGAGTGTCCCCTGTCAATGAGGAGCTTGCCCCGTCTATAAAGTGGACCCTCTGTCAATGAGGAGTGCCCACGCCAATGAGGAGTAGCCCCTGTCAATGACGAGTGCCCCCTGTCAATGAGGAGACCCCCCTGTCAATGAGGAGTGCCCCCTGTCATTGAGGAGTACCCCCTGTCAATGAGGAGTAACCCATTAATGAGGAGTGCCCCACTGTAAATGAGGTGTGCCCCATGTCAATGAGGAGTGCCTTCTGTCAATGAAGAGTGCCCCTGTCAATGGGTATTGCCCCCGGTCAATGCGGAGTGCCCCCTGTCAATGAGGAGTGCCCGCTATCAACTATGAGTGCCCCCGTCAATGTGGACTGCCCCCTGTCAATGAGGTGTGTCCCCTGTCAACGTGGAGTGGCCGCTGTCAATGAGGAGTGCCCGCTGAAAATGAGGAGTGCCCTCTGTCAATGAGGAGTGCACCCTGTCAATGAGGAGTGCCCCCTGTCAATGAGGAGTGCCCTCTGTCACTGAGGAGAGCCCCCTGTCAATGAGGAGTGCCCCCGTCAATGAGGAGAGCCCCCTGTCAATGAGGAGTAACCCTGTAAATGAGGAGTGCCCCACTGTCAATGAGCAGTGACCGCTGTAAATTAGGAGTCCACCCCAGCATTGAGCAGTGCCCCCCGCCAATGACGAATGACCCCTGTCAATGAGGAGTGTCCCCTGTCAATGAGGAGCTTGCCCCGTCTATAAAGTGGACCCTCTGTCAATGAGGAGTGCCCACGCCAATGAGGAGTAGCCCCTGTCAATGACGAGTGCCCCCTGTCAATGAGGAGACCCCCCTGTCAATGAGGAGTGCCCCCTGTCATTGAGGAGTACCCCCTGTCAATGAGGAGTAACCCATTAATGAGGAGTGCCCCACTGTAAATGAGGTGTGCCCCATGTCAATGAGGAGTGCCTTCTGTCAATGAAGAGTGCCCCTGTCAATGGGTATTGCCCCCGGTCAATGCGGAATGCCCCCTGTCAATGAGGAGTGCCCGCTATCAACTATGAGTGCCCCCGTCAATGTGGACTGCCCCCTGTCAATGAGGTGTGTCCCCTGTCAACGTGGAGTGGCCGCTGTCAATGAGGAGTGCCCGCTGAAAATGAGGAGTGCCCTCTGTCAATGAGGAGTGCCCCCTGTCAATGAGGAGTGCCCCCGGTCAATAAGGAGTGCCCCCTGTTAATGAGAAGTGCCCGCTGTCAATGTGGAGTAAACCCCTGGCAATGAGGTGTGCCCCCACGGCTCTGAAGATTGCTCCCTGTCAATGATGAGTGCCCCCGTCAATAAGGAGTGCAGCCCCCCCCCCCCGTCAATGAGGAGTGTCCCCTGTCAATAAGAAGTGCCCCTGTCAATGTGGAGGACCCACAGTCAATGAGGAGTGCCCTCTGTCAATGAGGAGTGCACCCTGTCAATGAGGAGCTTCCCCCGTCTATAAAGTGGACACCCTGTCAATGAGGAGTGCCCCCTGTCAATGAGGAGACCCCCCTGTCAACGAGGAGTGCCCCTGTCAATGAGGAGTACCCCCTGTCAATGAGGAATGCCCCCGGTCAATGAGAAGGGACCCCTGTCAATGAGGAGTGCCCCCTGTCAATGAGAAGGGACCCCTGTCAATGAGGAGTGCCCCCTGTCAATGAGGAATGCCCGCCCGTCTCTGAAGAGTGCCCCCTGTCAATGAGGAGTGCGCCCCGTCAATAAGGAGTGACCGCCCGTCAATGAGTAGTGCCCCCGTTAACGAGGAGTTTCAGCTGTCAATGAGGAGTGCCCTCTGTCAATGAGGAGTGCCCCCTGTCAATGAGGAGTGCCCCCGGTCAATAAGGAGTGCCCCCTGTTAATGAGAAGTGCCCGCTGTCAATGTGGAGTAAACCCCTGGCAATGAGGTGTGCCCCCACGGCTCTGAAGATTGCTCCCTGTCAATGATGAGTGCCCCCGTCAATAAGGAGTGCAGCCCCCCCCCCCCCGTCAATGAGGAGTGTCCCCTGTCAATAAGCAGTGCCCCTGTCAATGTGGAGGACCCACAGTCAATGAGGAGTGCCCTCTGTCAATGAGGAGTGCACCCTGTCAATGAGGAGCTTCCCCCGTCTATAAAGTGGACACCCTGTCAATGAGGAGTGCCCCCTGTCAATGAGGAGACCCCCCTGTCAACGAGGAGTGCCCCTGTCAATGAGGAGTACCCCCTGTCAATGAGGAATGCCCCCTGTCAATGAGAAGGGACCCCTGTCAATGAGGAGTGCCCCCTGTCAATGAGAAGGGACCCCTGTCAATGAGGAGTGCCCCCTGTCAATGAGGAATGCCCGCCCGTCTCTGAAGAGTGCCCCCTGTCAATGAGGAGTGCGCCCCGTCAATAAGGAGTGACCGCCCGTCAATGAGTAGTGCCCCCGTTAACGAGGAGTTTCAGCTGTCAATGAGGAGTGCCCCCTGTCAATGAGGAGTGCCCCCCGTCTCTGAAGTGTGACCCCTGTCAATGAGGAGTGCCCCCCGTCAAAAAGGAGAGACCCACCGTCAATGAGGAGTGCCCCCTGTCAATGAGGAGTGCCCGCTGAGAATGAGGCGTGCCCCCTGTCAATGAAGAGTGCCCCTGTCAATGGGTTTTGCGCCCGGTGAATGCGGAGTGCCCCCTGTCAATGAGGAGTGCCCGCTATCAACTATGAGTGCCCCCGTCAATGTGGACTGCCCACTGTCAATGAGGTGTGTCCCCTGTCAACGAGGAGTGGCCGCTGTCAATGAGGAGTGCCCGCTGAAAATGAGGAGTGCCCTCTGTCACTGAGGAGTGCCCCTGTCAATGAGGAGTGCCCCCTGTCAACTCGGAGTGCCCGCTGTCAACTCGGAGTGCCCTCTGTCACTGAGGAGAGCTCCCTGTCAATGAGGAGTGCCCCCTGTCAATGAGGAGAGCACCCTGTCAATGACGAGAAACCCAGTAAATGAGGAGTGCCCCACTGTCAATGAGCAGTGAGCGCTGTAAATTTGGAGTCCCCACCAGCATTGAGCAGTTCCCCCCTTCAATGACGAATGACCCCTGTCAATGAGGAGAGTCCCCTGTCAATGAGGAGCTTCCCCCGTCTATAAACTGGACCCTCTGTCAATGAGGAGTGCCCACGCCAATGAGGAGTACCCCCTGTCAATGAGGAGAGCCCCCTTTAAATGAGGAGACCCCCCTGTCAATGAGGAGTGCCCCCTGTCAATGAGGAGTACCCACTGTCAATGAGGAACGCCCAGACAATGGGAAGTGCCCCGGGTCAATAAGGAGTGCATCCACCCCCCCCCCCCGGTAAATGAGGAGTGCCCCCTGTTAATGAGAAGTGCCCGCTGTCAATGAGGAGTACACCCCTGTCAATGAGGTGTGCCCCCCCCGTCTCTGAAGAGTGCTCCCTGTGAATGAGGATTGCCCCCGTCAATAAGGAGTGCTCCCCCCGTCAATGAGGAGTGCCCCCTGTCAATAAGCCGTGCCCCTGTCAATGTGGAGTACCCAATGTCAATGAGGAGTGCCCCCTGTCAATGAGGAGTGCCCCCTGTCAATGAGGAGTGCCCCGTGTCAATGGGTATTGCCCTCTCTCAATGCGGAGTGCCCCCTGTCAATGAGGAGTGCCCGCTATCAACTATGAGCGCCCCCTGTCAATGTGGACTGCCCCCTGTCAATGAGGAGGGCACCCTGTCAATGGGTTTTGCCCCAGTTAATGCGGAGAGCCCCATGTCAATGAGGAGTGCCCGCTATCAACAATGAGTGCCCTCTGACAATGAGTAGTGCCCCGTCAATGCGAAGTGCCCCCGTCAATGAGGAGTAAACCTGGAAATGAGGCGTGACTCTGTAAATGAGGAGTGCCCCCTGTCAATGATGAGTGTCCCCTGTCAATGACGTGTGTCCCCTGTCAATGAGGAGCTGCTCCCCCGTCTATAAACAGTACCCCCTGTCAATGAGGAGTGCCCCCCGTCAATGAGGTGTGCCCCCACACGTCAATGAGTAGTGCCCCCTGTCAATGAGTAGTGCCCCCCTTATATGAAGAGTACCCACTGTTAATGAGAAGTGCCTCTTATCAATGAGTTTGCCCTGTCCATGAGGAGTGACTGCTGTCAAGAATCAGTTCCCCCTGTTAATGAGGAGTGCTTCCTGTCAATGAGGAGTGTCCCATGTCAATTAGGAGTGCCTGATGTCAATGAGGAGTGCCCCCTGTCAATGAGGAGTGCCCCCTGTCAATGAGGAGTGCCCCCTGTCAATGAGGAGTGCCCCCTGTCAATGAGGAGTGCCCGCTGTCAACTCGGAGTGCCCTCTGTCACTTAGGAGTGGCCCCTGTCAATGAGGAGTGCCCCCTATCAATGAGGAGTGCCCCAATGTCAATGAGGAGTAACCGCTGTAAATTAGGAGACCCACCATCATTGAGCAGTGCTCCCCGTCAATGACGAATGACCCCTGTCAATGAGGAGTAACCCTGTAAATGAGGAGGTTCCCCCGCCTACAAATTGGACCCCCTGTCAATGAGGAGTGCCCACGCCAATGAGGAGTACCCCCTGTCAATGAGGAGTGCCCCCTGTCAATGAGGAGTAGCCGCGTCAATGAGGACTGCCCACGTCAATGAGAAGTGACCGCTGTCAATGAGGAGTGCCCCTTGTCAATAAGCAGTGCATCTGTCAATGTGGAATACCCCCTGTCAATGAGAAGTGCCCCCTGTCAATGAGGAGTGCCCCCTGTCAATGAGGAGTGTCCCGTGTGAATGGTTATTGCCCCCCTGTCAATGCGGAGTGCCCCCTGTCAATGAGGAGTGCCTCCTGTCAATGAGGAGTGCCCCCTGTCAATGAGGAGTGCCCGCTATCAACTATGAGTGCCCCCGTCAATGTGGACTGCCCCCTGTCAATGAGGTGTGTCCCCTGTCAACGAGGAGTGGCCGCTGTCAATGAGGAGTGCCCGCTGAAAATGAGGAGAGCCCTCTGTCAATGAGGAGTGCCCACTGTCAATGAGGAGTGCCCCCAGTTAATGAGGAGTGCCCCCTGTCGATGAGGAGTGCCCCCTGTCAACTCGGAGTGCCCGCTGTCAACGCGGAGTGCCCTCTGTCACTGAGGAGAGCCCCCTGTCAATGAGGAGTGCCCCCTGTCAATGAGGAGAGCCCCCTGTCAATGACGAGTAACCCAGTAAATAAGGAGTGCCCCACTGTCAATGAGCAGTGACCGCTGTAAATTAGTAGTCCCCACCAGCATTGCGCAGTGCCCCCCTTCAATGACGAATGACCCCTGTCAATGAGGAGTGTCCCCTGTCAATGAGGAGCTTCCCCCGTCTATGAAGTGGACCCTCTGTCAATGAGGAGTGCCCACGCCAATGAGGAGTACCCCCTGTCAATGAGGAGTGCCCCCTGTCAATGAGGAGACCCCCTGTAAATGAGGAGTGCCCCCTGTCAATGAGGAGTACCCCCTGTCAATGAGTAATGCCCCTGTCAATGAGAAGTGCCCCGGGTCAATAAGGAGTGCATCCCCCCCCCCCCCGGTAAATGAGGAGTGCCCCCTGTTAATGAGAAGTGCCCGCTGTCAATGAGGAGTACACCCCTGTCAATGAGGTGTGCCCCCCCGTTAATGAAGAGTGCTCCCTATCAATGAGGAGTGCCCCCGTCAATAAGGAGTGCCCCCCCCCGTCAATGAGGAGTGCCCCCTGTCAATAAGCAGTGCCACTGTCAATGTGGAGTACCCACTGTCAATGAGGAGTGCCCCCTGTCAATGAGGAGTGCCCCCTGTCACTGAGGAGTGGCCCGTGTCAATGGGTATTGCCCTCTGTCAATGCGGAGTGCCCCCTGTCAATGAGGAGTGCCCGCTATCAACTATGAGCGACCCCTGTCAATGTGGACTGCCCCCTGTCAATAAGCAGTGCCACTGTCAATGTGGAGTACCCACTGTCAATGAGGAGTGCCCCCTGTCAGTAAGCAGTGCCACTGTCAATGTGGAGTACCCACTGTCAATGAGGAGTGCCCCCTGTCAATGAGGAGTGCCCCCTGTCACTGAGGAGTGCCCCGTGTCAATGGGTTTTGCCCCCAGTTAATGCAGAGGGCCCCATGTCAATGAGGAGTGCCCGCTATCAACAATGAGTGCCCTCTGTCAATGAGTAGTGCCCCGTCAATGAGAAGTGCCCACCGTCAATGAGGAGTAACCCTGGAAATGAGGCGTGACCCTGTAAATGAGGAGTGCCCCCTGTCAATGATGAGTGTCCCCTGTCAATGACGTGTGTCCGCTGTCAATGAGGAGCTCCCCCCCGTCTATAAAGTGTACCCCCTGTCAATGAGCAGTGCCCCCCGTCAATGAGGTGTGCCCCACCCGTCAATGAGTAGTGCCCCCTGTCAATGAGTAGTGCCCCCCTTATATGAAGAGTACCCACTGTTAATGAGAAGTGCCCCTTGTCAATGAGTTTGCCCTGTCCATGAGGAGTGACTGCTGTCAAGAAGGAGTTCCCCCTGTTAATGAGGAGTGCTTCCTGTCAATGAGGAGTGTCCCATGTCAATTAGGAGTGCGTGATGTCAATGAGGAGTGCCCCCTGTCAATGAGGAGTGCCCCCTGTCAATGATGAGTGCCCCCTGTCAATGAGGAGTGCCCCCTGTCAATCAGGAGTGCCTGATGTCAATAAGGAGTGCACGCCCCCCCCCCCCCCCCCCCGTCAATGAGGAGTGCCGCCTGTTAATGAGAAGTGCCCGCTGTCAATGAGGAGTAAACCCCTGGCAATGAGGTGTGCCCCCCCGTCTCGGAAGAGTGCTCCCTGTCAATGAGGAGTGCCCCGGTCAATAAGGAGTGCCCCCCCCCCCGTCAATGAGGAGTGCCCCCTGTCAATAAGCAGAGTCCTTGTCAATGTGGAGTACCCACTGTCAATGAGGAGTGCCCCCTGTCAATAAGCAGTGCCCTTGTCAATGTGGAGTACCCACTGTCAATGAGGAGTGCCCCCTGTCAATGAGGAGTGCCCCAATGTCAATAGGTTTTGCCCCCTGTCAATGCGGAGTTCCCCCTGTCAATGATGAGTCCCCGCTATCAACAATGAGTGCCCTGTGTCAATGAGTCGTGCCCCGTAAATGAGAAGTGCCCCCCGTCAATGAGGAGTAACCCTGGAAATGAGGCGTGAACCTGTAAATGAGGAGTGCCCCCTGTCAATGACGTGTATCCCCTGTCAAAGAGTAGCTAACCCCCCCCCCCGTCGATAAAGTGTACCCCCTGTCAATGAGGAGTGCCCCCCGTCAATGAGGAGTGCCCCCACACGTCAATGAGTAGTGCCCCCTGTCAATGAGTAGTGTCCCTTTTTTGAAGAGTACCCACTGTCAATGAGAAGTGCCCCTTGTCAATGAGTTTGCCCTGTCCATGAGGAGTGACTGCTGTCAAGAAGGAGTTCCCCCTTTGAATGAGGAGTGCCCCCTGTCAATGAGGAGTGCCCCCTGTCAATGAGGTGCGCCCCCTGTCAATGAGGAGAGCCCCCTGTCAATGAGGAGTGCCCGCTGTCAACTCGGAGTGCCCTCTGTCACTGAGGAGTGCCCCCTGTAAATGAGGAGTGCCCCCTGTCAATGAGGAGAGCCCCCTTGTCAATGAGGAGTAACGCTGTAAATGAGGAGTGCCCCACTGTCAATGAGGAGTGACCGCTGTAAATTAGGAGACCCCCCATCATTGAGCAGTGCCCCCCGTCAATGACGAATGACCCTGTCAATGAGGAGTGTCGCCTGTCAATGAGGAGCGTTCCCTGTCAATGAGGAGCTTCCCCCGCCTATAAAGTGGACCCCCTGTCAATGAGAACTGCCCACGCCAATGAGGAGTACCCCCTGTCAATGAGGAGTGCCCTCTGTCAATGAGGAGTACACCCCGTCAATGACGATTGCTTCCTGTCTATGAGGAGTGCCCCCTGTCTATAAGCAGTGCTCCTGTCAAAGTGGAGTACCCTCTGTCAATGAGGAGTGCCCCCTGTCAATGAGGAGTGCCCCCTGTCAATGAGGAATGCCCCTGTCAATGAGAAGTGCCCCCGGTCAATATGGAGTGCACCCACCCCCCCCCCCACCCCGTCAGTGAGGAGTGCCCCCTGTTAATGAGAAGTGTCCGCTGTCAATGAGGAGTGCCCCCTGTCAATGAGGTGTGCCCCCCCGTCTCTGAAGAGTACTCCCTGTCAATGGGGAGTGTCCCCGTCAATAAGGAGTGCCCCCCCCCCCATCAATGAGGAGTGCCCCCTGTCAATAAGCAGTGCCCCTGTCAATGTGGAGGACCCACAGTCAATGAGGAGTGCTCCCTGTCAATGAGGAGTGCCCCCTGTCAATGAGGAGCTTCCCCCGTCTATAAAGTGGACCCTCTGTCAATGAGGAGTGCCCACGCCAATGAGGAGTACCCCCTGTCAATGAGGAGTGCGCCCTGTCAATGAGGAGACCCCCCTGTCAATGAGGAGTGCCCCCTGTCAATAAGGAGTACCCCGTCAATGAGGAATGCCCCTGTCAATGATAAGTGCCCCGGGTCAAGAAGGAGTGCACACCCCCCACGTCAATGAGGAGTGCCCCCTGTTAATGAGATTTGCCCGCTGTCAATGAGGAGTGCTCCCTGTCAATAAGCAGTGCCCTTGTCAATGTGGAGTACCCACTGTCAATGAGAAGTGCCCCTTGTCAATGAGTTTGCCCTGTCCATGAGGAGTGACTGCTGTCAAGAAGGAGTGCCCCCTGTCAATGAGGACTGCCCCCTTTCAATGAGGAGTGCCCGCTGTCAACTCGGAGTGCCCTCTGTCACTGAGGAGTGCCCCCTGTAAATGAGGAGTGCCCCCTGTCAATGAGGAGAGCCCCCTTGTCAATGAGGAGTAACGCTGTAAATGAGGAGTGCCCCACTGTCAATGAGGAGTTACCGCTGTAAATTAGGAGGCCCCCCATCATTGAGCAGTGCCCCCCGTCAATGACGAATGACCCTGACAATGAGGAGTGTCCCCTGTCAATGAGGAGCGTCCTCTGTCAATGAGGAGCTTCCCCCGCCTATGAAGTGGACCCCCTGTCAACGAGAAGTGCCCACGCCAATGAGGAGTACCCCCTGTCAATGAGGAGTGCCCTCTGTCAATGAGGAGTACCCCCCGTCAATGAGGAGTGCCCCCGTCAATGAGAAGTGCCCGCTGTCAATGAGAATTGCCCCCTGTCAATAAGCAGTGCTCCTGTCAAAGTGGAGTACACCCTGTCAATGAGGAGTGCCCCCTGTCAATGAGGAGTGCCCCACTGTCAATGAGGAATGCCCCTGTCAATGAGATGTGCCCCCGGTCAATATGGAGTGCACCCACCCCCCACCCCCCGTCAATGAGGAGTGCCCCCTGTTAATGAGAAGTGTCCGCTGTCAATGAGGAGTAAACCCCTGTCAATGAGCTATGCCCCCACGTCTCTGAAGAGTGCTCCCTGTCAATGAGGAGTGCCAATGTAAATAAGGAGTGCCCCCTCGTCAATGAGGAGTGCCCCCTGTCAATAAGCAGTGCCCCTGTCAATGTGGAGGACCCACAGTCAATGAGGAGTGCCCGCTGTCAATGAGGAGTGCCACCTGTCAATGAGGAGCTTCCCCCGTCTATAAAGTGGACCCTCTGTCAATGAGCAGTGCCCACGCCAATTAGGAGTAAGCCCTGTCAATGAGGAGTGCCCCCTGCCAATGAGGAGACCCCCCTGTCAATGAGGAGTGCCCACTGTCAATGAGGAGTACCCCCTGTCAATGAGGAATGCCCCTGTCAATGAGAAGTGCCCCGGGTCAATAAGGAGGGCACCACCCCCACCCCGTCAATGAGGAGTTCCCCCTGTTAATGAGAAGTGCCCGCTGTCAATGAGGAGTAAACCCCCGTCAATGAGGTGTGCCCCCTGTCAATAAGCAGTGGCCTTCTCAATGTGGAGTACCCACTGTCAATGAAGAGTGCCCCCTGTCAATGAGGAGTGCCCCCTGTCAATGAGGAGTGCCCCGTGTCAATGGGTATTGCCCCCTGTCAATGCGGCGTGCCCCCTGTCAATGTGGAGTGCCCGCTATCAACAATGAGTGCCCTGTGTCAATGAGTAGTGCCCCGTAAATGAGATGTGCCCCCCGTCAATGAGGAGTAACCCTGGAAATGAGGCGTGACCCTGCAAATGAGGAGTGCCCCCTGTCAATGATGAGTGTCCCCTGTCAATGACGTGTGTCCCCTGTCAGTGAGGAGCTCCCCCCCGTGGATCAAGTGTACCCCCTCTCAATGTGGAGTGCCCCCCGTCAATGAGGAGTGCCCCCACCCGTCAATGAGTAGTGCCCCCTGTCAATGAGTAGTGTCCCCTTTTATGAAGAGTACCAACTGTCAATGAGAAGTGCCCCTTGTCAATGAGTTTGCACTGCCCATGAGGAGTGACTGCTGTCAAGAAGGAGATCCCCCTGTTAATGAGGAGTGCTTCCTGACAATGAGGAGTATCCCCTGTCAACTCGGAGTGCCCTCTGTCCCTGAGGAGTCCCCCCTGTCAATGAGGAGTGCCCCCTATCAATGAGGAGTGCCCCCTGTCAATGAGGAGTGCCCCCTGTCAATGAGGAGTACCCCCCGTCAATGAGGAGTGCCCACGCCAATGAGGAGTGCCCCCAGTCAATAAGCGGTGCACCTGTCAATGTGGAGGACCAACAGTCAATGAGGAGTGGCCCCTTTCAATGAGGAGTGCCCCATGTCAATGAGGTGCTTCCCCCGTCTATAAAGTGGACCCTCTGTCAATGAGGAGTGCCCACGTCAATGAGGAGTACCCCCTGTCAATGAGGAGTGCCCCCTGTCAATGAGGAGTCCCCCCTGTCAATGAGGAGTGCCCCCTGTCAATGACGAGTGCACCCTGTCAATGAGGAATGCCCCTGTCAATGAGAAGTGCCCCGGTTCAATAAGGAGTGCACCCCCCCCCCCCCACACCCCGTCACTGAGGAGTGCCCCCTGTTAATGAGAAGTGCCCGCTGTTAATCAGGAGTAAACCCCTGTCAATGAGGTGTGCCCCGCCGTCTCAGAAGAGTGCTCCCTGTCAATGAGGAGTGCCCCCGTCAATAAGGAGTGACCCGCCTTCAATGAGGAGTGTCCCCTGTCAATAAGGAGTGCCCCCCGTCAATGAGGAGTGCCCCCCCGTCAATGAGGTGTGCCCCCTGTCAATAAGCAGTGGCCTTCTCAATGTGGAGTAACCCCCGTCAATGAGGAGTGCCCCCTGTCAATGAGGAGTGCTCCCTGTCAATGAGGAGTGCCCCGTGTCAATGGGTATTGCCCCCTGTCAATGCGGAGTGCCCCCTGTCAATGAGGAGTGCCCGCTATCAACAATGAGTGCCCTGTTTCAATGAGTAGTGCCCCGTAAATGAGAAGTGCCCCCCGTCAATGAGGAGTAACCCTGGAAATGAGGCGTGACCCTGCAAATGAGGAGTGCCCCCTGCCAATGATGAGTGTCCCCTGTCAATGACGTGTGTCCCCTGTCAATGAGGAGCTCCCTCCCGTCGATAAAGTGTACCCCTATCAATGAGGAGTGCCCCCCGTCAATGAGGAGTGCCCCCACCCGTCAATGAGTAGTGCCCCCTGTCAATGAGTAGTGTCCCCTTTTATGAAGAGTACCAACTGTCAATGAGAAGTGCCCCTTGTCAATGAGTTTGCCCTGTCCATGTGGAGTGACTGCTGTCAAGAAGGAGATCCCCCTGTTAATGAGGTGTGCATCCTGTCAATGAGGAGTATCCCCTGTCAAGGAGGAGTGCCTGATGTCAATGAGGAGTGCCCCCTGTCAATGAGGAGTGTCCTCTGTCAATGAGGAGTGCCCCCTTTCAATGAGGAGTGCCCGCTGTCAACTCGGAGTGCCCTCTGTCACTGAGGAGTGCCCCCTGTCAATGAGGAGTGCCCCCTGTCAATGAGGAGAGCCCCCTTGTCAATGAGGAGTAACCCTGTAAATGAGGAGTGCCCCACTGTCAATGAGGAGTGACCGCTGTAAATTAGGAGACCCCCCATCATTGAGCAGTGCCCCCCCGTCAATGACGAATGACCCCTGTCAATGAGGAGCGCCCCTGTCAATGAGGAGCTATCCCCGCCTATAAAGTGGATCCCCTTTCAATGAGGAGTGCCCACGCCAATGAGGAGAACCCCCTGTCAATGGGGAGTGCCCCCTGTCAATGAGGAGTGCCCCCTGTCAATGAGGAGTACCCCCCGTCAAAGAGGAGTGCCCACGCCAATGCGGAGTGCCCCCTGTCAATAAGCGGTGCACCTGTCAATGTGGAGGACCAACAGTCAATGAGGAGTGCCCCATGTCAATGAGGAGCTTCCCCCGTCTATAAAGTGGACCCTCTGTCAATGAGGAGTGCCCACGCCAATGAGGAGTACCCCGTCAATGAGGAGTGCCCCCTGTCAATGAGTAGTGCCCCGTAAATGAGAAGTGCCCCCCGTCAATGAGGAGTAACCCAGGAAATTAGGCGTTACCCTGTAAATGAGGAGTGCCCCCTGTTAATGTGAAGTGCCCGCTGTCAATGAGGAGTAAACCCCTGTCAATGAGTTGTGCCCCCCCGTCTCGGAAGAGTGCTGCCTGACAATGAGAAGTGCCCCCGTCAATAAGGAGTGCCCTCCGTCAATGAGGAGTGCCCCTGTCAATAAACAGTGCCCCTGTCAATGTGGAGTACCCACTGTCAATGAGGAGTGCCCCCTGCCAATGAGGAGTGCCCCCTGTCAATGAGGAATGCCCCGTGTCAATGGGTATTGCCCCCTGTCAATGCGGAGTGCCCCCTGTCAATGAGGAGTGCCCGCTATCAACAATGAGTGCCCTCTGTCAATGAGTAGTGCCCCGTAAATTAGAAGTGCCCCCCGTCAATGAGGAGTAAACCTGGAAATGAGGCGTGACCCTGTAAATGAGGAGTGCCCCCTGTCAATGATGAGTTCCCCATGTCAATGTCGGGTGTCCCCTGTCAATGAGGAGCTCCCCCCCGTCGATAAAGTGTACCCCCTGTCAATGCGGTGTGCCCCCCGTCAATGAGGAGTGCCCCCACCCGTCAATGAGTAGTGCCCCCTGTCAATGAGTAGTGTCCTCTTTTATGAAGAGTACCAACTGTCAATGAGAAGTGCCCCTTTTCAATGAGTTTGCACTGCCCATGAGGAGTGACTGGTGTCATGAAGGAGTGCCTCCTGTCAATGGGTATTGCTCCCTGTCAATGCGGAGTGCCCCCTGTCAATGAGGAGTGCCTCCTGGCAATGAGGAGTGCCCCCTGTCAATGCGGCGTGCCCCCTGTCAATGAGGAGTGCCTTCTGTCAATGAAGAGTGCCACTGTCAATGGGTTTTGCCCCCGGTCAATGCGGAGTGTCCCCTGTCATTGAGGAGTACCCCCTGTCAATGAGGAATGCCCCTGTCAATGAGAAGTGCCCCCGGGCAATAAGGAGTGCACCCCCCCCCCGTCAATGAGGAGTGCCCCCTGTTAATGAGAAGTGCCCGCTGTCAATGAGGAGTAAACCCCTGTCAATGAGGTGTGCCCCCCCGTCTCGGAAGAGTGCTCCCTGTCAATGCGGAGTGCCCCCGTCAATAAGGAGTGACCCGCCTTCAATGAGGAGTGCCCCCTGTCAATAAGGAGTGCCCCCCGTCAATGAGGAGTGTCCCCCCCGTCAATGAGGTGTGCCCCCTGTCAATAAGCAGTGGCCTTCTCAATGTGGAGTAACCCCCGTCAATGAGGAGTGCCCCCTGTCAATGAGGGGTGCTCCCTGTCAATGAGGAGTGCCCCCTGTCAATGAGGAGTGCCCCCTGTCAATGAGGAGTACCCCCCGTCAATGAGGAGTGCCCACGCCAATGAGGAGTGCCCCCAGTCAATAAGCGGTGCACCTGTCAATGTGGAGGACCAACAGTCAATGAGGAGTGGCCCCTTTCAATGAGGAGTGCCCCATGTCAATGAGGTGCTTCCCCCGTCTATAAAGTGGACCCTCTGTCAATGAGGAGTGCCCACGTCAATGAGGAGTACCCCCTGTCAATGAGGAGTGCCCCCTGTCAATGAGGAGTCCCCCCTGTCAATGAGGAGTGCCCCCTGTCAATGACGAGTGCACCCTGTCAATGAGGAATGCCCCTGTCAATGAGAAGTGCCCCGGTTCAATAAGGAGTGCACCCCCCCCCCACACCCCGTCACTGAGGAGTGCCCCCTGTTAATGAGAAGTGCCCGCTGTTAATCAGGAGTAAACCCCTGTCAATGAGGTGTGCCCCGCCGTCTCAGAAGAGTGCTCCCTGTCAATGAGGAGTGCCCCCGTCAATAAGGAGTGACCCGCCTTCAATGAGGAGTGTCCCCTGTCAATAAGGAGTGCCCCCCGTCAATGAGGAGTGCCCCCCCGTCAATGAGGTGTGCCCCCTGTCAATAAGCAGTGGCCTTCTCAATGTGGAGTAACCCCCGTCAATGAGGAGTGCCCCCTGTCAATGAGGAGTGCTCCCTGTCAATGAGGAGTGCCCCGTGTCAATGGGTATTGCCCCCTGTCAATGCGGAGTGCCCCCTGTCAATGAGGAGTGCCCGCTATCAACAATGAGTGCCCTGTTTCAATGAGTAGTGCCCCGTAAATGAGAAGTGCCCCCCGTCAATGAGGAGTAACCCTGGAAATGAGGCGTGACCCTGCAAATGAGGAGTGCCCCCTGCCAATGATGAGTGTCCCCTGTCAATGACGTGTGTCCCCTGTCAATGAGGAGCTCCCTCCCGTCGATAAAGTGTACCCCTATCAATGAGGAGTGCCCCCCGTCAATGAGGAGTGCCCCCACCCGTCAATGAGTAGTGCCCCCTGTCAATGAGTAGTGTCCCCTTTTATGAAGAGTACCAACTGTCAATGAGAAGTGCCCCTTGTCAATGAGTTTGCCCTGTCCATGTGGAGTGACTGCTGTCAAGAAGGAGATCCCCCTGTTAATGAGGTGTGCATCCTGTCAATGAGGAGTATCCCCTGTCAAGGAGGAGTGCCTGATGTCAATGAGGAGTGCCCCCTGTCAATGAGGAGTGTCCTCTGTCAATGAGGAGTGCCCCCTTTCAATGAGGAGTGCCCGCTGTCAACTCGGAGTGCCCTCTGTCACTGAGGAGTGCCCCCTGTCAATGAGGAGTGCCCCCTGTCAATGAGGAGAGCCCCCTTGTCAATGAGGAGTAACCCTGTAAATGAGGAGTGCCCCACTGTCAATGAGGAGTGACCGCTGTAAATTAGGAGACCCCCCATCATTGAGCAGTGTCCCCCCGTCAATGACGAATGACCCCTGTCAATGAGGAGTGCCCCTGTCAATGAGGAGCTATCCCCGCCTATAAAGTGGATCCCCTTTCAATGAGGAGTGCCCACGCCAATGAGGAGAACCCCCTGTCAATGGGGAGTGCCCCCTGTCAATGAGGAGTGCCCCCTGTCAATGAGGAGTACCCCCCGTCAAAGAGGAGTGCCCACGCCAATGCGGAGTGCCCCCTGTCAATAAGCGGTGCACCTGTCAATGTGGAGGACCAACAGTCAATGAGGAGTGCCCCATGTCAATGAGGAGCTTCCCCCGTCTATAAAGTGGACCCTCTGTCAATGAGGAGTGCCCACGCCAATGAGGAGTACCCCGTCAATGAGGAGTGCCCCCTGTCAATGAGTAGTGCCCCGTAAATGAGAAGTGCCCCCCGTCAATGAGGAGTAACCCAGGAAATTAGGCGTTACCCTGTAAATGAGGAGTGCCCCCTGTTAATGTGAAGTGCCCGCTGTCAATGAGGAGTAAACCCCTGTCAATGAGTTGTGCCCCCCCGTCTCGGAAGAGTGCTGCCTGACAATGAGAAGTGCCCCCGTCAATAAGGAGTGCCCTCCGTCAATGAGGAGTGCCCCTGTCAATAAACAGTGCCCCTGTCAATGTGGAGTACCCACTGTCAATGAGGAGTGCCCCCTGCCAATGAGGAGTGCCCCCTGTCAATGAGGAATGCCCCGTGTCAATGGGTATTGCCCCCTGTCAATGCGGAGTGCCCCCTGTCAATGAGGAGTGCCCGCTATCAACAATGAGTGCCCTCTGTCAATGAGTAGTGCCCCGTAAATTAGAAGTGCCCCCCGTCAATGAGGAGTAAACCTGGAAATGAGGCGTGACCCTGTAAATGAGGAGTGCCCCCTGTCAATGATGAGTTCCCCATGTCAATGTCGGGTGTCCCCTGTCAATGAGGAGCTCCCCCCCGTCGATAAAGTGTACCCCCTGTCAATGCGGTGTGCCCCCCGTCAATGAGGAGTGCCCCCACCCGTCAATGAGTAGTGCCCCCTGTCAATGAGTAGTGTCCTCTTTTATGAAGAGTACCAACTGTCAATGAGAAGTGCCCCTTTTCAATGAGTTTGCACTGCCCATGAGGAGTGACTGGTGTCATGAAGGAGTGCCTCCTGTCAATGGGTATTGCTCCCTGTCAATGCGGAGTGCCCCCTGTCAATGAGGAGTGCCTCCTGGCAATGAGGAGTGCCCCCTGTCAATGAGGCGTGCCCCCTGTCAATGAGGAGTGCCTTCTGTCAATGAAGAGTGCCACTGTCAATGGGTTTTGCCCCCGGTCAATGCGGAGTGTCCCCTGTCATTGAGGAGTACCCCCTGTCAATGAGGAATGCCCCTGTCAATGAGAAGTGCCCCCGGGCAATAAGGAGTGCACCCCCCCCCCCGTCAATGAGGAGTGCCCCCTGTTAATGAGAAGTGCCCGCTGTCAATGAGGAGTAAACCCCTGTCAATGAGGTGTGCCCCCCCGTCTCGGAAGAGTGCTCCCTGTCAATGCGGAGTGCCCCCGTCAATAAGGAGTGACCCGCCTTCAATGAGGAGTGCCCCCTGTCAATAAGGAGTGCCCCCCGTCAATGAGGAGTGCCCCCCCCGTCAATGAGGTGTGCCCCCTGTCAATAAGCAGTGGCCTTCTCAATGTGGAGTAACCCCCGTCAATGAGGAGTGCCCCCTGTCAATGAGGAGTGCTCCCTGTCAATGAGGAGTGCCCCGTGTCAATGGGTATTGCCCCCTGTCAATGCGGAGTGCCCCCTGTCAATGAGGAGTGCCCGCTATTAACAATGAGTGCCCTGTTTCAATGAGTAGTGCCCCGTAAATGAGAAGTGCCCCCCGTCAATGAGGAGTAACCCTGGAAATGAGGCGTGACCCTGTAAATGAGGAGTGCCCCCTGCCAATGATGAGTGTCCCCTGTCAATGACGTGTGTCCCCTGTCAATGAGGAGCTCCCTCCCGTCGATAAAGTGTACCCCTATCAATGAGGAGTGCCCCCCGTCAATGAGGAGTGCCCCCACCCGTCAATGAGTAGTGCCCCCTGTCAATGAGTAGTGTCCCCTTTTATGAAGAGTACCAACTGTCAATGAGAAGTGCCCCTTGTCAATGAGTTTGCCCTGTCCATGTGGAGTGACTGCTGTCAAGAAGGAGATCCCCCTGTTAATGAGGTGTGCATCCTGTCAATGAGGAGTATCCCCTGTCAAGGAGGAGTGCCTGATGTCAGTGAGGAGTGCCCCCTGTCAATGAGGAGTGTCCCCTGTCAATGAGGAGTGCCCCCTTTCAATGAGGAGTGCCCGCTGTCAACTCGGAGTGCCTTCTGTCACTGAGGAGTGCCCCCTGTCAATGAGGAGTGCCCCCTGTCAATGAGGAGAGCCCCCTTGTCAATGAGGAGTAACCCTGTAAATGAGGAGTGCCCCACTGTCAATGAGGAGTGACCGCTGTAAATTAGGAGACCCCCCATCATTGAGCAGTGCCCCCCCGTCAATGACGAATGACCCCTGTCAATGAGGAGTGCCCCTGTCAATGAGGAGCTACCCCCGCCTATAAAGTGGATCCCCTTTCAATGAGGAGTGCCCACGCCAATGAGGAGAACCCCCTGTCAATGAGGAGTGCCCCCTGTCAATGAGGAGTGCCCCCTGTCAATGAGGAGTACCCCCCGTCAATGAGGAGTGCCCACGCCAATGCGGAGTGCCCCCTGTCAATAAGCGGTGCACCTGTCAATGTGGAGGACCAACAGTCAATGAGGAGTGCCCCATGTCAATGAGGAGCTTCCCCCGTCTATAAAGTGGACCCTCTGTCAATGAGGAGTGCCCACGCCAATGAGGAGTACCCCGTCAATGAGGAGTGCCCCCTCGTCAGTGAGGAGTGCCCCCTGTCAATAAGCAGTGCCCCTGTCAATGTGGAGGACCCACAGTCAATGAGGAGTGCCCCCTGTCAATGAGGAGTGCCACCTGTCAATGAGGAGCTTCCCCCGTCTATAAAGTGGACCCTCTGTCAATGAGCAGTGCCCACGCCAATGAGGAGTAACCCCTGTCAATGAGGAGTGCCCCCTGTCAATGAGGAGACCCCCCTGTCAATGAGGAGTGCCCACTGTCAATGAGGAGTACCCCCTGTCAATGAGGAATGCCCCTGTCAATGAGAAGTGCCCCGGGTCAATAAGGAGGGCACCACCCCCACCCCGTCAATGAGGAGTGCCCCCTGTTAATGAGAAGTGCCCGCTGTCAATGAGGAGTAAACCCCCGTCAATGAGGTGTGCCCCCTGTCAATAAGCAGTGGCCTTCTCAATGTGGAGTACCCCCTGTCAATGAGGAGTGCCCCCTGTCAATGAGGAGTGCCCCCTGTCAATGAGGAGTGCCCCGTGTCAATGGGTATTGCCCCCTGTCAATGCGGCGTGCCCCCTGTCAATGAGGAGTGCCCGGTATCAACAATGAGTGCCCTGTGTCAATGAGTAGTGCCCCGTAAATGAGATGTGCCCCCCGTCAATGAGGAGTAACCCTGGAAATGAGGCGTGACCCTGCAAATGAGGAGTGCCCCCTGTCAATGATGAGTGTCCCCTGTCAATGACGTGTGTCCCCTGTCAGTGAGGAGCTCCCCCCCGTGGATCAAGTGTACCCCCTCTCAATGAGGAGTGCCCCCCGTCAATGAGGAGTGCCCCCACTCGTCAATGAGTAGTGCCCCCTGTCAATGAGTAGTGTCCCCTTTTATGAAGAGTACCAACTGTCAATGAGAAGTGCCCCTTGTCAATGAGTTTGCACTGTCCATGAGGAGTGACTGCTGTCATGAAGGAGATCCCCCTGTTAATGAGGAGTGCTTCCTGTCAATGAGGAGTATCCCCTGTCAACTCGGAGTGCCCTCTGTCACTGAGGAGTCCCCCCTGTCAATGAGGAGTGCCCCCTATCAATGAGGAGTGCCCCCTGTCAATGAGGAGTGCCCCCTGTCAATGAGGAGTACCCCCCGTCAATGAGGAGTGCCCACGCCAATGAGGAGTGCCCCCAGTCAATAAGCGGTGCACCTGTCAATGTGGAGGACCAACAGTCAATGAGGAGTGGCCCCTTTCAATGAGGAGTGCCCCATGTCAATGAGTTGCTTCCCCCGTCTATAAAGTGGACCCTCTGTCAATGAGGAGTGCCCACGCCAATGAGGAGTACCCCCGTCAATGAGGAGTGCCCCCTGTCAATGAGGAGTCCCCCCTGTCAATGAGGAGTGCCCCCTGTCAATGACGAGTGCACCCTGTCAATGAGGAAAGCCCCCTGTCAATGAGGAGTGCCCCGTGTCAATGGGTATTGCCCCCTGTCAATGCGGCGTGCCCCCTGTCAATGAGGAGTGCCCGGTATCAACAATGAGTGCCCTGTGTCAATGAGTAGTGCCCCGTAAATGAGATGTGCCCCCCGTCAATGAGGAGTAACCCTGGAAATGAGGCGTGACCCTGCAAATGAGGAGTGCCCCCTGCCAATGATGAGTGTCCCCTGTCAATGATGTGTGTCCCCTGTCAGTGAGGAGCTCCCCCCCGTGGATCAAGTGTACCCCCTCTCAATGAGGAGTGCCCCCCGTCAATGAGGAGTGCCCCCACTCGTCAATGAGTAGTGCCCCCTGTCAATGAGTAGTGTCCCCTTTTATGAAGAGTACCAACTGTCAATGAGAAGTGCCCCTTGTCAATGAGTTTGCACTGTCCATGAGGAGTGACTGCTGTCATGAAGGAGATCCCCCTGTTAATGAGGAGTGCTTCCTGTCAATGAGGAGTATCCCCTGTCAACTCGGAGTGCCCTCTGTCACTGAGGAGTCCCCCCTGTCAATGAGGAGTGCCCCCTATCAATGAGGAGTGCCCCCTGTCAATGAGGAGTGCCCCCTGTCAATGAGGAGTACCCCCCGTCAATGAGGAGTGCCCACGCCAATGAGGAGTGCCCCCAGTCAATAAGCGGTGCACCTGTCAATGTGGAGGACCAACAGTCAATGAGGAGTGGCCCCTTTCAATGAGGAGTGCCCCATGTCAATGAGTTGCTTCCCCCGTCTATAAAGTGGACCCTCTGTCAATGAGGAGTGCCCACGCCAATGAGGAGTACCCCCTGTCAATGAGGAGTGCCCCCTGTCAATGAGGAGTCCCCCCTGTCAATGAGGAGTGCCCCCTGTCAATGACGAGTGCACCCTGTCAATGAGGAATGCCCCTGTCAATGAGAAGTGCCCCGGTTCAATAAGGAGTGCACCGCCCCCCCCACACCCCGTCACTGAGGAGTGCCCCCTGTTAATGAGAAGTGCCCGCTGTTAATCAGGAGTAAACCGCTGTCAATGAGGTGTGCCCCGCCGTCTCAGAAGAGTGCTCCCTGTCAATGAGGAGTGCCCCCGTCAATAAGGAGTGACCCGCCTTCAATGAGGAGTGCCCCCTGTCAATAAGGAGTGCCCCCCGTCAATGAGGAGTGCCCCCCCCCGTCAATGAGGTGTGCCCCCTGTCAATAAGCAGTGGCCTTCTAAATGTGGAGTAACCCCCGTCAATGAGGAGTGCCCCCTGTCAATGAGGAGTGCTCCCTGTCAATGAGGAGTGCCCCGTGTCAATGGGTATTGCCCCCTGTCAATGCGGAGTGCCCCCTGTCAATGAGGAGTGCCCGCTATTAACAATGAGTGCCCTGTTTCAATGAGTAGTGCCCCGTAAATGAGAAGTGCCCCCCGTCAATGAGGAGTAACCCTGGAAATGAGGCGTGACCCTGTAAATGAGGAGTGCCCCCTGCCAATGATGAGTGTCCCCTGTCAATGACGTGTGTCCCCTGTCAATGAGGAGCTCCCTCCCGTCGATAAAGTGTACCCCTATCAATGAGGAGTGCCCCCCGTCAATGAGGAGTGCCCCCACCCGTCAATGAGTAGTGCCCCCTGTCAATGAGTAGTGTCCCCTTTTATGAAGAGTACCAACTGTCAATGAGAAGTGCCCCTTGTCAATGAGTTTGCCCTGTCCATGTGGAGTGACTGCTGTCAAGAAGGAGATCCCCCTGTTAATGAGGTGTGCATCCTGTCAATGAGGAGTATCCCCTGTCAAGGAGGAGTGCCTGATGTCAGTGAGGAGTGCCCCCTGTCAATGAGGAGTGTCCCCTGTCAATGAGGAGTGCCCCCTTTCAATGAGGAGTGCCCGCTGTCAACTCGGAGTGCCTTCTGTCACTGAGGAGTGCCCCCTGTCAATGAGGAGTGCCCCCTGTCAATGAGGAGAGCCCCCTTGTCAATGAGGAGTAACCCTGTAAATGAGGAGTGCCCCACTGTCAATGAGGAGTGACCGCTGTAAATTAGGAGACCCCCCATCATTGAGCAGTGCCCCCCCCGTCAATGACGAATGACCCCTGTCAATGAGGAGTGCCCCTGTCAATGAGGAGCTACCCCCGCCTATAAAGTGGATCCCCTTTCAATGAGGAGTGCCCACGCCAATGAGGAGAACCCCCTGTCAATGAGGAGTGCCCCCTGTCAATGAGGAGTGCCCCCTGTCAATGAGGAGTACCCCCCGTCAATGAGGAGTGCCCACGCCAATGCGGAGTGCCCCCTGTCAATAAGCGGTGCACCTGTCAATGTGGAGGACCAACAGTCAATGAGGAGTGCCCCATGTCAATGAGGAGCTTCCCCCGTCTATAAAGTGGACCCTCTGTCAATGAGGAGTGCCCACGCCAATGAGGAGTACCCCGTCAATGAGGAGTGCCCCCTCGTCAGTGAGGAGTGCCCCCTGTCAATAAGCAGTGCCCCTGTCAATGTGGAGGACCCACAGTCAATGAGGAGTGCCCCCTGTCAATGAGGAGTGCCACCTGTCAATGAGGAGCTTCCCCCGTCTATAAAGTGGACCCTCTGTCAATGAGCAGTGCCCACGCCAATGAGGAGTAACCCCTGTCAATGAGGAGTGCCCCCTGTCAATGAGGAGACCCCCCTGTCAATGAGGAGTGCCCACTGTCAATGAGGAGTACCCCCTGTCAATGAGGAATGCCCCTGTCAATGAGAAGTGCCCCGGGTCAATAAGGAGGGCACCACCCCCACCCCGTCAATGAGGAGTGCCCCCTGTTAATGAGAAGTGCCCGCTGTCAATGAGGAGTAAACCCCCGTCAATGAGGTGTGCCCCCTGTCAATAAGCAGTGGCCTTCTCAATGTGGAGTACCCCCTGTCAATGAGGAGTGCCCCCTGTCAATGAGGAGTGCCCCCTGTCAATGAGGAGTGCCCCGTGTCAATGGGTATTGCCCCCTGTCAATGCGGCGTGCCCCCTGTCAATGAGGAGTGCCCGGTATCAACAATGAGTGCCCTGTGTCAATGAGTAGTGCCCCGTAAATGAGATGTGCCCCCCGTCAATGAGGAGTAACCCTGGAAATGAGGCGTGACCCTGCAAATGAGGAGTGCCCCCTGTCAATGATGAGTGTCCCCTGTCAATGACGTGTGTCCCCTGTCAGTGAGGAGCTCCCCCCCGTCGATCAAGTGTACCCCCTCTCAATGAGGAGTGCCCCCCGTCAATGAGGAGTCCCCCCACCCGTCAATGAGTAGTGCCCCCTGTCAATGAGTAGTGTCCCCTTTTATGAAGAGTACCAACTGTCAATGAGAAGTGCCCCTTGTCAATGAGTTTGCACTGTCCATGAGGAGTGACTGCTGTCATGAAGGAGATCCCCCTGTTAATGAGGAGTGCTTCCTGTCAATGAGGAGTATCCCCTGTCAACTCGGAGTGCCCTCTGTCACTGAGGAGTCCCCCCTGTCAATGAGGAGTGCCCCCTATCAATGAGGAGTGCCCCCTGTCAATGAGGAGTGCCCCCTGTCAATGAGGAGTACCCCCCGTCAATGAGGAGTGCCCACGCCAATGAGGAGTGCCCCCAGTCAATAAGCGGTGCACCTGTCAATGTGGAGGACCAACAGTCAATGAGGAGTGGCCCCTTTCAATGAGGAGTGCCCCATGTCAATGAGTTGCTTCCCCCGTCTATAAAGTGGACCCTCTGTCAATGAGGAGTGCCCACGCCAATGAGGAGTACCCCCTGTCAATGAGGAGTGCCCCCTGTCAATGAGGAGTCCCCCCTGTCAATGAGGAGTGCCCCCTGTCAATGACGAGTGCACCCTGTCAATGAGGAATGCCCCTGTCAATGAGAAGTGCCCCGGTTCAATAAGGAGTGCACCGCCCCCCCCACACCCCGTCACTGAGGAGTGCCCCCTGTTAATGAGAAGTGCCCGCTGTTAATCAGGAGTAAACCGCTGTCAATGAGGTGTGCCCCGCCGTCTCAGAAGAGTGCTCCCTGTCAATGAGGAGTGCCCCCGTCAATAAGGAGTGACCCGCCTTCAATGAGGAGTGCCCCCTGTCAATAAGGAGTGCCCCCCGTCAATGAGGAGTGCCCCCCCCCGTCAATGAGGTGTGCCCCCTGTCAATAAGCAGTGGCCTTCTAAATGTGGAGTAACCCCCGTCAATGAGGAGTGCCCCCTGTCAATGAGGAGTGCTCCCTGTCAATGAGGAGTGCCCCGTGTCAATGGGTATTGCCCCCTGTCAATGCGGAGTGCCCCCTGTCAATGAGGAGTGCCCGCTATTAACAATGAGTGCCCTGTTTCAATGAGTAGTGCCCCGTAAATGAGAAGTGCCCCCCGTCAATGAGGAGTAACCCTGGAAATGAGGCGTGACCCTGTAAATGAGGAGTGCCCCCTGCCAATGATGAGTGTCCCCTGTCAATGACGTGTGTCCCCTGTCAATGAGGAGCTCCCTCCCGTCGATAAAGTGTACCCCTATCAATGAGGAGTGCCCCCCGTCAATGAGGAGTGCCCCCACCCGTCAATGAGTAGTGCCCCCTGTCAATGAGTAGTGTCCCCTTTTATGAAGAGTACCAACTGTCAATGAGAAGTGCCCCTTGTCAATGAGTTTGCCCTGTCCATGTGGAGTGACTGCTGTCAAGAAGGAGATCCCCCTGTTAATGAGGTGTGCATCCTGTCAATGAGGAGTATCCCCTGTCAAGGAGGAGTGCCTGATGTCAGTGAGGAGTGCCCCCTGTCAATGAGGAGTGTCCCCTGTCAATGAGGAGTGCCCCCTTTCAATGAGGAGTGCCCGCTGTCAACTCGGAGTGCCTTCTGTCACTGAGGAGTGCCCCCTGTCAATGAGGAGTGCCCCCTGTCAATGAGGAGAGCCCCCTTGTCAATGAGGAGTAACCCTGTAAATGAGGAGTGCCCCACTGTCAATGAGGAGTGACCGCTGTAAATTAGGAGACCCCCCATCATTGAGCAGTGCCCCCCCCGTCAATGACGAATGACCCCTGTCAATGAGGAGTGCCCCTGTCAATGAGGAGCTACCCCCGCCTATAAAGTGGATCCCCTTTCAATGAGGAGTGCCCACGCCAATGAGGAGAACCCCCTGTCAATGAGGAGTGCCCCCTGTCAATGAGGAGTGCCCCCTGTCAATGAGGAGTACCCCCCGTCAATGAGGAGTGCCCACGCCAATGCGGAGTGCCCCCTGTCAATAAGCGGTGCACCTGTCAATGTGGAGGACCAACAGTCAATGAGGAGTGCCCCATGTCAATGAGGAGCTTCCCCCGTCTATAAAGTGGACCCTCTGTCAATGAGGAGTGCCCACGCCAATGAGGAGTACCCCGTCAATGAGGAGTGCCCCCTCGTCAGTGAGGAGTGCCCCCTGTCAATAAGCAGTGCCCCTGTCAATGTGGAGGACCCACAGTCAATGAGGAGTGCCCCCTGTCAATGAGGAGTGCCACCTGTCAATGAGGAGCTTCCCCCGTCTATAAAGTGGACCCTCTGTCAATGAGCAGTGCCCACGCCAATGAGGAGTAACCCCTGTCAATGAGGAGTGCCCCCTGTCAATGAGGAGACCCCCCTGTCAATGAGGAGTGCCCACTGTCAATGAGGAGTACCCCCTGTCAATGAGGAATGCCCCTGTCAATGAGAAGTGCCCCGGGTCAATAAGGAGGGCACCACCCCCACCCCGTCAATGAGGAGTGCCCCCTGTTAATGAGAAGTGCCCGCTGTCAATGAGGAGTAAACCCCCGTCAATGAGGTGTGCCCCCTGTCAATAAGCAGTGGCCTTCTCAATGTGGAGTACCCCCTGTCAATGAGGAGTGCCCCCTGTCAATGAGGAGTGCCCCCTGTCAATGAGGAGTGCCCCGTGTCAATGGGTATTGCCCCCTGTCAATGCGGCGTGCCCCCTGTCAATGAGGAGTGCCCGGTATCAACAATGAGTGCCCTGTGTCAATGAGTAGTGCCCCGTAAATGAGATGTGCCCCCCGTCAATGAGGAGTAACCCTGGAAATGAGGCGTGACCCTGCAAATGAGGAGTGCCCCCTGTCAATGATGAGTGTCCCCTGTCAATGACGTGTGTCCCCTGTCAGTGAGGAGCTCCCCCCCGTCGATCAAGTGTACCCCCTCTCAATGAGGAGTGCCCCCCGTCAATGAGGAGTCCCCCCACCCGTCAATGAGTAGTGCCCCCTGTCAATGAGTAGTGTCCCCTTTTATGAAGAGTACCAACTGTCAATGAGAAGTGCCCCTTGTCAATGAGTTTGCACTGTCCATGAGGAGTGACTGCTGTCATGAAGGAGATCCCCCTGTTAATGAGGAGTGCTTCCTGTCAATGAGGAGTATCCCCTGTCAACTCGGAGTGCCCTCTGTCACTGAGGAGTCCCCCCTGTCAATGAGGAGTGCCCCCTATCAATGAGGAGTGCCCCCTGTCAATGAGGAGTGCCCCCTGTCAATGAGGAGTACCCCCCGTCAATGAGGAGTGCCCACGCCAATGAGGAGTGCCCCCAGTCAATAAGCGGTGCACCTGTCAATGTGGAGGACCAACAGTCAATGAGGAGTGGCCCCTTTCAATGAGGAGTGCCCCATGTCAATGAGTTGCTTCCCCCGTCTATAAAGTGGACCCTCTGTCAATGAGGAGTGCCCACGCCAATGAGGAGTACCCCCTGTCAATGAGGAGTGCCCCCTGTCAATGAGGAGTCCCCCCTGTCAATGAGGAGTGCCCCCTGTCAATGACGAGTGCACCCTGTCAATGAGGAATGCCCCTGTCAATGAGAAGTGCCCCGGTTCAATAAGGAGTGCACCGCCCCCCCCACACCCCGTCACTGAGGAGTGCCCCCTGTTAATGAGAAGTGCCCGCTGTTAATCAGGAGTAAACCGCTGTCAATGAGGTGTGCCCCGCCGTCTCAGAAGAGTGCTCCCTGTCAATGAGGAGTGCCCCCGTCAATAAGGAGTGACCCGCCTTCAATGAGGAGTGCCCCCTGTCAATAAGGAGTGCCCCCCGTCAATGAGGAGTGCCCCCCCGTCAATGAGGTGTGCCCCCTGTCAATAAGCAGTGGCCTTCTAAATGTGGAGTAACCCCCGTCAATGAGGAGTGCCCCCTGTCAATGAGGAGTGCTCCCTGTCAATGAGGAGTGCCCCGTGTCAATGGGTATTGCCCCCTGTCAATGCGGAGTGCCCCCTGTCAATGAGGAGTGCCCGCTATCAACAATGAGTGCCCTGTTTCAATGAGTAGTGCCCCGTAAATGAGAAGTGCACCCCGTCAATGAGGAGTAACCCTGGAAATGAGGCGTGACCCTGCAAATGAGGAGTGCCCCCTGCCAATGATGAGTGTCCCCTGTCAATGACGTGTGTCCCCTGTCAATGAGGAGCTCCCTCCCGTCGATAAAGTGTACCCCTATCAATGAGGAGTGCCCCCCGTCAATGAGGAGTGCCCCCACCCGTCAATGAGTAGTGTCCCCTTTTATGAAGAGTTACAACTGTCAATGAGAAGTGCCCCTTGTCAATGAGTTTGCCCTGTCCATGTGGAGTGACTGCTGTCAAGAAGGAGATCCCCCTGTTAATGAGGTGTGCATCCTGTCAATGAGGAGTATCCCCTGTCAAGGAGGAGTGCCTGATGTCAATGAGGAGTGCCCCCTGTCAATGAGGAGTGTCCCCTGTCAATGCGGAGTGCCCCCTTTCAATGAGGAGTGCCCGCTGTCAACTCGGAGTGCCCTCTGTCACTGAGGAGTGCCCCCTGTCAATGAGGAGTGCCCCCTGTCAATGAGGAGAGCCCCCTTGTCAATGAGGAGTAACCCTGTAAATGAGGAGTGCCCCACTGTCAATGAGGAGTGACCGCTGTAAATTAGGAGACCCCCCATCATTGAGCAGTGCCCCCCCGTCAATGACGAATGACCCCTGTCAATGAGGAGTGCCCCTGTCAATGAGGAGCTACCCCCGCCTATAAAGTGGATCCCCTTTCAATGAGGAGTGCCCACGCCAATGAGGAGAACCCCCTGTCAATGAGGAGTGCCCCCTCGTCTCTGAAGAGTGCTGCCTGACAATGAGAAGTGCCCCCGTCAATAAGGAGTGCCCTCCGTCAATGAGGAGTGCCCCTGTCAATAAACAGTGCCCCTGTCAATGTGGAGTACCCACTGTCAATGAGGAGTGCCCCCTGCCAATGAGGAGTGCCCCCTGTCAATGAGGAATGCCCCGTGTCAATGGGTATTGCCCCCTGTCAATGCGGAGTGCCCCCTGTCAATGAGGAGTGCCCGCTATCAACAATGAGTGCCCTCTGTCAATGAGTAGTGCCCCGTAAATTAGAAGTGCCCCCCGTCAATGAGGAGTAAACCTGGAAATGAGGCGTGACCCTGTAAATGAGGAGTGCCCCCTGTCAATGATGAGTTCCCCATGTCAATGTCGGGTGTCCCCTGTCAATGAGGAGCTCCCCCCCGTCGATAAAGTGTACCCCCTGTCAATGCGGTGTGCCCCCCGTCAATGAGGAGTGCCCCCACCCGTCAATGAGTAGTGCCCCCTGTCAATGAGTAGTGTCCTCTTTTATGAAGAGTACCAACTGTCAATGAGAAGTGCCCCTTTTCAATGAGTTTGCACTGTCCATGAGGAGTGACTGGTGTCATGAAGGAGTGCCTCCTGTCAATGGGTATTGCTCCCTGTCAATGCGGAGTGCCCCCTGTCAATGAGGAGTGCCTCCTGGCAATGAGGAGTGCCCCCTGTCAATGAGGCGTGCCCCCTGTCAATGAGGAGTGCCTTCTGTCAATGAAGAGTGCCACTGTCAATGGGTTTTGCCCCCGGTCAATGCGGAGTGTCCCCTGTCATTGAGGAGTACCCCCTGTCAATGAGGAATGCCCCTGTCAATGAGAAGTGCCCCCGGGCAATAAGGAGTGCACCCCCCCCCCGTCAATGAGGAGTGCCCCCTGTTAATGAGAAGTGCCCGCTGTCAATGAGGAGTAAACCCCTGTCAATGAGGTGTGCCCCCACGTCTCGGAAGAGTGCTCCCTGTCAATGCGGAGTGCCCCCGTCAATAAGGAGTGACCCGCCTTCAATGAGGAGTGCCCCCTGTCAATAAGGAGTGCCCCCCGTCAATGAGGAGTGCCCCCCCCGTCAATGAGGTGTGCCCCCTGTCAATAAGCAGTGGCCTTCTCAATGTGGAGTAACCCCCGTCAATGAGGAGTGCCCCCTGTCAATGAGGAGTGCTCCCTGTCAATGAGGAGTGCCCCCCGTCAATGAGGAGTGCCCACGCCAATGAGGAGTGCCCCCAGTCAATAAGCGGTGCACCTGTCAATGTGGAGGACCAACAGTCAATGAGGAGTGGCCCCTTTCAATGAGGAGTGCCCCATGTCAATGAGTTGCTTCCCCCGTCTATAAAGTGGACCCTCTGTCAATGAGGAGTGCCCACGCCAATGAGGAGTACCCCCTGTCAATGAGGAGTGCCCCCTGTCAATGAGGAGTCCCCCCTGTCAATGAGGAGTGCCCCCTGTCAATGACGAGTGCACCCTGTCAATGAGGAATGCCCCTGTCAATGAGAAGTGCCCCGGTTCAATAAGGAGTGCACCGCCCCCCCCACACCCCGTCACTGAGGAGTGCCCCCTGTTAATGAGAAGTGCCCGCTGTTAATCAGGAGTAAACCGCTGTCAATGAGGTGTGCCCCGCCGTCTCAGAAGAGTGCTCCCTGTCAATGAGGAGTGCCCCCGTCAATAAGGAGTGACCCGCCTTCAATGAGGAGTGCCCCCTGTCAATAAGGAGTGCCCCCCGTCAATGAGGAGTGCCCCCCCCCCGTCAATGAGGTGTGCCCCCTGTCAATAAGCAGTGGCCTTCTAAATGTGGAGTAACCCCCGTCAATGAGGAGTGCCCCCTGTCAATGAGGAGTGCTCCCTGTCAATGAGGAGTGCCCCGTGTCAATGGGTATTGCCCCCTGTCAATGCGGAGTGCCCCCTGTCAATGAGGAGTGCCCGCTATTAACAATGAGTGCCCTGTTTCAATGAGTAGTGCCCCGTAAATGAGAAGTGCCCCCCGTCAATGAGGAGTAACCCTGGAAATGAGGCGTGACCCTGTAAATGAGGAGTGCCCCCTGCCAATGATGAGTGTCCCCTGTCAATGACGTGTGTCCCCTGTCAATGAGGAGCTCCCTCCCGTCGATAAAGTGTACCCCTATCAATGAGGAGTGCCCCCCGTCAATGAGGAGTGCCCCCACCCGTCAATGAGTAGTGCCCCCTGTCAATGAGTAGTGTCCCCTTTTATGAAGAGTACCAACTGTCAATGAGAAGTGCCCCTTGTCAATGAGTTTGCCCTGTCCATGTGGAGTGACTGCTGTCAAGAAGGAGATCCCCCTGTTAATGAGGTGTGCATCCTGTCAATGAGGAGTATCCCCTGTCAAGGAGGAGTGCCTGATGTCAGTGAGGAGTGCCCCCTGTCAATGAGGAGTGTCCCCTGTCAATGAGGAGTGCCCCCTTTCAATGAGGAGTGCCCGCTGTCAACTCGGAGTGCCTTCTGTCACTGAGGAGTGCCCCCTGTCAATGAGGAGTGCCCCCTGTCAATGAGGAGAGCCCCCTTGTCAATGAGGAGTAACCCTGTAAATGAGGAGTGCCCCACTGTCAATGAGGAGTGACCGCTGTAAATTAGGAGACCCCCCATCATTGAGCAGTGCCCCCCCCGTCAATGACGAATGACCCCTGTCAATGAGGAGTGCCCCTGTCAATGAGGAGCTACCCCCGCCTATAAAGTGGATCCCCTTTCAATGAGGAGTGCCCACGCCAATGAGGAGAACCCCCTGTCAATGAGGAGTGCCCCCTGTCAATGAGGAGTGCCCCCTGTCAATGAGGAGTACCCCCCGTCAATGAGGAGTGCCCACGCCAATGCGGAGTGCCCCCTGTCAATAAGCGGTGCACCTGTCAATGTGGAGGACCAACAGTCAATGAGGAGTGCCCCATGTCAATGAGGAGCTTCCCCCGTCTATAAAGTGGACCCTCTGTCAATGAGGAGTGCCCACGCCAATGAGGAGTACCCCGTCAATGAGGAGTGCCCCCTCGTCAGTGAGGAGTGCCCCCTGTCAATAAGCAGTGCCCCTGTCAATGTGGAGGACCCACAGTCAATGAGGAGTGCCCCCTGTCAATGAGGAGTGCCACCTGTCAATGAGGAGCTTCCCCCGTCTATAAAGTGGACCCTCTGTCAATGAGCAGTGCCCACGCCAATGAGGAGTAACCCCTGTCAATGAGGAGTGCCCCCTGTCAATGAGGAGACCCCCCTGTCAATGAGGAGTGCCCACTGTCAATGAGGAGTACCCCCTGTCAATGAGGAATGCCCCTGTCAATGAGAAGTGCCCCGGGTCAATAAGGAGGGCACCACCCCCACCCCGTCAATGAGGAGTGCCCCCTGTTAATGAGAAGTGCCCGCTGTCAATGAGGAGTAAACCCCCGTCAATGAGGTGTGCCCCCTGTCAATAAGCAGTGGCCTTCTCAATGTGGAGTACCCCCTGTCAATGAGGAGTGCCCCCTGTCAATGAGGAGTGCCCCCTGTCAATGAGGAGTGCCCCGTGTCAATGGGTATTGCCCCCTGTCAATGCGGCGTGCCCCCTGTCAATGAGGAGTGCCCGCTATCAACAATGAGTGCCCTGTGTCAATGAGTAGTGCCCCGTAAATGAGATGTGCCCCCCGTCAATGAGGAGTAACCCTGGAAATGAGGCGTGACCCTGCAAATGAGGAGTGCCCCCTGCCAATGATGAGTGTCCCCTGTCAATGACGTGTGTCCCCTGTCAGTGAGGAGCTCCCCCCCGTGGATCAAGTGTACCCCCTCTCAATGAGGAGTGCCCCCCGTCAATGAGGAGTGCCCCCACCCGTCAATGAGTAGTGCCCCCTTTTATGAAGAGTACCAACTGTCAATGAGAAGTGCCCCTTGTCAATGAGTTTGCACTGTCCATGAGGAGTGACTGCTGTCATGAAGGAGATCCCCCTGTTAATGAGGAGTGCTTCCTGTCAATGAGGAGTATCCCCTGTCAACTCGGAGTGCCCTCTGTCACTGAGGAGTCCCCCCTGTCAATGAGGAGTGCCCCCTATCAATGAGGAGTGCCCCCTGTCAATGAGGAGTGCCCCCTGTCAATGAGGAGTACCCCCCGTCAATGAGGAGTGCCCACGCCAATGAGGAGTGCCCCCAGTCAATAAGCGGTGCACCTGTCAATGTGGAGGACCAACAGTCAATGAGGAGTGGCCCCTTTCAATGAGGAGTGCCCCATGTCAATGAGTTGCTTCCCCCGTCTATAAAGTGGACCCTCTGTCAATGAGGAGTGCCCACGCCAATGAGGAGTACCCCCTGTCAATGAGGAGTGCCCCCTGTCAATGAGGAGTCCCCCCTGTCAATGAGGAGTGCCCCCTGTCAATGACGAGTGCACCCTGTCAATGAGGAATGCCCCTGTCAATGAGAAGTGCCCCGGTTCAATAAGGAGTGCACCCCCCCCCACCCCCCGTCACTGAGGAGTGCCCCCTGTTAATGAGAAGTGCCCGCTGTTAATCAGGAGTAAACCGCTGTCAATGAGGTGTGCCCCGCCGTCTTAGAAGAGTGCTCCCTGTCAATGAGGAGTGCCCCCGTCAATAAGGAGTGACCCGCCTTCAATGAGGAGTGCCCCCTGTCAATAAGGAGTGCCCCCCGTCAATGAGGAGTGCCCCCCCCCCGTCAATGAGGTGTGCCCCCTGTCAATAAGCAGTGGCCTTCTAAATGTGGAGTAACCCCCGTCAATGAGGAGTGCCCCCTGTCAATGAGGAGTGCTCCCTGTCAATGAGGAGTGCCCCGTGTCAATGGGTATTGCCCCCTGTCAATGCGGAGTGCCCCCTGTCAATGAGGAGTGCCCGCTATTAACAATGAGTGCCCTGTTTCAATGAGTAGTGCCCCGTAAATGAGAAGTGCCCCCCGTCAATGAGGAGTAACCCTGGAAATGAGGCGTGACCCTGTAAATGAGGAGTGCCCCCTGCCAATGATGAGTGTCCCCTGTCAATGACGTGTGTCCCCTGTCAATGAGGAGCTCCCTCCCGTCGATAAAGTGTACCCCTATCAATGAGGAGTGCCCCCCGTCAATGAGGAGTGCCCCCACCCGTCAATGAGTAGTGCCCCCTGTCAATGAGTAGTGTCCCCTTTTATGAAGAGTACCAACTGTCAATGAGAAGTGCCCCTTGTCAATGAGTTTGCCCTGTCCATGTGGAGTGACTGCTGTCAAGAAGGAGATCCCCCTGTTAATGAGGTGTGCATCCTGTCAATGAGGAGTATCCCCTGTCAAGGAGGAGTGCCTGATGTCAGTGAGGAGTGCCCCCTGTCAATGAGGAGTGTCCCCTGTCAATGAGGAGTGCCCCCTTTCAATGAGGAGTGCCCGCTGTCAACTCGGAGTGCCTTCTGTCACTGAGGAGTGCCCCCTGTCAATGAGGAGTGCCCCCTGTCAATGAGGAGAGCCCCCTTGTCAATGAGGAGTAACCCTGTAAATGAGGAGTGCCCCACTGTCAATGAGGAGTGACCGCTGTAAATTAGGAGACCCCCCATCATTGAGCAGTGCCCCCCCCGTCAATGACGAATGACCCCTGTCAATGAGGAGTGCCCCTGTCAATGAGGAGCTACCCCCGCCTATAAAGTGGATCCCCTTTCAATGAGGAGTGCCCACGCCAATGAGGAGAACCCCCTGTCAATGAGGAGTGCCCCCTGTCAATGAGGAGTGCCCCCTGTCAATGAGGAGTACCCCCCGTCAATGAGGAGTGCCCACGCCAATGCGGAGTGCCCCCTGTCAATAAGCGGTGCACCTGTCAATGTGGAGGACCAACAGTCAATGAGGAGTGCCCCATGTCAATGAGGAGCTTCCCCCGTCTATAAAGTGGACCCTCTGTCAATGAGGAGTGCCCACGCCAATGAGGAGTACCCCGTCAATGAGGAGTGCCCCCTCGTCAGTGAGGAGTGCCCCCTGTCAATAAGCAGTGCCCCTGTCAATGTGGAGGACCCACAGTCAATGAGGAGTGCCCCCTGTCAATGAGGAGTGCCACCTGTCAATGAGGAGCTTCCCCCGTCTATAAAGTGGACCCTCTGTCAATGAGCAGTGCCCACGCCAATGAGGAGTAACCCCTGTCAATGAGGAGTGCCCCCTGTCAATGAGGAGACCCCCCTGTCAATGAGGAGTGCCCACTGTCAATGAGGAGTACCCCCTGTCAATGAGGAATGCCCCTGTCAATGAGAAGTGCCCCGGGTCAATAAGGAGGGCACCACCCCCACCCCGTCAATGAGGAGTGCCCCCTGTTAATGAGAAGTGCCCGCTGTCAATGAGGAGTAAACCCCCGTCAATGAGGTGTGCCCCCTGTCAATAAGCAGTGGCCTTCTCAATGTGGAGTACCCCCTGTCAATGAGGAGTGCCCCCTGTCAATGAGGAGTGCCCCCTGTCAATGAGGAGTGCCCCGTGTCAATGGGTATTGCCCCCTGTCAATGCGGCGTGCCCCCTGTCAATGAGGAGTGCCCGGTATCAACAATGAGTGCCCTGTGTCAATGAGTAGTGCCCCGTAAATGAGATGTGCCCCCCGTCAATGAGGAGTAACCCTGGAAATGAGGCGTGACCCTGCAAATGAGGAGTGCCCCCTGTCAATGATGAGTGTCCCCTGTCAATGACGTGTGTCCCCTGTCAGTGAGGAGCTCCCCCCCGTGGATCAAGTGTACCCCCTCTCAATGAGGAGTGCCCCCCGTCAATGAGGAGTGCCCCCACCCGTCAATGAGTAGTGCCCCCTGTCAATGAGTAGTGTCCCCTTTTATGAAGAGTACCAACTGTCAATGAGAAGTGCCCCTTGTCAATGAGTTTGCACTGTCCATGAGGAGTGACTGCTGTCATGAAGGAGATCCCCCTGTTAATGAGGAGTGCTTCCTGTCAATGAGGAGTATCCCCTGTCAACTCGGAGTGCCCTCTGTCACTGAGGAGTCCCCCCTGTCAATGAGGAGTGCCCCCTATCAATGAGGAGTGCCCCCTGTCAATGAGGAGTGCCCCCTGTCAATGAGGAGTACCCCCCGTCAATGAGGAGTGCCCACGCCAATGAGGAGTGCCCCCAGTCAATAAGCGGTGCACCTGTCAATGTGGAGGACCAACAGTCAATGAGGAGTGGCCCCTTTCAATGAGGAGTGCCCCATGTCAATGAGTTGCTTCCCCCGTCTATAAAGTGGACCCTCTGTCAATGAGGAGTGCCCACGCCAATGAGGAGTACCCCCTGTCAATGAGGAGTGCCCCCTGTCAATGAGGAGTCCCCCCTGTCAATGAGGAGTGCCCCCTGTCAATGACGAGTGCACCCTGTCAATGAGGAATGCCCCTGTCAATGAGAAGTGCCCCGGTTCAATAAGGAGTGCACCCCCCCCCCCACACCCCGTCACTGAGGAGTGCCCCCTGTTAATGAGAAGTGCCCGCTGTTAATCAGGAGTAAACCGCTGTCAATGAGGTGTGCCCCGCCGTCTCAGAAGAGTGCTCCCTGTCAATGAGGAGTGCCCCCGTCAATAAGGAGTGACCCGCCTTCAATGAGGAGTGCCCCCTGTCAATAAGGAGTGCCCCCCGTCAATGAGGAGTGCCCCCCCCGTCAATGAGGTGTGCCCCCTGTCAATAAGCAGTGGCCTTCTAAATGTGGAGTAACCCCCGTCAATGAGGAGTGCCCCCTGTCAATGAGGAGTGCTCCCTGTCAATGAGGAGTGCCCCGTGTCAATGGGTATTGCCCCCTGTCAATGCGGAGTGCCCCCTGTCAATGAGGAGTGCCCGCTATCAACAATGAGTGCCCTGTTTCAATGAGTAGTGCCCCGTAAATGAGAAGTGCACCCCGTCAATGAGGAGTAACCCTGGAAATGAGGCGTGACCCTGCAAATGAGGAGTGCCCCCTGCCAATGATGAGTGTCCCCTGTCAATGACGTGTGTCCCCTGTCAATGAGGAGCTCCCTCCCGTCGATAAAGTGTACCCCTATCAATGAGGAGTGCCCCCCGTCAATGAGGAGAGCCCCCACCCGTCAATGAGTAGTGTCCCCTTTTATGAAGAGTTACAACTGTCAATGAGAAGTGCCCCTTGTCAATGAGTTTGCCCTGTCCATGTGGAGTGACTGCTGTCAAGAAGGAGATCCCCCTGTTAATGAGGTGTGCATCCTGTCAATGAGGAGTATCCCCTGTCAAGGAGGAGTGCCTGATGTCAATGAGGAGTGCCCCCTGTCAATGAGGAGTGTCCCCTGTCAATGCGGAGTGCCCCCTTTCAATGAGGAGTGCCCGCTGTCAACTCGGAGTGCCCTCTGTCACTGAGGAGTGCCCCCTGTCAATGAGGAGTGCCCCCTGTCAATGAGGAGAGCCCCCTTGTCAATGAGGAGTAACCCTGTAAATGAGGAGTGCCCCACTGTCAATGAGGAGTGACCGCTGTAAATTAGGAGACCCCCCATCATTGAGCAGTGCCCCCCCGTCAATGACGAATGACCCCTGTCAATGAGGAGTGCCCCTGTCAATGAGGAGCTACCCCCGCCTATAAAGTGGATCCCCTTTCAATGAGGAGTGCCCACGCCAATGAGGAGAACCCCCTGTCAATGAGGAGTGCCCCCTGTCAATGAGGAGTGCCCTCTGTCAATGACGAGTACCCCCCGTCAATGAGGAGTGCCCACGCCAAAGCGGAGTGCCCCCTGTCAATAAGCGGTGCACCTGTCAATGTGGAGGACCAACAGTCAATGAGGAGTGCCCCATGTCAATGAGGAGCTTCCCCCGTCTATAAAGTGGACCCTCTGTCAATGAGGAGTGCCCACGCCAATGAGGAGTACCCCGTCAATGAGGAGTGCCCCCTGTCAATGAGGAGACCCCCATGTCAATGAGGACTGCCCCCTGTCAACGAGGAGTACCCCCTGCCAATGAGGAATGCCCCTGTAAATGAGAAGTGCCCCGGTTCAATAAGGAGTGCACCCCCCCCCCACACCCCGTCACTGCGGAGTGCCCCCTGTTAATGAGAAGTGCCCGCTGTCAATCAGGAGTAAACCCCTGTCAATGAGCAGTGCCCCGCCGTCTCTGAAGAGTGCTCCCTGTCAATGAGGAGTGCCCCCGTCAATAAGGAGTGCCCCCCCGTCAATGAGGAGTGACCCCTGTCAATGAGGAGTGCCCCCTGTCAATGAGGAGTGCCCCGTGTTAATGGGTATTGCCCCCTGTCAATGCGGAGTGCCCCCTGTCAATGAGGAGTGCCCGCTATCAACAATGAGTGCCCTCTGTCAATGAGTAGTGCCCCGTAAATGAGAAGTGCCCCCCGTCAATGAGGAGTAACCCAGGAAATTAGGCGTGACCCTGTAAATGAGGAGTGCCCCCTGTTAATGTGAAGTGCCCGCTGTCAATGAGGAGTAAACCCCTTTCAATGAGTTGTGCCCCCCCGTCTCTGAAGAGTGCTGCCTGACAATGAGAAGTGCCCCCGTCAATAAGGAGTGCCCTCCGTCAATGAGGAGTGCCCCTGTCAATAAACAGTGCCCCTGTCAATGTGGAGTACCCACATTCAATGAGGAGTGCCCCCTGCCAATGAGGAGTGCCCCCTGTCAATGAGGAATGCCCCGTGTCAATGGGTATTGCCCCCTGTCAATGCGGAGTGCCCCCTGTCAATGAGGAGTGCCCGCTATCAACAATGAGTGCCCTCTGTCAATGAGTAGTGCCCCGTAAATTAGAAGTGCCCCCCGTCAATGAGGAGTAAACCTGGAAATGAGGCGTGACCCTGTAAATGAGGAGTGCCCCCTCTCAATGATGAGTTCCCCATGTCAATGTCGGGTGTCCCCTGTCAATGAGGAGCTCCCCCCCGTCGATAAAGTGTACCCCCTGTCAATGCGGAGTGCCCCCCGTCAATGAGGAGTGCCCCCACCCGTCAATGAGTAGTACCCCCTGTCAATGAGTAGTGTCCTCTTTTATGAAGAGTACCAACTGTCAATGAGAAGTGCCCCTTTTCAATGAGTTTGCACTGTCCATGAGGAGTGACTGGTGTCATGAAGGAGTGCCTCCTGTCAACGGGTATTGCCCCCTGTCAATGCGGAGTGCCCCCTGTCAATGAGGAGTGCCTCCTGGCAATGAGGAGTGCCCCCTGTCAATGAGGCGTGCCCCCTGTCAATGAGGAGTGCCTTCTGTCAATGAAGAGTGCCACTGTCAATGGGTTTTGCCCCCGGTCAATGCGGAGTGTCCCCTGTCATTGAGGAGTACCCCCTGTCAATGAGGAATGCCCCTGTCAATGAGAAGTGCCCCCGGTCAATAAGGAGTGCACCCACCCCCCCGTCAATGAGGAGTGCCCCCTGTTAATGAGGAGTGCCCGCTGTCAATGAGGAGTAAACCCCTGTCAATGAGGTGTGCCCCCCCCGTCTCGGAAGAGTGCTCCCTTTCAATGCGGAGTGCCCCCGTCAATAAGGAGTGACCCGCCTTCAATGAGGAGTGCCCCCTGTCAATAAGGAGTGCCCCCCGTCAATGAGGAGTGCCCCCCCCCCCGTCAATGAGGTGTGCCCCCTGTCAATAAGCAGTGGCCTTCTCAATGTGGAGTAACCCCCGTCAATGAGTAGTGCCCCCTGTCAATGAGGAGTGCTCCCTGTCAATGAGGAGTGCCCCGTGTCAATGGGTATTGCCCCCTGTCAATGCGGAGTGCCCCCTGTCAATGAGGAGTGCCCGCTATCAACAATGAGTGCCCTGTTTCAATGAGTAGTGCCCCGTAAATGAGAAGTGCCCCCCGTCAATGAGGAGTAACCCTGGAAATGAGGCGTGACCCTGCAAATGAGGAGTGCCCCCTGCCAAAGATGAGTGTCCCCTGTCAATGACGTGTGTCCCCTGTCAATGAGGAGCTCCCTCCCGTCGATAAAGTGTACCCCTATCAATGAGGAGTGCCCCCCGTCAATGAGGAGTGCCCCCACCCGTCAATGAGTAGTGCCCCCTGTCAATGAGTAGTGTCCCCTTTTATGAAGAGTACCAACTGTCAATGAGAAGTGCCCCTTGTCAATGATTTTGCCCTGTCCATGTGGAGTGACTGCTGTCAAGAAGGAGATCCCCCTGTTAATGAGGTGTGCATCCTGTCAATGAGGAGTATCCCCTGTCAAGGAGGAGTGCCTGATGTCAATGAGGAGTGCCCCCTGTCAATGAGGAGTGTCCCCTGTCAATGAGGAGTGCCCCCTTTCAATGAGGAGTGCCCGCTGTCAACTCGGAGTGCCCTCTGTCACTGAGGAGTGCCCCCTGTCAATGAGGAGTGCCCCCTGTCAATGAGGAGAGCCCCCTTGTCAATGAGGAGTAACCCTGTAAATGAGGAGTGCCCCACTGTCAATGAAGAGTGACCGCTGTAAATTAGGAGACCCCCCATCATTGAGCAGTGCCCCCCCGTCAATGACGAATGACCCCTGTCAATGAGGAGTGCCCCTGTCAATGAGGAGCTACCCCCGCCTATAAAGTGGATCCCCTTTCAATGAGGAGTGCCCACGCCAATGAGGAGAACCCCCTGTCAATGAGGAGTGCCCCCTGTCAATGAGGAGTGCCCCCTGTCAATGAGGAGTACCCCCCGTCAATGAGGAGTGCCCACGCCAATGCGGAGTGCCCCCTGTCAATAAGCGGTGCACCTGTCAATGTGGAGGACCAACAGTCAATGAGGAGTGCCCCATGTCAATGAGTAGCTTCCCCCGTCTATAAAGTGGACCCTCTGTCAATGAGGAGTGCCCACGCCAATGAGGAGTACCCCGTCAATGAGGAGTGCCCCCTGTCAATGAGGAGACCCCCATGTCAATGAGGACTGCCCCCTGTCAATGAGGAGTACCCCCTGTCAATGAGGAATGCCCCTGTCAATGAGAAGTGCCCCGGTTCAATAAGGAGTGCACCCCCCCCCCCCACACCCCGTCACTGAGGAGTGCCCCCTGTTAATGAGAAGTGCCCGCTGTCAATCAGGAGTGAACCCCTGTCAATGAGGAGTGCCCCGCCGTCTCTGAAGAGTGCTCCCTGTCAATGAGGAGTGCCCCCGTCAAAAAGGAGTGCCCCCCCGTCAATGAGGAGTGACCCCTGTCAATGAGGAGTGCCCCCTGTCAATGAGGAGTGCCCCGTGTTAATGGGTATTGCCCCCTGTCAATGCGGAGTGCCCCCTGTCAATGAGGAGTGCCCGCTATCAACAATGAGTGCCCTCTGTCAATGAGTAGTGCCCCGTAAATGAGATGTGCCCCCCGTCAATGAGGAGTAACCCAGGAAATTAGGCGTGACCCTGTAAATGAGGAGTGCCCCCTGTTAATGTGAAGTGCCCGCTGTCAATGAGGAGTAAACCCCTGTCAATGAGTTGTGCCCCCCCGTCTCTGAAGAGTGCTGCCTGACAATGAGAAGTGCCCCCGTCAAGAAGGAGTGCCCTCCGTCAATGAGGAGTGCCCCTGTCAATAAACAGTGCCCCTGTCAATGTGGAGTACCCACTGTCAATGAGGAGTGCCCCCTGCCAATGAGGAGTGCCCCCTGTCAATGAGGAATGCCCCGTGTCAATGGGTATTGCCCCCTGTCAATGAGGAGTGCCCCCTGTCAATGAGGAGTGCCTTCTGTCAATGAAGAGTGCCACTGTCAATGGGTATTGCCCCCTGTCAATGCGGAGTGCCCCCTGTCAATGAGGAGTGCCTCCTGTCATTGAGGAGTACCCCCTGTTAATGAGGAATGCCCCTGTCAATGAGAAGTGCCCCCGGTCAATAAGGAGTGCACCCCCCCCCCCCCCCCGTCAATGAGGAGTGACCCCTGTTAATGAGAAGTGCCCGCTGTCAATGAGGAGTAAACCCCTGTCAATGAGGTGTGCCCCCCCGTCTCGGAAGAGTGCTCCCTGTCAATGCGGAGTGCCCCCGTCAATAAGGAGTGCCCCCCCGTAAATGAGGAGTGCCCCTTGTCAATAAGCCGTGCCCCTGTCAATGTGGAGGACCCACTGACAATGAGGAGTGCCCCCTGTCAATGAGGAGTGCCCCCTGTCAATGAGGAGCTTCCCCCGTCTATAAAGTGGACCCTCTGTCAATGAGGAGTGCCCATGCCAATGAGAAGTACCCCCTGTCAATGAGGAGTGCCCCCTGTCAATGAGGAGACCCCCATGTCAATGAGGACTGCCCCCTGTCAATGAGGAGTACCCCCTGTCAATGAGGAATGCCCCTGTCAATGAGAAGTGCCCCGGGTCAATAACGAGTGCACCCCCCCCCCCCCGTCAATGAGGAGAGCCCCCTGTTAATGAGAAGTGCCCTCTGTCAATGAGGAGTGGATGTGGTCTATAAGGACTTCAGCAAGGCGTTCGATAAGGTCCCCCATGCAATACTTCTTGAGAAAGTGAGAGGGAATGGGATCCAAGGGGCTGTTGCCTTGTGGATCCAGAACTGGCTTGCCTTCAGAAGGCAGAGAGTGGCTGTGGAGGGGTCTTTCTCTGCAAGGAGGTCAGTGACCAGTGGAGTGCCCCAGGGATCTGTTCTGAGACCCTTGCTGTTTGTCATTTTCATAAATGACCTGGATGAGGAAGTGGAGGGATGGGTTGGTAAGTTTGCTGACGACACCAAGGTAGGTGGTGTTGTGGATAGTTTGGAGGGATGTCAGAAGTTGCAGCGAGACATAGATAGAATGCAAGACTGGGCGGAGAAGTGGCAGATGGACTTCAACCCGGATAAGTGTGTGGTGATCCATTTTGGCAGATCCAATGGGATGAAGCAGCAGTATAATATGAAGGGTACCATTCTTAGCAGTGTCGAGGATCAGAAGGACCTTGGGGTCCGGGTCCATAGGACTTTTAAATCAGCCTCGCAGGTGGAGTCAATGAGTAGTGTCCCCTTTTATGAAGAGTACCAACTGTCAATGAGAAGTGCCCCTTGTCAATGAGTTTGCCCTGTCCATGTGGTGTGACTGCTGTCAAGAAGGAGATCCCCCTGTTAATGTGGAGTGCTTCCTGTCAATGCGGATTATCCCCTGTCAAGGAGGAGTGCCTGATGTCAATGAGGAGTGCCCCCTGTCAATGAGGAGTGCCCCCTGTCAATGAGGAGTACCCCCCGTCAATGAGGAGTGCCCACGCCAATGCGGAGTGCCCCCTGTCAATAAGCGGTGCACCTGTCAATGTGGAGGACCAACAGTCAATGAGGAGTGCCCCATGTCATTGAGGAGCTTCCCCCGTCTAGAAAGTGGACCCTCTGTCAATGAGGAGTGCCCACGCCAATGAGGAGTACCCCCTGTCAATGAGGAGTGCCCCCTGTCAATGAGGAGATCCCCATGTCAATGAGGAGTGCCCCCTGCCAATGAGGAGTACCCCCTGTCAATGAGGAATGCCCCTGTCAATGAGAAGTGCCCCGGGTCAATAACGAGTGCAGCCACCCCCCCCCCCCCCCGTCAATGAGGAGTGCCCCCTGTTAATGAGAAGTGCCCTCAGTCAATGAGGAGTAAACCCCTGTCAATGAGGTGTGCCCCCCCCCGTCCCTGAAGAGTGCTCCCTGTCAATGAGGAGTGCCCCCGTCAATAAGGAGTGCTCCCCCCGTCAATGAGGAGTGCCCCCTGTCAAAAAGGAGTGTCCCCACCCGTCAATGAGTAGTGTCCCCTTTTATGAAGAGTACCGACTGTCAATGAGAAGTGCCCCTTGTCAATGAGTTTGCCCTGTCCATGAGGAGTGACTGCTGTCATGAAGGACTGCCTCCTGTCAATGAGGAGTGCCCACTGTCAATTGTTATTGCCCCCTGTCAATGCGGAGTGCCCCCTGTCAATGAGGAGTGCCCGCTATCAACAATGAGTGCCCTCTTTCAATGAGTGTGCCCCGTAAATGAGAAGTGCCCCCCGTCAATGAGGAGTAAACCTGGAAATGAGGCGTGACCCTGTAAATGAGGAGTGCCCCCTGTCAATGATGAGTGTCCCCACCCGTCAATACGTAGTGCCCCCTTTCAATGAGTAGTGTCCCCTTTTATGAAGAGTACCCACTGTCAATTAGATGTCCCCCTTGACAATGAGTTTGCCCTGTGCATGAGGAGTGACTGGTGTCATGAAGGAGTGCCTCCTGTCAATGAGGAGTGCCCCCTGTCAATGAGGAGTGCCCGCTGTCAACTCGGAGTGCCCTCTCTCACTGAGGTTTGCCCCCTGTCAATGAGGGGTGGCCCCTGGCAATGAGGAGAGCCCCCTTTTCAAGGAGGAGTGACCGCTGTAAATTAGGAGTTCCCCCCCCCATCATTGAGCAGTGCCCCCCCGTCAATGACGAATGACCCGTTTCAATGAGGAGTGCCCCCTGTCAATGAGGAGTGCCCCCTGTCAATAGGCAGTGCCCCTGTCAATGTGGAGTACCCCCTGTCAATGAGGAGTGCCCCCTGTCAATGAGGAGTGCCCCGTGTCATTGACGAGTGCCCCCTGTCAATGAGGAGACCCCCCATCAATGAAGAGTGCCCCCTGTCAATGAGGAGTACCTTCTGTCAATGAGGAGTGCCCACTGTCAATGAGGAGTGCCCCCTGTCAATGAGGAGTACCCCCCGTCAATGAGGAGTGCCCACGCCAATGCGGAGTGCCCCCTGTCAATAAGCGGTGCACCTGTCAATGTGGAGGACCAAGAGTCAATGAGGAGTGCCCCATGTCAATGAGGAGCTTCCCCCGTCTATAAAGTGGACCCGCTGTCAATGAGGAGTGCCCACGCCAATGAGGAGTTCCCCCTGTCAATGAGGAGTGCCCCCTGTCAATGAGGAGTCCCCCATGTCAATGAGGACTGCCCCCTGTCAAGGAGGAGTACCCCCTGTCAATGAGGAATGCCCCTGTCAATGAGAAGTGCCCCGGTTCAATAAGGAGTGCACCCCCCCCCCCCACACCCCGTCACTGAGGAGTGCCCCCTGTTAATGAGAAGTGCCCGCTGTCAATCAGGAGTAAACCCCTGTCAATGAGGTGTGCCCCGCCGTCTCTGAAGAGTGCTCCCTGTCAATGAGGAGTGCTCCCTGTCAATGAGGAGTGCCCCCGTCAATAAGGAGTGCCCCCCGTCAATGAGGAGTGACCCCTGTCAAAGAGGAGTGCCCCCTGTCAATGAGGAGTGCCCCGTGTTAATGGGTATTGCCCCCTGTCAATGCGGAGTGCCCCCTGTCAATGAGGAGTGCCCGCTATCAACAATGAGTGCCCTCTGTCAATGAGTAGTGCCCCATAAATGAGAAGTGCCCCCCGTCAATGAGGAGTAACCCAGGAAATTAGGCGTGACCCTGCAAATGAGGAGTGCCCCCTGTTAATGTGAAGTGCCCGCTGTCAATGAGGAGTAAACCCCTGTCAATGAGTTGTGCCCCCCCGTCTCTGAAGAGTGCTGCCTGACAATGCGAAGTGCCCCCGTCAATAAGGAGTGCCCTCCGTCAATGAGGAGTGCCCCTGTCAATAAACAGTGCCCCTGTCAATGTGGAGTACCCACTGTCAATGAGGAGTGTCCCCTGTTAATGAGGAGTGCTTCCTGTCAATGAGGAGTATCCCCTGTCAACTCGGAGTGCCCTCTGTCACTGAGGAGTCCCCCCTGTAAATGAGGAGTGCCCCACTGTCAATGAGGAGTGACCGCTGTAAATTAGGAGACCCCCCATCATTGAGCAGTGCCCCCCCGTCAATGACGAATGACCCCTGTCAATGAGGTGTGTCCCCTGTCAATAAGGAGCTACCCCCGCCTATAAAGTGGATCCCCTTTCAATGAGGAGTGCCCACGCCAATGATGAGAACCCCCTGTCAATGAGGAGTGCCCCCTGTCAATGAGGAGTGCCCCCTGTCAATGAGGAGTACCCCCCGTCAATGAGGAGTGCCCACGCCAATGAGGAGTGCCCCCTGTCAATAAGCGGTGCACCTGTCAATGAGGAGTACCCCCCGTCAATGAGGAGTGCCCACGCCAATGCGGAGTGCCCACTGTCAATAAGCGGTGCACCTGTCAATGTGGAGGACCAACAGTCAATGAGGAGAGCCCCATGTCATTGAGGAGCTTCCCCCGTCTATAAAGTGGACCCTCTGTCAATGAGGAGTGCCCACGCCAATGAGGAGTACCCCCTGTCAATGAGGAGTGCCCCCTGTCAATTAGGAGATCCCCATGTCAATGAGGAGTGCCCCCTGCCAATGAGGAGTACCCCCTGTCAATGAGGAATGCCCCTGTCAATGAGAAGTGCCCCGGGTCAATAACGAATGCAGCCCCCCCCCCCCCCCGTCAATGAGGAGTGCCCCCTGTTAATGAGAAGTGCCCTCTGTCAATGAGGAGTAAACCCCTGTCAATGAGGTGTGCCCCCCCCGTCTCTGAAGAGTGCTCCCTGTCAATGAGGAGTGCCCCCGTCAATAAGGAGTGCTCCCCCCGTCAATGAGGAGTGCCCCCTGTCAAAAAGGAGTGTCCCCACCCGTCAATGAGTAGTGCCCCCTATCAATGAGTAGTGTCCCCTTTTATGAAGAGTACCCACTGTCAATGAGAAGTGCCCCTTGTCAATGAGTTTGCCCTGTCCATGAGGAGTGACTGCTGTCATGAAGGACTGCCTCCTGTCAATGAGGAGTGCCCCCTGTCAATGGTTATTGCCCCCTGTCAATGCGGAGTGCCCCCTGTCAATGAGGAGTGCCCGCTATCAACAATGAGTGCCCTCTTTCAATGAGTGTGCCCCGTAAATGAGAAGTGCCCCCCGTCAATGAGGAGTAAACCTGGAAATGAGGCGTGGCCCTGTAAATGAGGAGTGCCCCCTGTCAATGATGAGTGTCCCCACCCGTCAATACGTAGTGCCCCCTGTCAATGAGTAGTATCCCCTTTTATGAAGAGTACCCACTGTCAATGAGATGTGCCCCTTGACAATGGGTTTGCCCTGTGCATGAGGAGTGACTGGTGTCATGAAGGAGTGCCTCCTGTCAATGAGGAGTGCCCCCTGTCAATGAGGAGTGCCCGCTGTCAACTCGGAGTGCCCTCTCTCACTGAGGTTTGCCCCCTGTCAATGAGGAGTGCCCCCTGGCAATGAGGAGAGCCCCCTTTTCAAGGAGGAGTGACCGCTGTAAATTAGGAGTTCCCCCCCCATCATTGAGCAGTGCCCCCCCGTCAATGACGAATGACCCGTGTCAATGAGGAGTGCCCCCTGTCAATGAGGAGTGCCCCCTGTCAATAGGCAGTGCCCCTGTCAATGTGGAGTACCCCCTGTCAATGAGGAGTGCCCCCTGTCAATGAGGAGTGCCCCGTGTCAATGACGAGTGCCCCCTGTCAATGAGGAGACCCCCCATCAATGAAGAGTGCCCCCTGTCAATGAGGAGTACCCTCTGTCAATGAGGAGTGCCCCCTGTCAATGAGAAGTGCCACCGGTCAATAAGGAGTGCCCCCGTCAATGAGAAGTGCCCCCTGTCAATAGGCAGTGCCCCTGTCAATGTGGAGTACCCCCTGTCAATGAGGAGTGCCCCCTGTCAATGAGGAGTGCCCCGTGTCAATGAGGAATGCCCCATGTCAATGGGTATTGTCCCCTGTCAATGCGGAGTGCCCCCTGTCAATGAGGAGTGCCCGATATCAACTATGAGTGCCCCCTGTCAATGAGGACTGCCCCCTGTCAATGAGGAGTGCACCCTGTCAATGGGTTTTGGCCCCAGTCAATGCGGAGGGCCCCATGCCAATGAGGAGTGCCCGCTATCAACAATGAGTGCCCTCTGTCAATGAGTAGTGCTCCCTCAACGAGAAGTGCCCCCTGTAAATGAGGAGTAACCCTGGAAATGAGGCTTGACCCTTTACATGAGGAGTACCCCCTGTCAATGAGGAATGCCCCTGTCAATGAGAAGTGCTTCCGGTCAATAAGGAGTGCACCCCCCCCCCCCCGTCAATGAGGAGTGCCCCCTGTCAATAAGAAGTGCCCCTGTCAATGTGGAGTACCCACTGTCAATGAGGAGTGATCCCTGTCAATGAGGAGTGCCCCGTGTCAATGGGTATTGCGCCCTGTCTATGAGGAGTGCCCCCTGTCAATGAGGAGTGCCCGCTGTCAATGAGGAGTGCCCCGTGTCAATGAGGAGTGCTCCCTGTCAATGAGGAGTGCCCCCTATCAATGAGGAGTGCCCCGTGTCTTTGGGCATTGCCCCCTGTCAATGCGGAGTGCCCCTTGTCAATGAGGAGTGCCCCCTATCAACTATAAGTGCCCCCTGTCAATGAGGACTGCCCCCTGTCAATGAGGAGTGCACCCTGTCAATGGGTCTTGCCCCCAGTCAATGCGGAGGGCCCCATGTCAATGAGGAGTGCCCGCTGTCAATGAGGAGTGCCCCGTGTCAATGAGGAGTGATCCCTGTCAATGAGGAGTGCCCCCTATCAATGAAGAGTGCCCCGTGTCTTTGGGCATTGCCCCCTGTCATAGCGGAGTGCCCCCTGTCAAAGAGGAGTGCCCGCTATCAACTATGAGTGCCCCCTGTCAATGTGGACTGCCCCCTGTCAACAAGGAGTGCACCCTGTGAATGGGTTTTGCCCCCTGTCAATGCGGAGGGCCCCATGTCTATGAGGAGTGCCCGCTATCAACAATGAGTGCCCTCTGTCAATCGGTAGGGCCCCGTCAGTGAGAAGTGCACCCCGCAATGAGGAGTAACCCTAGAAATGAGGCGTGACCCTGTAAATGAGGAGTGTCCCCTGTCAATGACGTGTGCCCCCTGTCAATGAGGTGTGTCTCCTGTCAACGAGGAGTGCCCTCTATCAATGAGGAGTGCCCTCTGTCAATGAGTAGTGCTCCGTCAATGAGAAGTGCCCCCCGTCAATGAGGAGTTTCCCTGGAAATGAGGCGTAACCCTGTAAATGAGGATTGCCATCTGTCAATGATGAATGTCCCCTGTCAATGACGTGTGTCCCCTGTCAATGAGGAGCTCCCCCCCCCCGTCTATTAAGTGTGCCCCCTGTCATTGAGGAGTGCCCCCCGCCAATGAGGATTGCCCCCACCCGTCAATGAGTAGTGCCCCCTGTCAATGAGTACTGCCCCTTTCTATGAAGAGTACCCCCTGTCAATGAGAAGTGCCCCTTGTCAATGATTTTGCCCTGTCCATGAGGAGTGACTGCTGTCAAGGAGGAGTGCCCCCTGTCAATGAGGAGTGCCCCCTGTCAATGAGGAGTGCCCCGTGTCAATGGGTATTGCCCCCTGTCAATGCGGAGTGCCCCCTGTCAATGAGGAGTGCCCGCTATCAACGATGAGTGCCCCCTGTCAATGAGGACTGCCCCCTGTCAACAAGGAGTGCACCCTGTCAAAGGGTTTTGCCCCCTATCAATGCGGAGGGCCCCATGACAATGAGGAGTGCCCGCTATCAACAATGAGTGCCCTCTGTCAATCAGTAGTGCCCCGTCAATGAGAAGTTCACCCCGCAATGAGGAGTAACACTGGAAATGATGCGTGACACTGTAAATGAGGAGTGCCCCCTGTCAATGACGTGTGCCCTCTGTCAATGATGAGAGCCTTCTGTCAATGAGGAGTGCCCCCCGTCAATGACGAAAGCCCGCGGTCAATGAGCAGTAACCCCTGTCAATGCAGAGTGCCCACGCCAAAGAGGAGCACCCCCTGTCAATGAGGAGTGCCCCCTGCCAATGAGGAGACCCCCCTGCCAATGAGGAGTGGCCCCTGTCAATGAGGAGTATCCCTTGTCAATGAGGAGTGCCCCCTGTCAATGGGAAACGTCCCCGGTCAATAAGGAATGCACACACCCCCGTCAATGAGGAGTGCCCCCTGTCAATGAGAAGTGCCCGCTGACAATGAGGAATGCCCCCTGTCAGTGAGCTGTGCCCTTGTCAATGAGGAGAAACCCCTGTCAATGAGGACTGCCCGCTGTCAATGAGGAGTGCCCACTTTCAATGAGGAGTGCCCGCTGTCAATGAGGAGTGCACCCTGTCAATGAGGAGAGCCCCCTGTCAATGACGAGTGCCCTCTGTCAATGGGGAGACCCCCCTGTCAACGAGGGGTGGCCCCTGTCAATGAGGAGTACCCCGTGTCAATGAGATGTGCCCCCGGTCAATAAGGAATGCAAACCCCGCCCCTCAATGAGGAGTGCCCCCTGTCAATGAGAAGTGCCCGCTGTCAATGAGGAGACCCCCGTCAATGAGGTGTGCCCCCTGTCAATGAGGAGTGCCCCCTGTCAATAAGGAGAGCCCCCTGTCAATGAGGAGTACCCCCTGTCAATGAGGATTGCCCTCTGTCAATGAGGAGTGCCCGCTGTCAACTAGGAGTGCCCTCTGTCAATGAGGAGTGCCTCCGTCAGTGAGGAGTGCCTCCTGTCAATGATGAGAGCCCCCTGTCAATGAGGAGTACCCCTGTAAATGAGGAGTGCCCCACAGTCAATGAGGAGTGACCGCTGTAAATTAGGAGTCCCCCCCCATCATTCAGCAGTCCCCCCCCCCCGTCAATGACGAATCTCCCCTGTCATTGAGGACTGTCCCCTTTCAATGACGAGCGCCCCCCCCCGTCTATAAAGTGTACCCCCTGTCAATGAGGAGTGCCCCCCGTCAATGAGGAGTGCCCCCACCCGTCAATGAGTAGTGCCCTCTGTCAATGAGAAGTGCCCCCCCTTCTATGAAGATTACCCCCTGTCAATGAGAAGTGTCCTTTACAATGTGTTTGCACTGTCCATGAGGAGTGCCTGCTGTCAATGAGGAGTGCCCCCTGCTAATGAGGTGTGCACCCTATCAATGCAGAGTGCCCACGCCAATGAGGATTACACACTGTCAATGAGGAGTGCCCCCTGTCAATGAGGAGACCCCCCTGTCAATGAGGAGTGGCCCCTGTCAATGAGGAGTACCCCGTGTCAATGAGGAGTGCCCCCTGTCAATGAGATGTGCCCGCGGTCAATAAGGAATGCACACCCCGCCCCCATCAATGAGAAGTGCCCCCTGTCAATGAGAAGTGCCCTTTACAATGTGTTTGCACTGTCCATGAGGAGTGCCTGCTGTCAATGAGGAGTGCCCCCTGCCAATGAGGTGTGCACCCTATCAATGCAGAGTGCCCACGCCAATGAGGATTACACACTGTCAATGAGGAGTGCCCCCTGTCAATGAGGAGACCCCCCTGTCAATGAGGAGTGGCCCCTGTCAATGAGGAGTACCCCGTGTCAATGAGGAGTGCCCCCTGTCAATGAGATGTGCCCGCGGTCAATAAGGAATGCACACCCCGCCCCCATCAATGAGAAGTGCCCCCTGTCAATGAGAAGTGCCCGCTGTCAATGAGGAGTCCCCCCCGTCAATGAGGAGTGCCCCCTGTCAATGAGGAGTGCCCCCTGTCATTAAGGACACCCCCCTGTCAATGAGGAGTGCCCCCTGTCAATGAGGAGTGCCCGCTGTCAACTAGGAGTGCCCTCTGTCAATGAGGAGTGCCTCCGTCAGTGAGGAGTGCGCCCTGTCAATGATGAGAGCACCCTTTCAATGAGGAGTAACCCTGTAAATGAGGAGTGCCCCACAGTTAATGAGGAGTGACCGCTGTAATTTAGGATTCTCCCCATCATTGAGCAGTCCCCCCAGCCAATGACGAATGACCCCTGTCAATGAGGACTGTCCCCTGTCAATGACGAGCGGCCCCCCGTCTATAAAGTGTACCCCCTGTCAATGAGGAGTGCCCCCAGTCAATGAGGAGTGCCACCACCCTTCAATGAGTAGTGCCCTCTGTCAATGAGAAGTGCCCCCCTCCTTCTATGAAGAGTACCCTCTGTCAATGAGAAGTGCCCCTTTTCAATGAGTTTGCCCTGTCCATGAGGAGTGCCCCCTGTTAATGAGGTGTGCTTCCTGTTAAGGAGGAGTGTCCCCTATCAATGAGGATGGCCTGCTGTCAATGAGGAGTGTCCCCTGTCAATGAGGAGTGCCTGCTGTCAATGAGGAGTGGCCTGTGTCAATGAGTCGTACCCCCTGTCAATGAGGAGTGCCCCCTTTCAATGAGAAGTGCCCCCGGTCAATATGGAATGCACACTCCCCGTCAATGAGGAGTGCCTCTGTCAATGAGAAGTGCCCGCTGTCAATGAGGAGTGCCCCCTTTCAATGAGGAGTGCCCGCTGTCAATGAGGAGTGCCCCCTTTCAATGAGGAGTGCACGCTGTCAATGAGGAATGCCCCCTGTCAATGAGGAGTGGCCCGTGTCAATGGGTATTGCCCTCTGTCAATGCGGAGGGCCCCCTGTCAATGTGGAGTGACCGCTATCAACTATGAGTGCCCCCTGTCAATGTGGACTGTCCCCTGTCAATGAGGAGTGCACCCGATCAATGCAGAGTGCCCACGCCAATGAAGAGTCGCCCCTGTCAATGAGGAGTGCCCCCTGTCAATGAGGAGACCCCCCTGTCAATGAGGAGTGGCCCCTGTCAATGAGGAGTACACCCTGTCAATGAGAAGTGCCCGCTGTCAATGAGTGCCCCCTGTCAATGAGCATTGCCACTGTCAATGAGGAGTACTCCCTGTCAATGAGGAGTGCCCCCTGTCAATGAGGAGAACCCGCTTTCAATGAGGAGTGCCCGCTGTCAATGAGGAGTGCCCCCTGTCAATGAGGAGTGCCCCCTGTCAATGAGGATTACCCGCTGTCAACTAGGAGAGCCCTCTGTCAATGAGGAGAGCCCCCTGTCAATGAGGAGTGCCCTCTGTCAATGAGGAGACCCCCCTGTCAATGAGGAGTGGCCCATGTCAATGAGGGGTACCCCGTGTCAATGAGGAGTGCCCCCTGTCAATGAGATGTGCCCCCGTTCAATAAGGAATGCACACCCCCCCCCCGCGTCAATGAGGAGTGCCCCCTGTCAATGAGAAGAGCCGGCTGTCAATGAGGAGTCCCCCCGTCAATGGGGAGTGCCCCCTGTCAATGAGGACTGTCCCCTGTCAATGACGAGCGCCCCCCGTCTATAAAGTGTACCCCCTGTCAATGAGGAGTGCCCCCACCCTTCAATGAGTAGTGCCCTCTGTCAATGAGAAGTGCCCCCCCCCCTTCTATGAAGAGTACCCTCTGTCAATGAGAAGTGCCCCTTTTCAATGAGTTTGCCCTGTCCATGAGGAGTGCCTGCTGTCAATGAGGAGTGCCCCCTGTTAATGAGGTGAGCTTCCTGTCAAGGAGGAGTGTCCCCTGTCAATGAGAAGGGCCTGCTGTCAATGAGGAGTGTCCCCTGTCAATGAGGAGTACCTGCTGTCAATGAGGAGTGGCCTGTGTCAATGAGTCGTACCCCCTGTCAATGAGGAGTGCCCCCTTTCAATGAAAAGTGCCCCTGGTCAATAAGGAATGCACACACCCCGTCAATGAGGAGTGCCTCTGTCAATGAGAAGTGCCAGCTATCAATGAGGAGTTCCCCCTGTCAAAGGGCTTTGTCCCTGTCAATGAGGAGTGCCCCCTTTCAATGAGGAGTGCCCCGTGTCAATGAGGAGTGCCCCCTTTCAATGAGGAGTGCCCGCTGTCAATGAGGAGTGCCCCCTTTCAATGAGGAGTGCACCCTGTCAATGAGGAATGCCCCCTTTCAATGAGGAGTGGCCCGTGTCAATGGGTATTGCCCTCTGTCAATGCGGAGGGCCCCCTGTCAATGTGGAGTGACCGCTATCAACTATGAGTGCCCCCTGTCAATGATGAGAGCGCCCTTTCAATGAGGAGTAACACTGTAAATGAGTGCCCCACAGTCAATGAGGAGTGACCGCTGAAAATTAGGTGTCCCCCCCATCATTGAGCAGTCCCCCCCCGTCAATGACGAATGACCCCTGTCAATGAGGACTGTCTCCTGTCAATGACGAGCGCCCCCCGTCTATAACGTGTACTCCCTGTCAATGAGGAGTGCCCCCCCGTCAATGAGGAATGCCCCCACCAGTCAATGAGTAGTGCCCACTGTCAATGAGAAGTGCCCCCTCTTCTATGAAGAGTATCCCCTGTCAATGAGAAGTGCCCCTTTTCAATGAGTTTGCCCTGTCAATGAGGAGTGCCTCCTGTCAATGAGGAGTGCTCCCTGTTAATGAGGAGTGCTTCCTGTCAATGAGGAGTGTCCCCTGTCAATGAGAAGTGCCTGCTGTCAATGAGGAGTGCCCCCTGTCAATGAGGATTGCCCCCTGTCAATGAGGACGGCCCGCTGTAAATGCGGAGGGCCCCCTGACAATGAGGAGTGCCACCTGAAAATGAGGAGTGATCTCTGTCAATGAGGAGTGACCCCTGTCAATGATGAGTGCCCTCTGTCAATGATGAGAGCCTGCTGTCAATGAGGAGTGCCCCCTGTCAATGAGAAGTGCCCGCAGTCAATGAGGAATGCCCCCTGTCAGTGAGCTGTGCCCTTGTCAATGAGGACTAAACCCTGTCAATGAGGAGTGACCCCTGTCAATGACGAGTGCCCATTTTCAATGAGGAGTGCCCCCTGTCAATGAGGAGTGCCCCCTGTCAACGAGGAGTGCCCCGTGTCAATGGGTATTGCCCTCTGTCAATGCGGAGGGCCCCCTGTCAATGTGGAGTGACCCCACCCGTCAATGAGTAGTGCCCCCTGTCAATGAGGAGTACCCCCGGTCAATGAGGAGTGCCCCCTGTCAATGAGGAGTGCCCGCTGTCAACTGGGAGTGCCCTCTGTCAATGAGGAGTGCCTCCGTCAGTGAGGAGTGCCCTCTGTCAATGATGAGAGCCCCCTTTCAATGAGGAGTAACCCTGTAAATGAGGAGACCCCCCTGTCAATGAGGAGTGGCCCCTGTCAATGAGGAGTATCCCCTGTCAATGAGAAGTGCCCCTTTTCAATGAGTTTGCCCTGTCAATGAGGAGTGTCTCCTGTCAATGAGGAGTGCTCCCTGTTAATGAGGAGGGCTTCCTGTCAATGAGGAGTGTCCCCTGTCAATGAGAAGTGCCTGCTGTCAATGAGGAGTGCCCATTTTCAATGAGGAGTGCCCGCTGTCAATGAGGAGTGCCCCCTGTCAATGCGGAGTGCCCCCTGTCAATGTGGAGTGACCGCTATCTACTATGAGTGCCCCCTGTCAATGTGGACGGCCCCCTGTCAATGAGGAGTGCACCCTGTCAATGCAGAGTGCCCACGCCAATGAGGAGTACCCACTGTCAATGAGGAGTGCCCCCTGTCAATGCGGAGTGGCCCGTGTCAATGGGTATTGCCCTCTGTCAATGCGGAGGGCCCCCTGTCAATGTGGAGTGACCGCTATCAACTATGAGTGCCCCCTGTCAATGTGGACTGTTCCCTTTCAATGAGGAGTGCACCCTATAAATGCAGAGTGCCCACGCCAATGAAGAGTACCCCCTGTCAATGAGGAGTGCCCCCTGTCAATGAGGAGACCCCCCTGTCAATGAGGACTGGCCCCTGTCAATGAGGAGTACCCCGTGTCAATGAGGAGTGCCCCCTGTCAATGAGATGTGCCCGCGGTCAATAAGGAATGCACACCCCGCCCCCATCAATGAGAAGTGCCCCCTGTCAATGAGAAGTGCCCGCTGTCAATATGGAGTCCCCCCCGTCAATGAGGAGCGCCCCCTGTCAATGAGAAGTATTCCCGGTCAATAAGGAATGCACCCCCCCCCCCCGTCAATGAGGAGTGCCCCCTGTCAATGAGAAGTGGCCGCTGTCAATGAGGAGTGCCCCATGTCAACGAGGAGTGCCCCGGGTCAATGGGTATTGCCCTCTGTCAATGCGGAGGGCCCCCTGTCAATGTGGAGTGACCGCTATCAACTATGAGTGCCCCCTGTCAGATTGGACTGCCCCCTGTCAATGAGGAGTGCACCCTGTCAATGCAGAGTGCCCACGCCAATGAGGAGTATCCACTGTCAATGAGGAGTGCCCCCTGGCAATGAGTAGTGGCCCGTGTCAATGGGTATTGCCCTCTGTCAATGCGGAGGGCGCCCTGTCAATGTGGAGTGACCGCTATCAACTATGAGTGCCCCCTATCAATGTGGACTGTCCCCTTTCAATGAGGAGTGTACCCTATCAATGCAGAGAGCCCACGCCAATGAAGAGTACCCCCTGTCAATGAGGAGTGGCCCCTGTCAATGAGGAGTACCCCCTGTCAATGAGGATTGCCCCTGTCAATGAGGAGTGCCCGCTGTCAACTAGGAGTGCCCTCTGTCAATGAGGAGTGCCTCCGTCAGTGAGGAGTGCCCCCTGTCAATGATGAGAGCCCCCTGTCAATGAGGATTGTCCCCTGTCAATGACGAGCGCCTCCCCCGTCTATAAAGTGTACCCCCTGTCAATGCGGAGTGCCCCCCGACAATGAGGAGTGCCCCCACCCGTCAATGAGTAGTGCCCTCTGTCAATGAGAAGTGCCATCCCTTCTATGAAGAGTACCCCCTGTCAATGAGAAGTGCCCTTTACAATGTGTTTGCACTGTCCATGAGGAGTGCCTGCTGTCAATGAAGACTGCCCCCTGCTAATGAGGTGTGCACCCTGTCAATGCAGAGTGCCCACGCCAATGAGGAGTACACACTGTCAATGAGGAGTGCCCCCTGTCAATAAGGAGAACCCCCTGTCAATGAGGAGTACCCCCTGTCAATGAGGAGTGCTCCCGTCAAAGAGGAGTGCCTCCTGTCAATGAGGAGAGCCCCCTGTCAATGAGGAGTGTCCTCTGTCAATGAGGAGACCCCCCTGTCAATGAGGAGTGGCCCCTGTCAATGAGGAGTACCCCGTGTCAATGAGGAGTGCCCCCTGTCAATGAGATGTGCCCCCGTTCAATAAGGAATGCACCCCCCCCCCGTCAATGAGGAGTGCCCCCTGTCAATGAGAAGTGCCCGCTGCCAATGAGGAGTCCCCCCGTCAATGAGGAGTGCCCCCTGTCAATGAGGAGTGCCCCCTGTCATTAAGGTGACCCCCCCTGTCAATGAGGAGTACCGCCTGTCAATGAGGAGTGCCCCCTGTCAATGAGGAGTGCCCGCTGTCAACTAGGAGTGCCCTCTGTTAATGAGGAGTGCCTCCGTCAGTGAGGAGTGCCCCCTGTCAATGATGAGAGCCCCCTTTCAATGAGGAGTAACCCTGTAAATGAGGAGTGCCCCACAGTCAATGAGGAGTGACCGCTGTAATTTAGGAGTCCCCCCCCATCATTGAGCAGTCCCCCCCCCGTCAATGACGAATGACCCCTGTCAATGAGGACTGTCCCCTGTCAATGACGAGCGCCCCCCCGTCTATAACGTGTACTCCCTGTCAATGAGGAGTGCCCCCGTCAATGAGGAGTGCCCCCACCCGTCAATGAGTAGTGCCCCCTGTCAATGAGGAGTACCCCCTGTCAATGAGGAGTGCCCCCTGTCAATGAGGAGTGCCCGCTGTCAACTAGGAGTGCCCTCTGTCAATGAGGAGTGCTTCCGTCAGTGAGGAGTGCCCCCTGTCAATGATGAGAGCCCCCTTTCAATGAGGAGTAACCCTGTAAATGAGGAGACCCCCCTGTCAGTGAGGAGTGGCCCCTGTCAATGAGGAGTACACCCTGTCAATGAGGAGTGCCCCCTGTCAATGAGAAGTGCCCGCTGTCAATGAGGAGTGCCCGCTGTCAATGAGGAGTGCCCCCTGTCAATGAGGAGTGCCCCCTGTCAATGAGGAGTGCCCCCTGTCAATGAGGAGTGCCCCCGGTCAATGAGGAGTGGTCCCTGTCAATGTGGAGTACCCGCTGTCAACTAGGAGAGCCCTCTGTCAATGAGGAGTGCTCCCGTCAAAGAGGAGGGCCTCCTGTCAATGAGGAGAGCCCCCTGTCAATGAGGAGTGCCCTCTGTCAATGAGGAGACCCCCCTGTCAATGAGGAGTGGCCCCTGTCAATGAGGAGTACCCCGTGTCAATAAGGAGTGCCCCCTGTCAATGAGAAGTGCCCGCTGTCAATGAGGAGTCCCCCCGTCAATGAGGAGTGCCCCCTGTCAATGAGGAGTGCCCCCTGTCAATAAGGTGACCCCCTGTCAATGAGGAGTACGCCCTGTCAATGAGGAGTGCCCCCTGTCAATGAGGAGTGCCCGCTGTCAACTAGGAGTGCCCTCTGTCAATGAGGACTGCCTCCGTCAGTGAGGAGTGCCCCCAGTCAATGATGAGAGCCCCCTTTCAATGAGGAGTAACCCTGTAAATGAGGAGTGCCCCACAGTCAATGAGGCGTGGCCGCTGTAATTTAGGAGCCCACCCCCATCATTGAGCAGTCCCCCCCGTCAATGACGAATGACTCCTGTCAATGAGGACTGTCCCCTGTCAATGACGAGCGCCCCCCCGTCTATAAAGTGTACTCCCTGTCAATGAGGAGTGCCCCCCGTCAATGAGGAGTGCCCCCACCATTCAATGAGTAGTGCCCTCTGTCAATGAGAAGTGCCCCCCATTCTATGAAGAGTACCCTCTGTCAATGAGAAGTGCCCCTTTTCAATGAGTTTGCCCTGTCCATGAGGAGTGCCTGCTGTCAATGAGGAGTGCCCCCTGTTAATGAGGTGTGCTTCCTGTCAAGGAGGAGTGTCCCCTGTCAATGAGGAGGGCCTGCTGTCAATGAGGAGTGTCCCCTGTCAATGAGGAGTGCCTGATGTCAATGAGGAGTGGCCTGTGTCAATGAGTCGTACCCCCTGTCAATGAGGAGTGCCCCCTTTCAATGAGAAGTGCCCCCGGTCAATAAGGAATGCACACATCCCGTCAATGAGGAGCGCCTCTGTCAATGAGAAGTGCCCGCTGTCAATGAGGAGTTCCCCCTGTCAAAGGACAGTGCCACTGTCAATGAGGAGTGCCCCCTTTCAATGAGGAGTGCCTCGTGTCAATGTGGAGTGCCCACTTTCAATGAGGAGTGCCCGCTGTCAATGAGGAGTGCCCCCTGTCAATGAGGAGACACCCCTGTCAATGAGGAGTGGCCCCTGTCAATGAGGAGTACCCACTGACAATGAGGAGTGCCCCCTGTCAATGAGAAGTATTCCCGGTCAATAAGGAATGCACCCCCCCCCCCGTCAATGAGGAGTGCCCCCTGTCAATGAGAAGTGGCCGCTGTCAATGAGGAATGCCCCCTGTCAGTGAGCTGTGCCCTTGTCAATGAGGAGTAACCCCTGTCAATGAGGAGTGCCCGCTGTCAATGAGGAGTGCCCCCTGTCAATGAGGAGTGCCCCATGTCAACGAGGAGTGCCCCGGGTCAATGGGTATTGCCCTCTGTCAATGCGGAGGGCCCCCTGTCAATGTGGAGTGACCGCTATCAACTATGAGTGCCCCCTGTCAGATTGGACTGCCCCCTGTCAATGAGGAGTGCACCCTGTCAATGCAGAGTGCCCACGCCAATGAGGAGTATCCACTGTCAATGAGGAGTGCCCCCTGGCAATGAGTAGTGGCCCGTGTCAATGGGTATTGCCCTCTGTCAATGCGGAGGGCGCCCTGTCAATGTGGAGTGACCGCTATCAACTATGAGTGCCCCCTATCAATGTGGACTGTCCCCTTTCAATGAGGAGTGCACCCTATCAATGCAGAGAGCCCACGCCAATGAAGAGTACCCCCTGTCAATGAGGAGTGGCCCCTGTCAATGAGGAGTACCCCCTGTCAATGAGGATTGCCCCTGTCAATGAGGAGTGCCCGCTGTCAACTAGGAGTGCCCTCTGTCAATGAGGAGTGCCTCCGTCAGTGAGGAGTGCCCCCTGTCAATGATGAGAGCCCCCTGTCAATGAGGATTGTCCCCTGTCAATGACGAGCGCCTCCCCCGTCTATAAAGTGTACCCCCTGTCAATGCGGAGTGCCCCCCGACAATGAGGAGTGCCCCCACCCGTCAATGAGTACTGCCCTCTGTCAATGAGAAGTGCCATCCCTTCTATGAAGAGTACCCCCTGTCAATGAGAAGTGCCCTTTACAATGTGTTTGCACTGTCCATGAGGAGTGCCTGCTGTCAATGAAGAGTGCCCCCTGCTAATGAGGTGTGCACCCTGTCAATGCAGAGTGCCCACGCCAATGAGGAGTACACACTGTCAATGAGGAGTGCCCCCTGTCAATAAGGAGAACCCCCTGTCAATGAGGAGTACCCCCTGTCAATGAGGAGTGCCCCCTGTCAATGAGGAGTGCCCGCTGTCAACTAGGAGTGCCCTCTGTCAATGAGGAGTGCCTCCGTCAGTGAGGAGTGCCCCCTGTCAATGATGAGAGCCCCCTTTCAATGAGGAGTAACCCTGTAAATGAGGAGACCCCCCTGTCAATGAGGAGTGGCCCCTGTCAATGAGGAGTACACCCTGTCAATGAGGTTTGCCCCCTGTCAATGAGAAGTGCCCGCTGTCAATGAGGAGTGCCCCCTGTCAATGAGGAGTGTCCCCTGTCAATGAGGCGTGCCCCCTGTCAAAGAGGAGTGACCCTGTCAATGTGGAGTACCCGCTGTCAACTAGGAGAGCACTCTGTCAATGAGGAGTGCTCCCGTCAAAGAGGAGTGCCTCCTGTCAATGAGGAGAGCCCCCTGTCAATGAGGAGTGTCCTCTGTCAATGAGGAGACCCCCCTGTCAATGAGGAGTGGCCCCTGTCAATGAGGAGTACCCCGTGTCAATGAGGAGTGCCCCCTGTCAATGAGATGTGCCCCCGTTCAATAAGGAATGCACCCCCCCCCGTCAATGAGGAGTGCCCCCTGTCAATGAGAAGTGCCCGCTGCCAATGAGGAGTCCCCCCGTCAATGAGGAGTGCCCCCTGTCAATGAGGAGTAACCCTGTAAATGAGGAGTGCCCCACAGTCAATGAGGAGTGACCGCTGTAATTTAGGAGTCCCCCCCCATCATTGAGCAGTCCCCCCCCCGTCAATGACGAATGACCCCTGTCAATGAGGACTGTCCCCTGTCAATGACGAGCGCCCCCCCGTCTATAACGTGTACTCCCTGTCAATGAGGAGTGCCCCCGTCAATGAGGAGTGCCCCCACCCGTCAATGAGTAGTGCCCCCTGTCAATGAGGAGTACCCCCTGTCAATGAGGAGTGCCCCCTGTCAATGAGGAGTGCCCGCTGTCAACTAGGAGTGCCCTCTGTCAATGAGGAGTGCTTCCGTCAGTGAGGAGTGCCCCCTGTCAATGATGAGAGCCCCCTTTCAATGAGGAGTAACCCTGTAAATGAGGAGACCCCCCTGTCAGTGAGGAGTGGCCCCTGTCAATGAGGAGTACACCCTGTCAATGAGGAGTGCCCCCTGTCAATGAGAAGTGCCCGCTGTCAATGAGGAGTGCCCGCTGTCAATGAGGAGTGCCCCCTGTGAATGAGGAGTGCCCCCTGTCAATGAGGAGTGCCCCCTGTCAATGAGGAGTGCCCCCTGTCAATGAGGAGTGGTCCCTGTCAATGTGGAGTACCCGCTGTCAACTAGGAGAGCCCTCTGTCAATGAGGAGTGCTCCCGTCAAAGAGGAGGGCCTCCTGTCAATGAGGAGAGCCCCCTGTCAATGAGGAGTGCCCTCTGTCAATGAGGAGACCCCCCCTGTCAATGAGGAGTGGCCCCTGTCAATGAGGAGTACCCCGTGTCAATAAGGAGTGCCCCCTGTCAATGAGAAGTGCCCGCTGTCAATGAGGAGTCCCCCCGTCAATGAGGAGTGCCCCCTGTCAATGAGGAGTGCCCCCTGTCAATAAGGTGAACCCCTGTCAATGAGGAGTACGCCCTGTCAATGAGGAGTGCCCCCTGTCAATGAGGAGTGCCCGCTGTCAACTAGGAGTGCCCTCTGTCAATGAGGACTGCCTCCGTCAGTGAGGAGTGCCCCCAGTCAATGATGAGAGCCCCCTTTCAATGAGGAGTAACCCTGTAAATGAGGAGTGCCCCACAGTCAATGAGGCGTGGCCGCTGTAATTTAGGAGCCCACCCCCATCATTGAGCAGTCCCCCCCGTCAATGACGAATGACTCCTGTCAATGAGGACTGTCCCCTGTCAATGACGAGCGCCCCCCCGTCTATAAAGTGTACTCCCTGTCAATGAGGAGTGCCCCCCGTCAATGAGGAGTGCCCCCACCATTCAATGAGTAGTGCCCTCTGTCAATGAGAAGTGCCCCCCATTCTATGAAGAGTACCCTCTGTCAATGAGAAGTGCCCCTTTTCAATGAGTTTGCCCTGTCCATGAGGAGTGCCTGCTGTCAATGAGGAGTGCCCCCTGTTAATGAGGTGTGCTTCCTGTCAAGGAGGAGTGTCCCCTGTCAATGAGGAGGGCCTGCTGTCAATGAGGAGTGTCCCCTGTCAATGAGGAGTGCCTGATGTCAATGAGGAGTGGCCTGTGTCAATGAGTCGTACCCCCTGTCAATGAGGAGTGCCCCCTTTCAATGAGAAGTGCCCCCGGTCAATAAGGAATGCACACATCCCGTCAATGAGGAGCGCCTCTGTCAATGAGAAGCGCCCGCTGTCAATGAGGAGTTCCCCCTGTCAAAGGACAGTGCCACTGTCAATGAGGAGTGCCCCCTTTCAATGAGGAGTGCCTCGTGTCAATGTGGAGTGCCCACTTTCAATGAGGAGTGCCCGCTGTCAATGAGGAGTGCCCCCTGTCAATGAGGAGACCCCCCTGTCAATGAGGAGTGGCCCCTGTCAATGAGGAGTACCCACTGACAATGAGGAGTGCCCCCTGTCAATGAGAAGTATTCCCGGTCAATAAGGAATGCACCCCCCCCCCCGTCAATGAGGAGTGCCCCCTGTCAATGAGAAGTGGCCGCTGTCAATGAGGAATGCCCCCTGTCAGTGAGCTGTGCCCTTGTGAATGAGGAGTAACCCCTGTCAATGAGGAGTGCCCGCTGTCAATGAGGAGTGCCCCCTGTCAATGAGGAGTGCCCCATGTCAACGAGGAGTGCCCCGGGTCAATGGGTATTGCCCTCTGTCAATGCGGAGGGCCCCCTGTCAATGTGGAGTGACCGCTATCAACTATGAGTGCCCCCTATCAATGTGGACTGTCCCCTTTCAATGAGGAGTGCACCCTATCAATGCAGAGAGCCCACGCCAATGAGGAGTATCCACTGTCAATGAGGAGTGCCCCCTGGCAATGAGTAGTGGCCCGTGTCAATGGGTATTGCCCTCTGTCAATGCGGAGGGCGCCCTGTCAATGTGGAGTGACCGCTATCAACTATGAGTGCCCCCTATCAATGTGGACTGTCCCCTTTCAATGAGGAGTGCACCCTATCAATGCAGAGAGCCCACGCCAATGAAGAGTACCCCCTGTCAATGAGGAGTGGCCCCTGTCAATGAGGAGTACCCCCTGTCAATGAGGATTGCCCCTGTCAATGAGGAGTGCCCGCTGTCAACTAGGAGTGCCCTCTGTCAATGAGGAGTGCCTCCGTCAGTGAGGAGTGCCCCCTGTCAATGATGAGAGCCCCCTGTCAATGAGGATTGTCCCCTGTCAATGACGAGCGCCTCCCCCGTCTATAAAGTGTACCCCCTGTCAATGCGGAGTGCCCCCCGACAATGAGGAGTGCCCCCACCCGTCAATGAGTACTGCCCTCTGTCAATGAGAAGTGCCATCCCTTCTATGAAGAGTACCCCCTGTCAATGAGAAGTGCCCTTTACAATGTGTTTGCACTGTCCATGAGGAGTGCCTGCTGTCAATGAAGAGTGCCCCCTGCTAATGAGGTGTGCACCCTGTCAATGCAGAGTGCCCACGCCAATGAGGAGTACACACTGTCAATGAGGAGTGCCCCCTGTCAATAAGGAGAACCCCCTGTCAATGAGGAGTACCCCCTGTCAATGAGGAGTGCCCCCTGTCAATGAGGAGTGCCCGCTGTCAACTAGGAGTGCCCTCTGTCAATGAGGAGTGCCTCCGTCAGTGAGGAGTGCCCCCTGTCAATGATGAGAGCCCCCTTTCAATGAGGAGTAACCCTGTAAATGAGGAGACCCCCCTGTCAATGAGGAGTGGCCCCTGTCAATGAGGAGTACACCCTGTCAATGAGGTTTGCCCCCTGTCAATGAGAAGTGCCCGCTGTCAATGAGGAGTGCCCCCTGTCAATGAGGAGTGCCCCCTGTCAATGAGGCGTGCCCCCTGTCAAAGAGGAGTGCCCCCTGTCAATGTGGAGTACCCGCTGTCAACTTGGAGAGCACTCTGTCAATGAGGAGTGCTCCCGTCAAAGAGGAGTGCCTCCTGTCAATGAGGAGAGCCCCCTGTCAATGAGGAGTGTCCTCTGTCAATGAGGAGACCCCACTGTCAATGAGGAGTGGCCCCTGTCAATGAGGAGTACCCCGTGTCAATGAGGAGTGCCCCCTGTCAATGAGATGTGCCCCCGTTCAATAAGGAATGCACCCCCCCCCGTCAATGAGGAGTGCCCCCTGTCAATGAGAAGTGCCCGCTGCCAATGAGGAGTCCCCCCGTCAATGAGGAGTGCCCCCTGTCAATGAGGAGTGCCCCCTGTCAATAACGTGACCCCCCCTGTCAATGAGGAGTACCGCCTGTCAATGAGGAGTGCCCCCTGTCAATGAGGAGTGCCCGCTGTCAACTAGGAGTGCCCTCTGTCAATGAGGAGTGCCTCCGTCAGTGAGGAGTGCCCCCTGTCAATGATGAGAGCCCCCTTTCAATGAGGAGTAACCCTGTAAATGAGGAGTGCCCCACAGTCAATGAGGCGTCACCGCTGTAATTTACGAGTCCACCCCCATCATTGAGCAGTCCCCCCCGTCAATGACGAATGACCTCTGTCAATGTGGACTGTCCCCTGTCAATGAGGAGTGCACCCTATCAATGCAGAGTGCCCACGCCAATGAAGAGTACCCCCTGTCAATGAGGAGTGCCCCCTGTCAATGAGGAGACCCCCCTGTCAATGAGGAGTGGCCCCTGTCAATGAGGAGACCCCCCTGTCAGTGAGGAGTGGCCCCTGTCAATGAGGAGTACACCCTGTCAATGAGGAGTGCCCCCTGTCAATGAGAAGTGCCCGCTGTCAATGAGGAGTGCCCGCTGTCAATGAGGAGTGCCCCCTGTGAATGAGGAGTGCCCCCTGTCAATGAGGAGTGCCCCCTGTCAATGAGGAGTGCCCCCTGTCAATGAGGAGTGGTCCCTGTCAATGTGGAGTACCCGCTGTCAACTAGGAGAGCCCTCTGTCAATGAGGAGTGCTCCCGTCAAAGAGGAGGGCCTCCTGTCAATGAGGAGAGCCCCCTGTCAATGAGGAGTGGCCTCTGTCAATGAGGAGTACCCCGTGTCAATAAGGAGTGCCCCCTGTCAATGAGAAGTGCCCGCTGTCAATGAGGAGTCCCCCCGTCAATGAGGAGTGCCCCCTGTCAATGAGGAGTGCCCCCTGTCAATAAGGTGACCCCCTGTCAATGAGGAGTACGCCCTGTCAATGAGGAGTGCCCCCTGTCAATGAGGAGTGCCCGCTGTCAACTAGGAGTGCCCTCTGTCAATGAGGACTGCCTCCGTCAGTGAGGAGTGCCCCCAGTCAATGATGAGAGCCCCCTTTCAATGAGGAGTAACCCTGTAAATGAGGAGTGCCCCACAGTCAATGAGGCGTGGCCGCTGTAATTTAGGAGCCCACCCCCATCATTGAGCAGTCCCCCCCGTCAATGACGAATGACTCCTGTCAATGAGGACTGTCCCCTGTCAATGACGAGCGCCCCCCCGTCTATAAAGTGTACTCCCTGTCAATGAGGAGTGCCCCCCGTCAATGAGGAGTGCCCCCACCATTCAATGAGTAGTGCCCTCTGTCAATGAGAAGTGCCCCCCATTCTATGAAGAGTACCCTCTGTCAATGAGAAGTGCCCCTTTTCAATGAGTTTGCCCTGTCCATGAGGAGTGCCTGCTGTCAATGAGGAGTGCCCCCTGTTAATGAGGTGTGCTTCCTGTCAAGGAGGAGTGTCCCCTGTCAATGAGGAGGGCCTGCTGTCAATGAGGAGTGTCCCCTGTCAATGAGGAGTGCCTGATGTCAATGAGGAGTGGCCTGTGTCAATGAGTCGTACCCCCTGTCAATGAGGAGTGCCCCCTTTCAATGAGAAGTGCCCCCGGTCAATAAGGAATGCACACATCCCGTCAATGAGGAGCGCCTCTGTCAATGAGAAGCGCCCGCTGTCAATGAGGAGTTCCCCCTGTCAAAGGACAGTGCCACTGTCAATGAGGAGTGCCCCCTTTCAATGAGGAGTGCCTCGTGTCAATGTGGAGTGCCCACTTTCAATGAGGAGTGCCCGCTGTCAATGAGGAGTGCCCCCTGTCAATGAGGAGACCCCCCTGTCAATGAGGAGTGGCCCCTGTCAATGAGGAGTACCCACTGACAATGAGGAGTGCCCCCTGTCAATGAGAAGTATTCCCGGTCAATAAGGAATGCACCCCCCCCCCCGTCAATGAGGAGTGCCCCCTGTCAATGAGAAGTGGCCGCTGTCAATGAGGAATGCCCCCTGTCAGTGAGCTGTGCCCTTGTGAATGAGGAGTAACCCCTGTCAATGAGGAGTGCCCGCTGTCAATGAGGAGTGCCCCCTGTCAATGAGGAGTGCCCCATGTCAACGAGGAGTGCCCCGGGTCAATGGGTATTGCCCTCTGTCAATGCGGAGGGCCCCCTGTCAATGTGGAGTGACCGCTATCAACTATGAGTGCCCCCTATCAATGTGGACTGTCCCCTTTCAATGAGGAGTGCACCCTATCAATGCAGAGAGCCCACGCCAATGAGGAGTATCCACTGTCAATGAGGAGTGCCCCCTGGCAATGAGTAGTGGCCCGTGTCAATGGGTATTGCCCTCTGTCAATGCGGAGGGCGCCCTGTCAATGTGGAGTGACCGCTATCAACTATGAGTGCCCCCTATCAATGTGGACTGTCCCCTTTCAATGAGGAGTGCACCCTATCAATGCAGAGAGCCCACGCCAATGAAGAGTACCCCCTGTCAATGAGGAGTGGCCCCTGTCAATGAGGAGTACCCCCTGTCAATGAGGATTGCCCCTGTCAATGAGGAGTGCCCGCTGTCAACTAGGAGTGCCCTCTGTCAATGAGGAGTGCCTCCGTCAGTGAGGAGTGCCCCCTGTCAATGATGAGAGCCCCCTGTCAATGAGGATTGTCCCCTGTCAATGACGAGCGCCTCCCCCGTCTATAAAGTGTACCCCCTGTCAATGCGGAGTGCCCCCCGACAATGAGGAGTGCCCCCACCCGTCAATGAGTACTGCCCTCTGTCAATGAGAAGTGCCATCCCTTCTATGAAGAGTACCCCCTGTCAATGAGAAGTGCCCTTTACAATGTGTTTGCACTGTCCATGAGGAGTGCCTGCTGTCAATGAAGAGTGCCCCCTGCTAATGAGGTGTGCACCCTGTCAATGCAGAGTGCCCACGCCAATGAGGAGTACACACTGTCAATGAGGAGTGCCCCCTGTCAATAAGGAGAACCCCCTGTCAATGAGGAGTACCCCCTGTCAATGAGGAGTGCCCCCTGTCAATGAGGAGTGCCCGCTGTCAACTAGGAGTGCCCTCTGTCAATGAGGAGTGCCTCCGTCAGTGAGGAGTGCCCCCTGTCAATGATGAGAGCCCCCTTTCAATGAGGAGTAACCCTGTAAATGAGGAGACCCCCCTGTCAATGAGGAGTGGCCCCTGTCAATGAGGAGTACACCCTGTCAATGAGGTTTGCCCCCTGTCAATGAGAAGTGCCCGCTGTCAATGAGGAGTGCCCCCTGTCAATGAGGAGTGCCCCCTGTCAATGAGGCGTGCCCCCTGTCAAAGAGGAGTGCCCCCTGTCAATGTGGAGTACCCGCTGTCAACTTGGAGAGCACTCTGTCAATGAGGAGTGCTCCCGTCAAAGAGGAGTGCCTCCTGTCAATGAGGAGAGCCCCCTGTCAATGAGGAGTGTCCTCTGTCAATGAGGAGACCCCACTGTCAATGAGGAGTGGCCCCTGTCAATGAGGAGTACCCCGTGTCAATGAGGAGTGCCCCCTGTCAATGAGATGTGCCCCCGTTCAATAAGGAATGCACCCCCCCCCGTCAATGAGGAGTGCCCCCTGTCAATGAGAAGTGCCCGCTGCCAATGAGGAGTCCCCCCGTCAATGAGGAGTGCCCCCTGTCAATGAGGAGTGCCCCCTGTCAATAACGTGACCCCCCCTGTCAATGAGGAGTACCGCCTGTCAATGAGGAGTGCCCCCTGTCAATGAGGAGTGCCCGCTGTCAACTAGGAGTGCCCTCTGTCAATGAGGAGTGCCTCCGTCAGTGAGGAGTGCCCCCTGTCAATGATGAGAGCCCCCTTTCAATGAGGAGTAACCCTGTAAATGAGGAGTGCCCCACAGTCAATGAGGCGTCACCGCTGTAATTTACGAGTCCACCCCCATCATTGAGCAGTCCCCCCCGTCAATGACGAATGACCTCTGTCAATGTGGACTGTCCCCTGTCAATGAGGAGTGCACCCTATCAATGCAGAGTGCCCACGCCAATGAAGAGTACCCCCTGTCAATGAGGAGTGCCCCCTGTCAATGAGGAGACCCCCCTGTCAATGAGGAGTGGCCCCTGTCAATGAGGAGTACACCCTGTCAATGAGGAGAGCCCCCTGTCAATGAGAAGTGCCCGCTGTCAATGAGGAGTGCCCCCTGTCAATGAGGAGTGCCCCCTGTCAATGTGGAGTACCCGCTGTCAACTCGGAGAGCCCACTGTCAATGAGGAGTACTCCCTGTCAATGAGGAGTGCACCCTGTCAATGAGGAGTGCCCCCTGTCAATGTGGAGTACCCGCTGTCAACTCGGAGAGCCCTCTGTCAATGAGGAGTGCACCCGTCAAAGAGGAGAGCCCCCTGTCAATGAGGAGTGCCCTCTGTCAATGAGGAGACCCCCCTGTCAATGAGGAGTGGCCCCTGTCAATGAGGAGTACCCCGTGTCAATGAGTAGTACCCCGTGTCAATGAGGAGTGCCCCCTGTCAATGAGATGTGCCCCCGGTCAATAAGGAATGCACCCCCCCCCCCCGTCAATGAGGAGTGCCCATGTCAATGAGAAGTGCCCGCTGTCAATGAGGAGTCCCCCCGTCAATGAGGAGTGCCCCCTGTCAATGTGGAGTGCCCCCTGTCAATAGGGTGACCCCCCTGTCAATGAGGAGTGCCCCCTGTCAATGAGGAGTGCCCGCTGTCAACTAGGAGTGCCCTCTGTCAATGAGGAGTGCCTCCGTCAGTGAGGAGTGCCCCCTGTCAATGATGAGAGCCCCCTTTCATTGAGCAGTCCCCCCAGCCAATGACGAATGACCCCTGTCAATGAGGACTGTCCCCTGTCAATGACGAGCGGCCCCCCGTCTATAAAGTGTACCCCCTGTCAATGAGGAGTGCCCCCAGTCAATGAGGAGTGCCACCACCCTTCAATGAGTAGTGCCCTCTGTCAATGAGAAGTGCCCCCCTCCTTCTATGAAGAGTACCCTCTGTCAATGAGAAGTGCCCCTTTTCAATGAGTTTGCCCTGTCCATGAGGAGTGCCCCCTGTTAATGAGGTGTGCTTCCTGTTAAGGAGGAGTGTCCCCTATCAATGAGGATGGCCTGCTGTCAATGAGGAGTGTCCCCTGTCAATGAGGAGTGCCTGCTGTCAATGAGGAGTGGCCTGTGTCAATGAGTCGTACCCCCTGTCAATGAGGAGTGCCCCCTTTCAATGAGAAGTGCCCCCGGTCAATATGGAATGCACACTCCCCGTCAATGAGGAGTGCCTCTGTCAATGAGAAGTGCCCGCTGTCAATGAGGAGTGCCCCCTTTCAATGAGGAGTGCCCGCTGTCAATGAGGAGTGCCCCCTTTCAATGAGGAGTGCACGCTGTCAATGAGGAATGCCCCCTGTCAATGAGGAGTGGCCCGTGTCAATGGGTATTGCCCTCTGTCAATGCGGAGGGCCCCCTGTCAATGTGGAGTGACCGCTATCAACTATGAGTGCCCCCTGTCAATGTGGACTGTCCCCTGTCAATGAGGAGTGCACCCGATCAATGCAGAGTGCCCACGCCAATGAAGAGTCGCCCCTGTCAATGAGGAGTGCCCCCTGTCAATGAGGAGACCCCCCTGTCAATGAGGAGTGGCCCCTGTCAATGAGGAGTACACCCTGTCAATGAGAAGTGCCCGCTGTCAATGAGTGCCCCCTGTCAATGAGCATTGCCACTGTCAATGAGGAGTACTCCCTGTCAATGAGGAGTGCCCCCTGTCAATGAGGAGAACCCGCTTTCAATGAGGAGTGCCCGCTGTCAATGAGGAGTGCCCCCTGTCAATGAGGAGTGCCCCCTGTCAATGAGGATTACCCGCTGTCAACTAGGAGAGCCCTCTGTCAATGAGGAGAGCCCCCTGTCAATGAGGAGTGCCCTCTGTCAATGAGGAGACCCCCCTGTCAATGAGGAGTGGCCCATGTCAATGAGGGGTACCCCGTGTCAATGAGGAGTGCCCCCTGTCAATGAGATGTGCCCCCGTTCAATAAGGAATGCACACCCCCCCCCCGCGTCAATGAGGAGTGCCCCCTGTCAATGAGAAGAGCCGGCTGTCAATGAGGAGTCCCCCCGTCAATGGGGAGTGCCCCCTGTCAATGAGGACTGTCCCCTGTCAATGACGAGCGCCCCCCGTCTATAAAGTGTACCCCCTGTCAATGAGGAGTGCCCCCACCCTTCAATGAGTAGTGCCCTCTGTCAATGAGAAGTGCCCCCCCCCTTCTATGAAGAGTACCCTCTGTCAATGAGAAGTGCCCCTTTTCAATGAGTTTGCCCTGTCCATGAGGAGTGCCTGCTGTCAATGAGGAGTGCCCCCTGTTAATGAGGTGAGCTTCCTGTCAAGGAGGAGTGTCCCCTGTCAATGAGAAGGGCCTGCTGTCAATGAGGAGTGTCCCCTGTCAATGAGGAGTACCTGCTGTCAATGAGGAGTGGCCTGTGTCAATGAGTCGTACCCCCTGTCAATGAGGAGTGCCCCCTTTCAATGAAAAGTGCCCCTGGTCAATAAGGAATGCACACACCCCGTCAATGAGGAGTGCCTCTGTCAATGAGAAGTGCCAGCTATCAATGAGGAGTTCCCCCTGTCAAAGGGCTTTGTCCCTGTCAATGAGGAGTGCCCCCTTTCAATGAGGAGTGCCCCGTGTCAATGAGGAGTGCCCCCTTTCAATGAGGAGTGCCCGCTGTCAATGAGGAGTGCCCCCTTTCAATGAGGAGTGCACCCTGTCAATGAGGAATGCCCCCTTTTAATGAGGAGTGGCCCGTGTCAATGGGTATTGCCCTCTGTCAATGCGGAGGGCCCCCTGTCAATGTGGAGTGACCGCTATCAACTATGAGTGCCCCCTGTCAATGATGAGAGCGCCCTTTCAATGAGGAGTAACACTGTAAATGAGTGCCCCACAGTCAATGAGGAGTGACCGCTGAAAATTAGGTGTCCCCCCCATCATTGAGCAGTCCCCCCCCGTCAATGACGAATGACCCCTGTCAATGAGGACTGTCTCCTGTCAATGACGAGCGCCCCCCGTCTATAACGTGTACTCCCTGTCAATGAGGAGTGCCCCCCCGTCAATGAGGAATGCCCCCACCAGTCAATGAGTAGTGCCCACTGTCAATGAGAAGTGCCCCCTCTTCTATGAAGAGTATCCCCTGTCAATGAGAAGTGCCCCTTTTCAATGAGTTTGCCCTGTCAATGAGGAGTGCCTCCTGTCAATGAGGAGTGCTCCCTGTTAATGAGGAGTGCTTCCTGTCAATGAGGAGTGTCCCCTGTCAATGAGAAGTGCCTGCTGTCAATGAGGAGTGCCCCCTGTCAATGAGGATTGCCCCCTGTCAATGAGGACGGCCCGCTGTAAATGCGGAGGGCCCCCTGACAATGAGGAGTGCCACCTGAAAATGAGGAGTGATCTCTGTCAATGAGGAGTGACCCCTGTCAATGATGAGTGCCCTCTGTCAATGATGAGAGCCTGCTGTCAATGAGGAGTGCCCCCTGTCAATGAGAAGTGCCCGCAGTCAATGAGGAATGCCCCCTGTCAGTGAGCTGTGCCCTTGTCAATGAGGACTAAACCCTGTCAATGAGGAGTGACCCCTGTCAATGACGAGTGCCCATTTTCAATGAGGAGTGCCCCCTGTCAATGAGGAGTGCCCCCTGTCAACGAGGAGTGCCCCGTGTCAATGGGTATTGCCCTCTGTCAATGCGGAGGGCCCCCTGTCAATGTGGAGTGACCCCACCCGTCAATGAGTAGTGCCCCCTGTCAATGAGGAGTACCCCCGGTCAATGAGGAGTGCCCCCTGTCAATGAGGAGTGCCCGCTGTCAACTGGGAGTGCCCTCTGTCAATGAGGAGTGCCTCCGTCAGTGAGGAGTGCCCTCTGTCAATGATGAGAGCCCCCTTTCAATGAGGAGTAACCCTGTAAATGAGGAGACCCCCCTGTCAATGAGGAGTGGCCCCTGTCAATGAGGAGTATCCCCTGTCAATGAGAAGTGCCCCTTTTCAATGAGTTTGCCCTGTCAATGAGGAGTGTCTCCTGTCAATGAGGAGTGCTCCCTGTTAATGAGGAGGGCTTCCTGTCAATGAGGAGTGTCCCCTGTCAATGAGAAGTGCCTGCTGTCAATGAGGAGTGCCCATTTTCAATGAGGAGTGCCCGCTGTCAATGAGGAGTGCCCCCTGTCAATGCGGAGTGCCCCCTGTCAATGTGGAGTGACCGCTATCTACTATGAGTGCCCCCTGTCAATGTGGACGGCCCCCTGTCAATGAGGAGTGCACCCTGTCAATGCAGAGTGCCCACGCCAATGAGGAGTACCCACTGTCAATGAGGAGTGCCCCCTGTCAATGCGGAGTGGCCCGTGTCAATGGGTATTGCCCTCTGTCAATGCGGAGGGCCCCCTGTCAATGTGGAGTGACCGCTATCAACTATGAGTGCCCCCTGTCAATGTGGACTGTTCCCTTTCAATGAGGAGTGCACCCTATAAATGCAGAGTGCCCACGCCAATGAAGAGTACCCCCTGTCAATGAGGAGTGCCCCCTGTCAATGAGGAGACCCCCCTGTCAATGAGGACTGGCCCCTGTCAATGAGGAGTACCCCGTGTCAATGAGGAGTGCCCCCTGTCAATGAGATGTGCCCGCGGTCAATAAGGAATGCACACCCCGCCCCCATCAATGAGAAGTGCCCCCTGTCAATGAGAAGTGCCCGCTGTCAATATGGAGTCCCCCCCGTCAATGAGGAGCGCCCCCTGTCAATGAGGAGTGCCCCCTGTCAATGAGGAGTGCGCCCTGTCAATGAGGAGTGCCCGCTGTCAACTAGGAGTGCCCTCTGACAATGAGGAGTGCCTCCGTCAGTGAGGAGTGCCCCCTGTCAATGATGAGAGCCCCCTTTCAATGAGGAGTAACCCTGTAAATGAGGAGTGCCCCACAGTCAATGAGGAGTGACCGCTGTAATTTCGGAGTCCTTCCCATCATTGAACAGTCCCCCCCGTCAATGACGAATGACCCCTGTCAATGAAGACTGTCCCCTGTCAATGACGAGCGCCCCCCGTCTATAAAGTGTACCCCCTGTCAATGAGGAGTGCCCCGCGTCAATGAGGAGTGCCCCCACCGTTCAATGAGTAGTGCCCTCTGTCAATGAGAAGTGCCCCCCCTTCTATGAAGAGTGCGCTCTGTCAATGAGAAGTGCCCCTTTTCAATGAGTTTGCCCTGTCCATGAGGAGTGCGTGCTGTCAATGAGGAGTGCCCCCTGTTAATGAGGTGTGCTTCCTGTCAAGGAGGAGTGTCCCCTTTCAATGAGGAGTGCACCCTGTCAATGAGGAATGCCCCCTGTCAATGAGGAGTGGCCCGTGTCAATGGGTATTGCCCTCTGTCAATGCGGAGGGCCCCCTGTCAATATGGAGTGCCCCCTGTCAATGAGCATTGCCACTGTCAATGAGGAGTACTCCCTTTCAATGAGGAGTGCCCGCTTTCAATGAGGAGTGCCCGCTGTCAATGAGGAGTGCCCCCTGTCAATGAGGAGTGCACCCTGTCAATGAGGAGTGCACCCAGTCAATGAGGAGTGCCCCCTGTCAATGTGGAGTACCCGCTGTCAAGTAGTAGAGCCCTCTGTCAATGAGGAGTGCTCCCGTCAAAGAGGAGTGCCTCCAGTCAATGAGGAGAGCCCCCTGTCAATGAGGAGTGCCCTCTGTCAATGAGGAGACCCCCCTGTCAATGAGGAGTGGCCCCTGTCAGTGAGGAGTACCCCGTGTCAATGAGGAGTGCCCGCTGTCAACTAGGAGTGCCCACTGTCAATGAGGAGTGCCTCCGGCAGTGAGGAGTGCCCCCTGTCAATGATGAGAACCCCCTTTCAACGAGGAGTAACCCTGTAAGTGAGGAGTGCCCCACAGTCAATGAGGAGTGACCGCTGTAAATTAGGAGCCCCCCCATCATTGAGCAGTCCCCCCCGTCAATGACGAATGACCCCTGTCAATGAGGACTGTCCCCTGTCAATGACGAGCGCCCCCCCGTCTATAACGTGTACTCCCTGTCAATGAGGAGTGCCCCCGTCAATGAGGAGTGCCCCCACCCGTCAATGAGTAGTGCCCCCTGTCAATGAGGAGAACCCCCGGTCAATGAGGAGTGCCCCCTGTCAATGAGGAGTGCCCGCTGTCAACTAGGAGTGCCCTCTGTCAATGAGGAGTGCCTCCGTCAGTGAGGAGTGCCCCCTGTCAATGATGAGAGCCCCCTTTCAATGAGGAGTAACCCTGTAAATGAGGAGACCCCACTGTCAATGAGGAGTGGCCCCTGTCAATGAGGAGTATCCCCTGTCAATGAGAAGTGCCCCTTTTCAATGAGTTTGCCCTGTCAATGAGGAGTGTCTCCTGTCAATGAGGAGTGCTCCCTGTTAATGAGGAGTGCATCCTGTCAATGAGGAGTGTCCCCTGTCAATGAGGAGTGCCCCCTGTCAATGAGGATTGCCCCCTGTCAATGAGGAGGGCCCGCTGTAAATGCGGAGGGCCCCCTGACAATGAGGAGTGCCACCTGAAAATGAGGACTGATCTCTGTCAATGAGGAGTGACCCCTGTCAATGATGAGTGCCCTCTGTCACTAATGAGAGCCTGCTGTCAATGAGGAGTGCCACGCGTCAATGACGAAAGCCCCCGGTCAATGAGCAGTGCCGCCTATCAATGCAGTGTGCCCACGCCAATGAGGAGTACCCCCTGTCAATGAGGAGTTCCCCCTGTCAATGAGGAGACCCCTCTGTCAATGAGGAGTGGCCCCAGTCAATGAGGAGTACCCACTGTCAATGAGGAGTGCCCCCTGTCAATGAGAAGTATCCCCGTTCAATAAGGAATGCACACCCCCCCCCCCCGTCAGTGAGGAATGCCCCCTGTCAATGAGAAGTGCCCGCTGTCAATGAGGAATGCCCCCTGACATTGAGCTGTGCCCTTGTCAATGAGGAGTAACCCCTGTCAATGAGAAGTGACCGCTGTCAATGAGGAGTGCCCATTTTCAATGAGGAGTGCCCGCTGTCAATGAGGAGTGCCCCCTGTCAATGAGGAGTGCCTCCTGTCAATGTGGAGTGACCGCTATCTACTATGAGTGCCCCCTGTCAATGTGGACGGCCCCCTGTCAATGAGGAGTGCACCCTGTCAATGCAGAGTGCCCACGCCAATGAGGAGTACCCACTGTCAATGAGGAGTGCCCCCTGTCAATGCGGAGTGGCCCGTGTCAATGGGTATTGCCCTCTGTCAATGCGGAGGGCCCCCTGTCAATGTGGAGTGACCGCTATCAACTATGAGTGCCCCCTGTCAATGTGGACTGTTCCCTTTCAATGAGGAGTGCACCCTAAAAATGCAGAGTGCCCACGCCAATGAAGAGTACCCCCTGTCAATGAGGAGTGCCCCCTGTCAATGAGGAGACCCCCCTGTCAATGAGGACTGGCCCCTGTCAATGAGGAGTACCCCGTGTCAATGAGGAGTGCCCCCTGTCAATGAGATGTGCCCGCGGTCAATAAGGAATGCACACCCCGCCCCATTCAATGAGAAGTGCCCCTTGTCAATGAGAAGTGCCCGCTGTCAATATGGAGTCCCCCCCGTCAATGAGGAGCGCCCCCTGTCAATGAGGAGTGCCCCCTGTCAATGAGGAGTGCGCCCCCCCTGTCGATGAGGAGTGCCCGCTGTCAACTAGGAGTGCCCTCTCTCAATGAGGAGTGCCTCCGTCAGTGAGGAGTGCCCCCTGTCAATGATGAGAGCCCCCTTTCAATGAGGAGTAACCCTGTAAATGAGGAGTGCCCCACAGTCAATGAGGAGTGACCGCTGTAATTTAGGAGTCCTTCCCATCATTGAACAGTCCCCACCGTCAATGACGAATGACCCCTGTCAATGAAGACTGTCCCCTGTCAATGACGAGCGCCCCCCGTCTATAAAGTGTACCCCCTGTCAATGAGGAGTGCCCCGCGTCAATGAGGAGTGCCCCCACCGTTCAATGAGTAGTGCCCTCTGTCAATGAGAAGTGCCCCCCCTTCTATGAAGAGTACGCTCTGTCAATGAGAAGTGCCCCTTTTCAATGAGTTTGCCCTGTCCATGAGGAGTGCGTGCTGTCAATGAGGAGTGCCCCCTGTTAATGAGGTGTGCTTCCTGTCAAGGAGGAGTGTCCCCTTTCAATGAGGAGTGCACCCTGTCAATGAGGAATGCCCCCTGTCAATGAGGAGTGGCCCGTGTCAATGGGTATTGCCCTCTGTCAATGCGGAGGGCCCCCTGTCAATATGGAGTGCCCCCTGTCAATGAGCATTGCCACTGTCAATGAGGAGTACTCCCTTTCAATGAGGAGTGCCCGCTTTCAATGAGGAGTGCCCGCTGTCAATGAGGAGTGCCCCCTGTCAATGAGGAGTGCACCCTGTCAATGAGGAGTGCACCCAGTCAATGAGGAGTGCCCCCTGTCAATGTGGAGTACCCGCTGTCAAGTAGTAGAGCCCTCTGTCAATGAGGAGTGCTCCCGTCAAAGAGGAGTGCCTCCAGTCAATGAGGAGAGCCCCCTGTCAATGAGGAGTGCCCTCTGTCAATGAGGAGACCCCCCTGTCAATGAGGAGTGGCCCCTGTCAGTGAGGAGTACCCCGTGTCAATGAGGAGTGCCCGCTGTCAACTAGGAGTGCCCACTGTCAATGAGGAGTGCCTCCGTCAGTGAGGAGTGCCCCCTGTCAATGATGAGAACCCCCTTTCAATGAGGAGGAACCCTGTAAATGAGGAGTGCCCCACAGTCAATGAGGAGTGACCGCTGTAATTTAGGAGTCCCCCCCCATCATTGAGCAGTCCCCCCCCCCCGTCAATGACGAATGACCCCTGTCAATGAGGACTGTCCCCTGTCAATGACGAGCGCCCCCCCGTCTATAACGTGTACTCCCTGTCAATGAGGAGTGCCCCCGTCAATGAGGAGTGCCCCCACCCGTCAATGAGTAGTGCCCCCTGTCAATGAGGAGTACCCCCTGTCAATGAGGAGTGCCCCCTGTCAATGAGGAGTGCCCGCTGTCAACTAGGAGTGCCCTCTGTCAATGAGGAGTGCCTCCGTCAGTGAGGAGTGCCCCCTGTCAATGATGAGAGCCCCCTTTCAATGAGGAGTGCCGTCTGTCAATGAGGAGACCCCCCTGTCAATGAGGAGTGGCCCCTGTCAATGAGGAGTACCCCGTGTCAATGAGGAGTGCCCGCTGTCAACTAGGAGTGCCCACTGTCAATGAGGAGTGCCTCCGTCAGTGAGGAGTGCCCCCTGTCAATGATGAGAACCCCCTTTCAACGAGGAGTAACCCTGTAAGTGAGGAGTGCCCCACAGTCAATGAGGAGTGACCGCTGTAAATTAGGAGCCCCCCCATCATTGAGCAGTCCCCCCCGTCAATGACGAATGACCCCTGTCAATGAGGACTGTCCCCTGTCAATGACGAGCGCCCCCCCGTCTATAACGTGTACTCCCTGTCAATGAGGAGTGCCCCCGTCAATGAGGAGTGCCCCCACCCGTCAATGAGTAGTGCCCCCTGTCAATGAGGAGAACCCCCGGTCAATGAGGAGTGCCCCCTGTCAATGAGGAGTGCCCGCTGTCAACTAGGAGTGCCCTCTGTCAATGAGGAGTGCCTCCGTCAGTGAGGAGTGCCCCCTGTCAATGATGAGAGCCCCCTTTCAATGAGGAGTAACCCTGTAAATGAGGAGACCCCACTGTCAATGAGGAGTGGCCCCTGTCAATGAGGAGTATCCCCTGTCAATGAGAAGTGCCCCTTTTCAATGAGTTTGCCCTGTCAATGAGGAGTGTCTCCTGTCAATGAGGAGTGCTCCCTGTTAATGAGGAGTGCATCCTGTCAATGAGGAGTGTCCCCTGTCAATGAGGAGTGCCCCCTGTCAATGAGGATTGCCCCCTGTCAATGAGGAGGGCCCGCTGTAAATGCGGAGGGCCCCCTGACAATGAGGAGTGCCACCTGAAAATGAGGACTGATCTCTGTCAATGAGGAGTGACCCCTGTCAATGATGAGTGCCCTCTGTCACTAATGAGAGCCTGCTGTCAATGAGGAGTGCCACGCGTCAATGACGAAAGCCCCCGGTCAATGAGCAGTGCCGCCTATCAATGCAGTGTGCCCACGCCAATGAGGAGTACCCCCTGTCAATGAGGAGTTCCCCCTGTCAATGAGGAGACCCCTCTGTCAATGAGGAGTGGCCCCAGTCAATGAGGAGTACCCACTGTCAATGAGGAGTGCCCCCTGTCAATGAGAAGTATCCCCGTTCAATAAGGAATGCACACCCCCCCCCCGTCAGTGAGGAATGCCCCCTGTCAATGAGAAGTGCCCGCTGTCAATGAGGAATGCCCCCTGACATTGAGCTGTGCCCTTGTCAATGAGGAGTAACCCCTGTCAATGAGAAGTGACCGCTGTCAATGAGGAGTGCCCATTTTCAATGAGGAGTGCCCGCTGTCAATGAGGAGTGCCCCCTGTCAATGAGGAGTGCCTCCTGTCAATGTGGAGTGACCGCTATCTACTATGAGTGCCCCCTGTCAATGTGGACGGCCCCCTGTCAATGAGGAGTGCACCCTGTCAATGCAGAGTGCCCACGCCAATGAGGAGTACCCACTGTCAATGAGGAGTGCCCCCTGTCAATGCGGAGTGGCCCGTGTCAATGGGTATTGCCCTCTGTCAATGCGGAGGGCCCCCTGTCAATGTGGAGTGACCGCTATCAACTATGAGTGCCCCCTGTCAATGTGGACTGTTCCCTTTCAATGAGGAGTGCACCCTAAAAATGCAGAGTGCCCACGCCAATGAAGAGTACCCCCTGTCAATGAGGAGTGCCCCCTGTCAATGAGGAGACCCCCCTGTCAATGAGGACTGGCCCCTGTCAATGAGGAGTACCCCGTGTCAATGAGGAGTGCCCCCTGTCAATGAGATGTGCCCGCGGTCAATAAGGAATGCACACCCCGCCCCATTCAATGAGAAGTGCCCCTTGTCAATGAGAAGTGCCCGCTGTCAATATGGAGTCCCCCCCGTCAATGAGGAGCGCCCCCTGTCAATGAGGAGTGCCCCCTGTCAATGAGGAGTGCGCCCCCCCTGTCGATGAGGAGTGCCCGCTGTCAACTAGGAGTGCCCTCTCTCAATGAGGAGTGCCTCCGTCAGTGAGGAGTGCCCCCTGTCAATGATGAGAGCCCCCTTTCAATGAGGAGTAACCCTGTAAATGAGGAGTGCCCCACAGTCAATGAGGAGTGACCGCTGTAATTTAGGAGTCCTTCCCATCATTGAACAGTCCCCACCGTCAATGACGAATGACCCCTGTCAATGAAGACTGTCCCCTGTCAATGACGAGCGCCCCCCGTCTATAAAGTGTACCCCCTGTCAATGAGGAGTGCCCCGCGTCAATGAGGAGTGCCCCCACCGTTCAATGAGTAGTGCCCTCTGTCAATGAGAAGTGCCCCCCCTTCTATGAAGAGTACGCTCTGTCAATGAGAAGTGCCCCTTTTCAATGAGTTTGCCCTGTCCATGAGGAGTGCGTGCTGTCAATGAGGAGTGCCCCCTGTTAATGAGGTGTGCTTCCTGTCAAGGAGGAGTGTCCCCTTTCAATGAGGAGTGCACCCTGTCAATGAGGAATGCCCCCTGTCAATGAGGAGTGGCCCGTGTCAATGGGTATTGCCCTCTGTCAATGCGGAGGGCCCCCTGTCAATATGGAGTGCCCCCTGTCAATGAGCATTGCCACTGTCAATGAGGAGTACTCCCTTTCAATGAGGAGTGCCCGCTTTCAATGAGGAGTGCCCGCTGTCAATGAGGAGTGCCCCCTGTCAATGAGGAGTGCACCCTGTCAATGAGGAGTGCACCCAGTCAATGAGGAGTGCCCCCTGTCAATGTGGAGTACCCGCTGTCAAGTAGTAGAGCCCTCTGTCAATGAGGAGTGCTCCCGTCAAAGAGGAGTGCCTCCAGTCAATGAGGAGAGCCCCCTGTCAATGAGGAGTGCCCTCTGTCAATGAGGAGACCCCCCTGTCAATGAGGAGTGGCCCCTGTCAGTGAGGAGTACCCCGTGTCAATGAGGAGTGCCCGCTGTCAACTAGGAGTGCCCACTGTCAATGAGGAGTGCCTCCGTCAGTGAGGAGTGCCCCCTGTCAATGATGAGAACCCCCTTTCAATGAGGAGGAACCCTGTAAATGAGGAGTGCCCCACAGTCAATGAGGAGTGACCGCTGTAATTTAGGAGTCCCCCCCCATCATTGAGCAGTCCCCCCCCCCCCCGTCAATGACGAATGACCCCTGTCAATGAGGACTGTCCCCTGTCAATGACGAGCGCCCCCCCGTCTATAACGTGTACTCCCTGTCAATGAGGAGTGCCCCCGTCAATGAGGAGTGCCCCCACCCGTCAATGAGTAGTGCCCCCTGTCAATGAGGAGTACCCCCTGTCAATGAGGAGTGCCCCCTGTCAATGAGGAGTGCCCGCTGTCAACTAGGAGTGCCCTCTGTCAATGAGGAGTGCCTCCGTCAGTGAGGAGTGCCCCCTGTCAATGATGAGAGCCCCCTTTCAATGAGGAGTAACCCTGTAAATGAGGAGACCCCCCTGTCAATGAGGAGTGGCCCCTGTCAATGAGGAGTACACCCTGTCAATGAGGAGTGCCCCCTGTCATTGAGAAGTGCCCGCTGTCAATGAGGAGTGCCCGCTGTCAATGAGGAGTGCCCCCTGTCAATGAGGAGTGCCCCCTGTCAATGAGGAGTGCCCCCTGTCAATGAGGAGTGCCCCCTGTCAATGAGGAGTGCTCCCTGTCAATGTGGAGTACCCGCTGTCAACTAGGAGAGCCCTCTGTCAATGAGGAGTGCTCCCGTCAAAGAGGAGGGCCTCCTGTCAATGAGGAGAGCCCCCTGTCAATGAGGAGTGCCCTCCGTCAATGAGGAGACCCCCCAGTCAATGAGGAGTGGCCCCTGTCAATGAGGAGTACCCCGTGTCAATAAGGAGTGCCCCCTGTCAATGAGAAGTGCCCGCTGTCAATGAGGAGTCCCCCCGTCAATGAGGAGTGCCCCCTGTCAATGAGGAGTGCCCCCTGTCAATAAGGTGACCCCCTGTCAATGAGGAGTACGCCCTGTCAATGAGGAGTGCCCCCTGTCAATGAGGAGTGCCCGCTGTCAACTAGGAGTGCCCTCTGTCAATGAGGACTGCCTCCGTCAGTGAGGAGTGCCCCCAGTCAATGATGAGCGCCCCCTTTCAATGAGGAGTAACCCTGTAAATGAGGAGTGCCCCACAGTCAATGAGGCGTGGCCGCTGTAATTTAGGAGCCCACCCCCATCATTGAGCAGTCCCCCCCGTCAATGACGAATGACCCCTGTCAATGAGGACTGTCCCCTGTCAATGACGAGCGCCCCCCCCGTCTATAAAGTGTACTCCCTGTCAATGAGGAGTGCCCCCCGTCAATGAGGAGTGCCCCCACCATTCAATGAGTAGTGCCCTCTGTCAATGAGAAGTGCCCCCCATTCTATGAAGAGTACCCTCTGTCAATGAGAAGTGCCCCTTTTCAATGAGTTTGCCCTGTCCATGAGGAGTGCCTGCTGTCAATGAGGAGTGCCCCCTGTTAATGAGGTGTGCTTCCTGTCAAGGAGGAGTGTCCCCTGTCAATGAGGAGGGCCTGCTGTCAATGAGGAGTGTCCCCTGTCAATGAGGAGTGCCTGATGTCAATGAGGAGTGGCCTGTGTCAATGAGTCGTACCCCCTGTCAATGAGGAGTGCCCCCTTTCAATGAGAAGTGCCCCCGGTCAATAAGGAATGCACACACCCCGTCAATGAGGAGTGCCTCTGTCAATGAGAAGTGCCCGCTGTCAATGAGGAGTTTCCCCTGTCAAAGGACAGTGCCACTGTCAATGAGGAGTGCCCCCTTTCAATGAGGAGTGCCTCGTGTCAATGTGGAGTGCCCACTTTCAATGAGGAGTGCCCGCTGTCAATGAGGAGTGCCCCCTGTCAATGAGGAGACCCCCCTGTCAATGAGGAGTGGCCCCTGTCAATGAGGAGTACCCACTGACAATGAGGAGTGCCCCCTGTCAATGAGAAGTATTCCCGGTCAATAAGGAATGCACCCCCCCCCCCGTCAATGAGGAGTGCCCCCTGTCAATGAGAAGTGGCCGCTGTCAATGAGGAGTGCCCCATGTCAACGAGGAGTGCCCCGGGTCAATGGGTATTGCCCTCTGTCAATGCGGAGGGCCCCCTGTCAATGTGGAGTGACCGCTATCAACTATGAGTGCCCCCTGTCAGATTGGACTGCCCCCTGTCAATGAGGAGTGCACCCTGTCAATGCAGAGTGCCCACGCCAATGAGGAGTATCCACTGTCAATGAGGAGTGCCCCCTGGCAATGAGTAGTGGCCCGTGTCAATGGGTATTGCCCTCTGTCAATGCGGAGGGCGCCCTGTCAATGTGGAGTGACCGCTATCAACTATGAGTGCCCCCTATCAATGTGGACTGTCCCCTTTCAATGAGGAGTGCACCCTATCAATGCAGAGAGCCCACGCCAATGAAGAGTACCCCCTGTCAATGAGGAGTGGCCCCTGTCAATGAGGAGTACCCCCTGTCAATGAGGATTGCCCCTGTCAATGAGGAGTGCCCGCTGTCAACTAGGAGTGCCCTCTGTCAATGAGGAGTGCCTCCGTCAGTGAGGAGTGCCCCCTGTCAATGATGAGAGCCCCCTGTCAATGAGGATTGTCCCCTGTCAATGACGAGCGCCTCCCCCGTCTATAAAGTGTACCCCCTGTCAATGCGGAGTGCCCCCCGACAATGAGGAGTGCCCCCACCCGTCAATGAGTAGTGCCCTCTGTCAATGAGAAGTGCCATCCCTTCTATGAAGAGTACCCCCTGTCAATGAGAAGTGCCCTTTACAATGTGTTTGCACTGTCCATGAGGAGTGCCTGCTGTCAATGAAGACTGCCCCCTGCTAATGAGGTGTGCACCCTGTCAATGCAGAGTGCCCACGCCAATGAGGAGTACACACTGTCAATGAGGAGTGCCCCCTGTCAATAAGGAGAACCCCCTGTCAATGAGGAGTACCCCCTGTCAATGAGGAGTGCTCCCGTCAAAGAGGAGTGCCTCCTGTCAATGAGGAGAGCCCCCTGTCAATGAGGAGTGTCCTCTGTCAATGAGGAGACCCCCCTGTCAATGAGGAGTGGCCCCTGTCAATGAGGAGTACCCCGTGTCAATGAGGAGTGCCCCCTGTCAATGAGATGTGCCCCCGTTCAATAAGGAATGCACCCCCCCCCCGTCAATGAGGAGTGCCCCCTGTCAATGAGAAGTGCCCGCTGCCAATGAGGAGTCCCCCCGTCAATGAGGAGTGCCCCCTGTCAATGAGGAGTGCCCCCTGTCATTAAGGTGACCCCCCCTGTCAATGAGGAGTACCGCCTGTCAATGAGGAGTGCCCCCTGTCAATGAGGAGTGCCCGCTGTCAACTAGGAGTGCCCTCTGTTAATGAGGAGTGCCTCCGTCAGTGAGGAGTGCCCCCTGTCAATGATGAGAGCCCCCTTTCAATGAGGAGTAACCCTGTAAATGAGGAGTGCCCCACAGTCAATGAGGAGTGACCGCTGTAATTTAGGAGTCCCCCCCCATCATTGAGCAGTCCCCCCCCCGTCAATGACGAATGACCCCTGTCAATGAGGACTGTCCCCTGTCAATGACGAGCGCCCCCCCGTCTATAACGTGTACTCCCTGTCAATGAGGAGTGCCCCCGTCAATGAGGAGTGCCCCCACCCGTCAATGAGTAGTGCCCCCTGTCAATGAGGAGTACCCCCTGTCAATGAGGAGTGCCCCCTGTCAATGAGGAGTGCCCGCTGTCAACTAGGAGTGCCCTCTGTCAATGAGGAGTGCTTCCGTCAGTGAGGAGTGCCCCCTGTCAATGATGAGAGCCCCCTTTCAATGAGGAGTAACCCTGTAAATGAGGAGACCCCCCTGTCAGTGAGGAGTGGCCCCTGTCAATGAGGAGTACACCCTGTCAATGAGGAGTGCCCCCTGTCAATGAGAAGTGCCCGCTGTCAATGAGGAGTGCCCGCTGTCAATGAGGAGTGCCCCCTGTCAATGAGGAGTGCCCCCTGTCAATGAGGAGTGCCCCCTGTCAATGAGGAGTGCCCCCGGTCAATGAGGAGTGGTCCCTGTCAATGTGGAGTACCCGCTGTCAACTAGGAGAGCCCTCTGTCAATGAGGAGTGCTCCCGTCAAAGAGGAGGGCCTCCTGTCAATGAGGAGAGCCCCCTGTCAATGAGGAGTGCCCTCTGTCAATGAGGAGACCCCCCTGTCAATGAGGAGTGGCCCCTGTCAATGAGGAGTACCCCGTGTCAATAAGGAGTGCCCCCTGTCAATGAGAAGTGCCCGCTGTCAATGAGGAGTCCCCCCGTCAATGAGGAGTGCCCCCTGTCAATGAGGAGTGCCCCCTGTCAATAAGGTGACCCCCTGTCAATGAGGAGTACGCCCTGTCAATGAGGAGTGCCCCCTGTCAATGAGGAGTGCCCGCTGTCAACTAGGAGTGCCCTCTGTCAATGAGGACTGCCTCCGTCAGTGAGGAGTGCCCCCAGTCAATGATGAGAGCCCCCTTTCAATGAGGAGTAACCCTGTAAATGAGGAGTGCCCCACAGTCAATGAGGCGTGGCCGCTGTAATTTAGGAGCCCACCCCCATCATTGAGCAGTCCCCCCCGTCAATGACGAATGACTCCTGTCAATGAGGACTGTCCCCTGTCAATGACGAGCGCCCCCCCGTCTATAAAGTGTACTCCCTGTCAATGAGGAGTGCCCCCCGTCAATGAGGAGTGCCCCCAGCATTCAATGAGTAGTGCCCTCTGTCAATGAGAAGTGCCCCCCATTCTATGAAGAGTACCCTCTGTCAATGAGAAGTGCCCCTTTTCAATGAGTTTGCCCTGTCCATGAGGAGTGCCTGCTGTCAATGAGGAGTGCCCCCTGTTAATGAGGTGTGCTTCCTGTCAAGGAGGAGTGTCCCCTGTCAATGAGGAGGGCCTGCTGTCAATGAGGAGTGTCCCCTGTCAATGAGGAGTGCCTGATGTCAATGAGGAGTGGCCTGTGTCAATGAGTCGTACCCCCTGTCAATGAGGAGTGCCCCCTTTCAATGAGAAGTGCCCCCGGTCAATAAGGAATGCACACATCCCGTCAATGAGGAGCGCCTCTGTCAATGAGAAGTGCCCGCTGTCAATGAGGAGTTCCCCCTGTCAAAGGACAGTGCCACTGTCAATGAGGAGTGCCCCCTTTCAATGAGGAGTGCCTCGTGTCAATGTGGAGTGCCCACTTTCAATGAGGAGTGCCCGCTGTCAATGAGGAGTGCCCCCTGTCAATGAGGAGACACCCCTGTCAATGAGGAGTGGCCCCTGTCAATGAGGAGTACCCACTGACAATGAGGAGTGCCCCCTGTCAATGAGAAGTATTCCCGGTCAATAAGGAATGCACCCCCCCCCCCCGTCAATGAGGAGTGCCCCCTGTCAATGAGAAGTGGCCGCTGTCAATGAGGAATGCCCCCTGTCAGTGAGCTGTGCCCTTGTCAATGAGGAGTAACCCCTGTCAATGAGGAGTGCCCGCTGTCAATGAGGAGTGCCCCCTGTCAATGAGGAGTGCCCCATGTCAACGAGGAGTGCCCCGGGTCAATGGGTATTGCCCTCTGTCAATGCGGAGGGCCCCCTGTCAATGTGGAGTGACCGCTATCAACTATGAGTGCCCCCTGTCAGATTGGACTGCCCCCTGTCAATGAGGAGTGCACCCTGTCAATGCAGAGTGCCCACGCCAATGAGGAGTATCCACTGTCAATGAGGAGTGCCCCCTGGCAATGAGTAGTGGCCCGTGTCAATGGGTATTGCCCTCTGTCAATGCGGAGGGCGCCCTGTCAATGTGGAGTGACCGCTATCAACTATGAGTGCCCCCTATCAATGTGGACTGTCCCCTTTCAATGAGGAGTGCACCCTATCAATGCAGAGAGCCCACGCCAATGAAGAGTACCCCCTGTCAATGAGGAGTGGCCCCTGTCAATGAGGAGTACCCCCTGTCAATGAGGATTGCCCCTGTCAATGAGGAGTGCCCGCTGTCAACTAGGAGTGCCCTCTGTCAATGAGGAGTGCCTCCGTCAGTGAGGAGTGCCCCCTGTCAATGATGAGAGCCCCCTGTCAATGAGGATTGTCCCCTGTCAATGACGAGCGCCTCCCCCGTCTATAAAGTGTACCCCCTGTCAATGCGGAGTGCCCCCCGACAATGAGGAGTGCCCCCACCCGTCAATGAGTACTGCCCTCTGTCAATGAGAAGTGCCATCCCTTCTATGAAGAGTACCCCCTGTCAATGAGAAGTGCCCTTTACAATGTGTTTGCACTGTCCATGAGGAGTGCCTGCTGTCAATGAAGAGTGCCCCCTGCTAATGAGGTGTGCACCCTGTCAATGCAGAGTGCCCACGCCAATGAGGAGTACACACTGTCAATGAGGAGTGCCCCCTGTCAATAAGGAGAACCCCCTGTCAATGAGGAGTACCCCCTGTCAATGAGGAGTGCCCCCTGTCAATGAGGAGTGCCCGCTGTCAACTAGGAGTGCCCTCTGTCAATGAGGAGTGCCTCCGTCAGTGAGGAGTGCCCCCTGTCAATGATGAGAGCCCCCTTTCAATGAGGAGTAACCCTGTAAATGAGGAGACCCCCCTGTCAATGAGGAGTGGCCCCTGTCAATGAGGAGTACACCCTGTCAATGAGGTTTGCCCCCTGTCAATGAGAAGTGCCCGCTGTCAATGAGGAGTGCCCCCTGTCAATGAGGAGTGTCCCCTGTCAATGAGGCGTGCCCCCTGTCAAAGAGGAGTGCCCCCTGTCAATGTGGAGTACCCGCTGTCAACTAGGAGAGCACTCTGTCAATGAGGAGTGCTCCCGTCAAAGAGGAGTGCCTCCTGTCAATGAGGAGAGCCCCCTGTCAATGAGGAGTGTCCTCTGTCAATGAGGAGACCCCCCTGTCAATGAGGAGTGGCCCCTGTCAATGAGGAGTACCCCGTGTCAATGAGGAGTGCCCCCTGTCAATGAGATGTGCCCCCGTTCAATAAGGAATGCACCCCCCCCCCGTCAATGAGGAGTGCCCCCTGTCAATGAGAAGTGCCCGCTGCCAATGAGGAGTCCCCCCGTCAATGAGGAGTGCCCCCTGTCAATGAGGAGTAACCCTGTAAATGAGGAGTGCCCCACAGTCAATGAGGAGTGACCGCTGTAATTTAGGAGTCCCCCCCCATCATTGAGCAGTCCCCCCCCCGTCAATGACGAATGACCCCTGTCAATGAGGACTGTCCCCTGTCAATGACGAGCGCCCCCCCGTCTATAACGTGTACTCCCTGTCAATGAGGAGTGCCCCCGTCAATGAGGAGTGCCCCCACCCGTCAATGAGTAGTGCCCCCTGTCAATGAGGAGTACCCCCTGTCAATGAGGAGTGCCCCCTGTCAATGAGGAGTGCCCGCTGTCAACTAGGAGTGCCCTCTGTCAATGAGGAGTGCTTCCGTCAGTGAGGAGTGCCCCCTGTCAATGATGAGAGCCCCCTTTCAATGAGGAGTAACCCTGTAAATGAGGAGACCCCCCTGTCAGTGAGGAGTGGCCCCTGTCAATGAGGAGTACACCCTGTCAATGAGGAGTGCCCCCTGTCAATGAGAAGTGCCCGCTGTCAATGAGGAGTGCCCGCTGTCAATGAGGAGTGCCCCCTGTCAATGAGGAGTGCCCCCTGTCAATGAGGAGTGCCCCCTGTCAATGAGGAGTGCCCCCTGTCAATGAGGAGTGGTCCCTGTCAATGTGGAGTACCCGCTGTCAACTAGGAGAGCCCTCTGTCAATGAGGAGTGCTCCCGTCAAAGAGGAGGGCCTCCTGTCAATGAGGAGAGCCCCCTGTCAATGAGGAGTGCCCTCTGTCAATGAGGAGACCCCCCCTGTCAATGAGGAGTGGCCCCTGTCAATGAGGAGTACCCCGTGTCAATAAGGAGTGCCCCCTGTCAATGAGAAGTGCCCGCTGTCAATGAGGAGTCCCCCCGTCAATGAGGAGTGCCCCCTGTCAATGAGGAGTGCCCCCTGTCAATAAGGTGACCCCCTGTCAATGAGGAGTACGCCCTGTCAATGAGGAGTGCCCCCTGTCAATGAGGAGTGCCCGCTGTCAACTAGGAGTGCCCTCTGTCAATGAGGACTGCCTCCGTCAGTGAGGAGTGCCCCCAGTCAATGATGAGAGCCCCCTTTCAATGAGGAGTAACCCTGTAAATGAGGAGTGCCCCACAGTCAATGAGGCGTGGCCGCTGTAATTTAGGAGCCCACCCCCATCATTGAGCAGTCCCCCCCGTCAATGACGAATGACTCCTGTCAATGAGGACTGTCCCCTGTCAATGACGAGCGCCCCCCCGTCTATAAAGTGTACTCCCTGTCAATGAGGAGTGCCCCCCGTCAATGAGGAGTGCCCCCACCATTCAATGAGTAGTGCCCTCTGTCAATGAGAAGTGCCCCCCATTCTATGAAGAGTACCCTCTGTCAATGAGAAGTGCCCCTTTTCAATGAGTTTGCCCTGTCCATGAGGAGTGCCTGCTGTCAATGAGGAGTGCCCCCTGTTAATGAGGTGTGCTTCCTGTCAAGGAGGAGTGTCCCCTGTCAATGAGGAGGGCCTGCTGTCAATGAGGAGTGTCCCCTGTCAATGAGGAGTGCCTGATGTCAATGAGGAGTGGCCTGTGTCAATGAGTCGTACCCCCTGTCAATGAGGAGTGCCCCCTTTCAATGAGAAGTGCCCCCGGTCAATAAGGAATGCACACATCCCGTCAATGAGGAGCGCCTCTGTCAATGAGAAGCGCCCGCTGTCAATGAGGAGTTCCCCCTGTCAAAGGACAGTGCCACTGTCAATGAGGAGTGCCCCCTTTCAATGAGGAGTGCCTCGTGTCAATGTGGAGTGCCCACTTTCAATGAGGAGTGCCCGCTGTCAATGAGGAGTGCCCCCTGTCAATGAGGAGACCCCCCTGTCAATGAGGAGTGGCCCCTGTCAATGAGGAGTACCCACTGACAATGAGGAGTGCCCCCTGTCAATGAGAAGTATTCCCGGTCAATAAGGAATGCACCCCCCCCCCCCGTCAATGAGGAGTGCCCCCTGTCAATGAGAAGTGGCCGCTGTCAATGAGGAATGCCCCCTGTCAGTGAGCTGTGCCCTTGTGAATGAGGAGTAACCCCTGTCAATGAGGAGTGCCCGCTGTCAATGAGGAGTGCCCCCTGTCAATGAGGAGTGCCCCATGTCAACGAGGAGTGCCCCGGGTCAATGGGTATTGCCCTCTGTCAATGCGGAGGGCCCCCTGTCAATGTGGAGTGACCGCTATCAACTATGAGTGCCCCCTATCAATGTGGACTGTCCCCTTTCAATGAGGAGTGCACCCTATCAATGCAGAGAGCCCACGCCAATGAGGAGTATCCACTGTCAATGAGGAGTGCCCCCTGGCAATGAGTAGTGGCCCGTGTCAATGGGTATTGCCCTCTGTCAATGCGGAGGGCGCCCTGTCAATGTGGAGTGACCGCTATCAACTATGAGTGCCCCCTATCAATGTGGACTGTCCCCTTTCAATGAGGAGTGCACCCTATCAATGCAGAGAGCCCACGCCAATGAAGAGTACCCCCTGTCAATGAGGAGTGGCCCCTGTCAATGAGGAGTACCCCCTGTCAATGAGGATTGCCCCTGTCAATGAGGAGTGCCCGCTGTCAACTAGGAGTGCCCTCTGTCAATGAGGAGTGCCTCCGTCAGTGAGGAGTGCCCCCTGTCAATGATGAGAGCCCCCTGTCAATGAGGATTGTCCCCTGTCAATGACGAGCGCCTCCCCCGTCTATAAAGTGTACCCCCTGTCAATGCGGAGTGCCCCCCGACAATGAGGAGTGCCCCCACCCGTCAATGAGTACTGCCCTCTGTCAATGAGAAGTGCCATCCCTTCTATGAAGAGTACCCCCTGTCAATGAGAAGTGCCCTTTACAATGTGTTTGCACTGTCCATGAGGAGTGCCTGCTGTCAATGAAGAGTGCCCCCTGCTAATGAGGTGTGCACCCTGTCAATGCAGAGTGCCCACGCCAATGAGGAGTACACACTGTCAATGAGGAGTGCCCCCTGTCAATAAGGAGAACCCCCTGTCAATGAGGAGTACCCCCTGTCAATGAGGAGTGCCCCCTGTCAATGAGGAGTGCCCGCTGTCAACTAGGAGTGCCCTCTGTCAATGAGGAGTGCCTCCGTCAGTGAGGAGTGCCCCCTGTCAATGATGAGAGCCCCCTTTCAATGAGGAGTAACCCTGTAAATGAGGAGACCCCCCTGTCAATGAGGAGTGGCCCCTGTCAATGAGGAGTACACCCTGTCAATGAGGTTTGCCCCCTGTCAATGAGAAGTGCCCGCTGTCAATGAGGAGTGCCCCCTGTCAATGAGGAGTGCCCCCTGTCAATGAGGCGTGCCCCCTGTCAAAGAGGAGTGCCCCCTGTCAATGTGGAGTACCCGCTGTCAACTTGGAGAGCACTCTGTCAATGAGGAGTGCTCCCGTCAAAGAGGAGTGCCTCCTGTCAATGAGGAGAGCCCCCTGTCAATGAGGAGTGTCCTCTGTCAATGAGGAGACCCCACTGTCAATGAGGAGTGGCCCCTGTCAATGAGGAGTACCCCGTGTCAATGAGGAGTGCCCCCTGTCAATGAGATGTGCCCCCGTTCAATAAGGAATGCACCCCCCCCCGTCAATGAGGAGTGCCCCCTGTCAATGAGAAGTGCCCGCTGCCAATGAGGAGTCCCCCCGTCAATGAGGAGTGCCCCCTGTCAATGAGGAGTGCCCCCTGTCAATAACGTGACCCCCCCTGTCAATGAGGAGTACCGCCTGTCAATGAGGAGTGCCCCCTGTCAATGAGGAGTGCCCGCTGTCAACTAGGAGTGCCCTCTGTCAATGAGGAGTGCCTCCGTCAGTGAGGAGTGCCCCCTGTCAATGATGAGAGCCCCCTTTCAATGAGGAGTAACCCTGTAAATGAGGAGTGCCCCACAGTCAATGAGGCGTCACCGCTGTAATTTACGAGTCCACCCCCATCATTGAGCAGTCCCCCCCGTCAATGACGAATGACCTCTGTCAATGTGGACTGTCCCCTGTCAATGAGGAGTGCACCCTATCAATGCAGAGTGCCCACGCCAATGAAGAGTACCCCCTGTCAATGAGGAGTGCCACCTGTCAATGAGGAGACCCCCCTGTCAATGAGGAGTGGCCCCTGTCAATGAGGAGTACACCCTGTCAATGAGGAGAGCCCCCTGTCAATGAGAAGTGCCCGCTGTCAATGAGGAGTGCCCCCTGTCAATGAGGAGTGCCCCCTGTCAATGTGGAGTACCCGCTGTCAACTCGGAGAGCCCACTGTCAATGAGGAGTACTCCCTGTCAATGAGGAGTGCACCCTGTCAATGAGGAGTGCCCCCTGTCAATGTGGAGTACCCGCTGTCAACTCGGAGAGCCCTCTGTCAATGAGGAGTGCACCCGTCAAAGAGGAGAGCCCCCTGTCAATGAGGAGTGCCCTCTGTCAATGAGGAGACCCCCCTGTCAATGAGGAGTGGCCCCTGTCAATGAGGAGTACCCCGTGTCAATGAGTAGTACCCCGTGTCAATGAGGAGTGCCCCCTGTCAATGAGATGTGCCCCCGGTCAATAAGGAATGCACCCCCCCCCCCCGTCAATGAGGAGTGCCCATGTCAATGAGAAGTGCCCGCTGTCAATGAGGAGTCCCCCCGTCAATGAGGAGTGCCCCCTGTCAATGTGGAGTGCCCCCTGTCAATAGGGTGACCCCCCTGTCAATGAGGAGTGCCCCCTGTCAATGAGGAGTGCCCGCTGTCAACTAGGAGTGCCCTCTGTCAATGAGGAGTGCCTCCGTCAGTGAGGAGTGCCCCCTGTCAATGATGAGAGCCCCCTTTCAGTGAGGAGTAACCCTGTAAATGAGGAGTGCCCCACAGTCAATGAGGAGTGACCGCTGTAATTTAGGAGTCCCCCCCCCATCATTGAGCAGTCCCCCCCGTCAATGACGAATGACCCCTGTCAATGAGGACTGTCCCCTGTCAATGACGAGCGCCCCCCCGTCTATAAAGTGTACCCCCTGTCAATGAGGAGTGCCCCCCGTCAATGAGGAGTGCCCCCACCCTTCAATGAGTAGTGCCCTCTGTCAATGAGAAGTGCCCCCCATTCTATGAAGAGTACCCTCTGTCAATGAGAAGTGCCCCTTTTCAATGAGTTTGCCCTGTCCATGAGGAGTGCCTGCTGTCAATGAGGAGTGCCCCCTGTTAATGAGGTGTGCTTCCTGTCAAGGAGGAGTGTCCCCTGTCAATGAGGAGGGCCTGCTGTCAATGAGGAGTGTCCCCTGTCAATGAGGAGTGCCTGCTGTCAATGAGGAAAGGCCGGTGTCAATGAGTCGTACCCCCTGTCAATGAGGAGTGCCCCCTTTCAATGAGAAGTGCCCCCGGTCAATAAGGAATGCATACACCCCGTCAATGAGGAGTGCCTCAGTCAATGAAAAGTGCCCGCTGTCAATGAGTAGTTCCCCCTGTCAAAGGGCAGTGCCCATGTCAACGAGGAGCGCCCCCTTTCAATGAGGAGTGCCCCGTGTCAATGAGGAGTGCCCCCTTTCAATGAGGAGTGCCCGCTGTCAATGAGGAGTGCCCCCGTTCAATGAGGAGTGCACACTGTCAATGAGGAATGCCCCCTGTCAATGAGGAGTGGCCCGTGTCAATGGGTATTGCCCTCTGTCAATGCGGGGTTCCCCTGTCAATGTGGAGTGACCGCCATCAACTATGAGTGCCCCCTGTCAATGTGGACTTTCCCCTGTCAATGAGGAGTGCACCCTATCAATGCAGAGTGCCCACGCCATTGAAGAGTACCCCCTGTCAATTAGGAGTGCCCCCATCAATGACGAGACCCCCCTGTCAATGAGGAGTGCCCCCTGTCAATGAAGAGACCCCCCTGTCAATGAGGAGTGGCCCCTGTCAATGAGGAGTACACCCTGTCAATGAGGAGTGCCCCCTGTCAATGAGAAGTGCCCGCTGTCAATGAGGAGTGCCCCCTGTCAATGAGCATTGCCACTGTCAATGACGAGTACTCCCTGTCAATGAGGAGTGCCCGCTTTCAATGAGGAGTGCCCGCTGTCAATGAGGAGTGCCCCCTGTCAATGAGGAGTGCACCCTGTCAATGAGGAGTGCACCCTGTCAATGAGGAGTGCCCCCTGTCAATGTGGAGTCCCGGCTGTCAACTAGGAGAGCCCTCTGTCAATGAGGAGTGCACCCGTCAAAGAGGAGTGCCTCCTGTCAATGAGGAGAACCCCCTGTCAATGAGGAGTACCCCGTGTTCAATGAGGAGTGCCCTCTGTCAATGAGATGTGCCCCCGGTCAATAAGGAATGCACCCCCCCTCTCCGTCAATGAGGAGTGCCCCCTGTCAATGAGAAGTGCCCGCTGTCAATGAGGAGGCCCCCGTCAATGAGGAGTGCCCCCTGTCACTGAGGAGTCCCCCCTGTCAATAGGGTGACCCCCCTGTCAATGAGGAGTGCCCGCTGTCAACTCGGAGTGCCCTCTGTCAATGAGGAGTGCCTCCGTCAGTGAGGAGTGCCCCCTGTCAATGATGAGAGCCCCATTTCAATGAGGAGTAACCCTGTAAATGAGGAGTGCCCCACAGTCAATGAGGAGAGACCGCTGTAATTTAGGAGTCCCCACCCATCATTGAGCAGTCCCCCCCGTCAATGACGAATGACCCCTGTCAATGAGGACTGTCCCCTGTCAATGACGAGCGCCCCCCCGTCTATAAAGTGCACCCCCTGTCAATGAGGAGTGCCCCCCGTCAATGAGGAGTGCCCCCACCCTTCAATGAGTAGTGCCCTCTGTCAATGAGAAGTGCCCCCCATTCTATGAAGAGTACCCTCTGTCAATGAGAAGTGCCCCTTTTCAATGAGTTTGCCCTGTCCATGAGGAGTGCCTGCTGTCAATGAAAAGTGCCCCCTTTCAACGAGGAGTGCCCCGTGTCAATGAGGAGTGCCCCCTTTCAATGAGGAGTGCCCGCTGTCAATGAGGAGTGCCCCCTTTCAATGAGGAGTGCACACTGTCAATGAGGAATGCCCCCTGTCAATGAGGAATGGCCCGTGTCAATGGGTATTGCCCTCTGTCAATGCGGAGGGCCCCCTGTCAATGTGGAGTGACCGCCATCAACTATGAGTGCCCCCTGTCAATGTGGACCTTCCCCTGTCAATGAGGAGTGCACCCTATCAATGCAGAGTGCCGACGCCATTGAAGAGTACTCCCTGTCAATTAGGAGTGCCCGCTTTCAATGAGGAGTGCCCGCTGTCAATGAGGAGTGCCCCCTGTCAATGAGGAGTGCACCCTGTCAATGAGGAGTGCACCCTGTCAATGAGGAGTGCCCGCTGTCAATGTGGAGTACCGGCTGTCAACTAGGAGAGCCCTCTGTCAATGAGGAGTGCACCCGTCAAAGAGGAGTGCCTCCTGTCAATGAGGAGAACCCCCTGTCAATGAGGAGTACCCCGTGTTCAATGAGGAGTGCCCCCTGTCAATGAGATGTGCCCCCGGTCAATAAGGAATGCACACCCCCCCCCCTCCGTCAATGAGGAGTGCCCCCTGTCAATGAGAAGTGCCCGCTGTCAATGAGGAGTCCCCCCGTCAATGAGGAGTGCCCCCTGTCACTGAGGAGTCCCCCCTGTCAATAGGGTGACCCCCCTGTCAATGAGGAGTGCCCGCTGTCAACTCGGAGTGCCCTCTGTCAATGAGGAGTGCCTCCGTCAGTGAGGAGTGCCCCCTGTCAATGATGAGAGCCCCCTTTCAACGAGGAGTAACCCTGTAAATGAGGAGTGCCCCACAGTCAATGAGGAGAGACCGCTGTAATTTAGGAGTCCCCACCCATCATTGAGCAGTGCCCCCCGTCAATGACGAATGACCCCTGTCAATGAGGACTGTCCCCTGTCAATGACGAGCGCCCCCCCGTCTATAAAGTGCACCCCCTGTCAATGAGGAGTGCCCCCCGTCAATGAGGAGTGCCCCCACCCTTCAATGAGTAGTGCCCTCTGTCAATGAGAAGTGCCCCCCATTCTATGAAGAGTACCCTCTGTCAATGAGAAGTGCCCCTTTTCAATGAGTTTGCCCTGTCCATGTGGAGTGCCTGCTGTCAATGAGGAGTGCCCCCTGTTAATGAGGTGTGCTTCCTGTCAAGGAGGAGTGTCCCCTGTCAATGAGGAGGGCCTGCTGTCAATGAGGAGTGTCCCCTGTCAATGAGGAGTGCCTGCTGTCAATGAGGAGAGGCCGGTGTCAATGAGTCGTACCCCCTGTCAATGAGGAGTGCCCCCTTTCAATGAGAAGTGCCCCCGGTCAATAAGGAATGCATACACCCCGTCAATGAGGAGGGCCTCAGTCAATGAAAAGTGCCCGCTGTCAATGAGGAGTTCCCCCTGTCAAAGGGCAGTGCCCTTGTCAACGAGGAGTGCCCCCTTTCAACGAGGAGTGCCCCGTGTCAATGAGGAGTGCCCCCTTTCAATGAGGAGTGCCCGCTGTCAATGAGGAGTGCCCCCTTTCAATGAGGAGTGCACACTGTCAATGAAGAATGCCCCCTGTCAATGAGGAGTGGCCCGTGTCAATGGGTATTGCCCTCTGTCAATGCGGAGGGCCCCCTGTCAATGTGGAGTGACCGCCATCAACTATGAGTGCCCCCTGTCAATGTGGACCTTCCCCTGTCAATGAGGAGTGCACCCTGTCAATGACGAGACCCCCCTGTCAATGAGGAGTGGCCCCTGTCAATGAGGAGTACACCCTGTCAATGAGGAGTGCCCCCTGTCAATGAGAAGTGCCCGCTGTCAATGAGGAGTTCCCCCTGTCGAAGGGCAGTGCCCATGTCAATGAGGAGTGCCCCCTTTCAATGAGGAGTGCACCCTGTCAATGATGAATGCCCCCTGTCATTGAGGAGTGGACCCTGTCAATGAGGAGTGCCCCCTGTCAATGAGGAGTGCCCCGTGTCAATGGGTATTGCCCTCTGTCAATGCGCAGGGCCCCCTGTCAATGTGGACGAACCGCTATCAACTATGAGTGCCCCCTGTCAATGTGGACTGTCCCCTGTCAATGAGGAGTGCACCCTATCAATGCAGAGTGCCCACGCCAATGAAGAGTACCCCCTGTCAATGAGGAGTGCGCCCTGTCAATGAGGAGACCCCCCTGTCAATGAGGAGTGGCCCCTGTCAATGAGGAGTAACCAATGTCAATGAGGAGTGCCCGCTGTCAATGAGGAGTGACCCCTGTCAATGAGGAGTGCCCCCTGTCAATGAGGAGTGCCCCGTGTCAATGGGTATTGCCCTCTGTCAATGCGGAGGGCCCCGTGTCAATGCAGAGTGCCCACGCCAATGTGGAGTACCCACTGTCAATGAGGAGTGCCCCCTGTCAATGAGGAGTGGCCCGTGTCAATGGGTATTGCCCTCTGTCAATGCGGAGGGCGCCCTGTCAATGTGGAGTGACCGCTATCAACTATGAGTGCCCCCTATCAATGTGGACTGTCCCCTTTCAATGAGGAGTGCACCCTATCAATGCAGAGAGCCCACGCCAATGAAGAGTACCCCCTGTCAATGAGGAGTGGCCCCTGTCAATGAGGAGTACCCCCTGTCAATGAGGATTGCCCCTGTCAATGAGGAGTGCCCGCTGTCAACTAGGAGTGCCCTCTGTCAATGAGGAGTGCCTCCGTCAGTGAGGAGTGCCCCCTGTCAATGATGAGAGCCCCCTGTCAATGAGGATTGTCCCCTGTCAATGACGAGCGCCTCCCCCGTCTATAAAGTGTACCCCCTGTCAATGCGGAGTGCCCCCCGACAATGAGGAGTGCCCCCACCCGTCAATGAGTACTGCCCTCTGTCAATGAGAAGTGCCATCCCTTCTATGAAGAGTACCCCCTGTCAATGAGAAGTGCCCTTTACAATGTGTTTGCACTGTCCATGAGGAGTGCCTGCTGTCAATGAAGAGTGCCCCCTGCTAATGAGGTGTGCACCCTGTCAATGCAGAGTGCCCACGCCAATGAGGAGTACACACTGTCAATGAGGAGTGCCCCCTGTCAATAAGGAGAACCCCCTGTCAATGAGGAGTACCCCCTGTCAATGAGGAGTGCCCCCTGTCAATGAGGAGTGCCCGCTGTCAACTAGGAGTGCCCTCTGTCAATGAGGAGTGCCTCCGTCAGTGAGGAGTGCCCCCTGTCAATGATGAGAGCCCCCTTTCAATGAGGAGTAACCCTGTAAATGAGGAGACCCCCCTGTCAATGAGGAGTGGCCCCTGTCAATGAGGAGTACACCCTGTCAATGAGGTTTGCCCCCTGTCAATGAGAAGTGCCCGCTGTCAATGAGGAGTGCCCCCTGTCAATGAGGAGTGCCCCCTGTCAATGAGGCGTGCCCCCTGTCAAAGAGGAGTGCCCCCTGTCAATGTGGAGTACCCGCTGTCAACTTGGAGAGCACTCTGTCAATGAGGAGTGCTCCCGTCAAAGAGGAGTGCCTCCTGTCAATGAGGAGAGCCCCCTGTCAATGAGGAGTGTCCTCTGTCAATGAGGAGACCCCACTGTCAATGAGGAGTGGCCCCTGTCAATGAGGAGTACCCCGTGTCAATGAGGAGTGCCCCCTGTCAATGAGATGTGCCCCCGTTCAATAAGGAATGCACCCCCCCCCGTCAATGAGGAGTGCCCCCTGTCAATGAGAAGTGCCCGCTGCCAATGAGGAGTCCCCCCGTCAATGAGGAGTGCCCCCTGTCAATGAGGAGTGCCCCCTGTCAATAACGTGACCCCCCCTGTCAATGAGGAGTACCGCCTGTCAATGAGGAGTGCCCCCTGTCAATGAGGAGTGCCCGCTGTCAACTAGGAGTGCCCTCTGTCAATGAGGAGTGCCTCCGTCAGTGAGGAGTGCCCCCTGTCAATGATGAGAGCCCCCTTTCAATGAGGAGTAACCCTGTAAATGAGGAGTGCCCCACAGTCAATGAGGCGTCACCGCTGTAATTTACGAGTCCACCCCCATCATTGAGCAGTCCCCCCCGTCAATGACGAATGACCTCTGTCAATGTGGACTGTCCCCTGTCAATGAGGAGTGCACCCTATCAATGCAGAGTGCCCACGCCAATGAAGAGTACCCCCTGTCAATGAGGAGTGCCCCCTGTCAATGAGGAGACCCCCCTGTCAATGAGGAGTGGCCCCTGTCAATGAGGAGTACACCCTGTCAATGAGGAGAGCCCCCTGTCAATGAGAAGTGCCCGCTGTCAATGAGGAGTGCCCCCTGTCAATGAGGAGTGCCCCCTGTCAATGTGGAGTACCCGCTGTCAACTCGGAGAGCCCACTGTCAATGAGGAGTACTCCCTGTCAATGAGGAGTGCACCCTGTCAATGAGGAGTGCCCCCTGTCAATGTGGAGTACCCGCTGTCAACTCGGAGAGCCCTCTGTCAATGAGGAGTGCACCCGTCAAAGAGGAGAGCCCCCTGTCAATGAGGAGTGCCCTCTGTCAATGAGGAGACCCCCCTGTCAATGAGGAGTGGCCCCTGTCAATGAGGAGTACCCCGTGTCAATGAGTAGTACCCCGTGTCAATGAGGAGTGCCCCCTGTCAATGAGATGTGCCCCCGGTCAATAAGGAATGCACCCCCCCCCCCCGTCAATGAGGAGTGCCCATGTCAATGAGAAGTGCCCGCTGTCAATGAGGAGTCCCCCCGTCAATGAGGAGTGCCCCCTGTCAATGTGGAGTGCCCCCTGTCAATAGGGTGACCCCCCTGTCAATGAGGAGTGCCCCCTGTCAATGAGGAGTGCCCGCTGTCAACTAGGAGTGCCCTCTGTCAATGAGGAGTGCCTCCGTCAGTGAGGAGTGCCCCCTGTCAATGATGAGAGCCCCCTTTCAGTGAGGAGTAACCCTGTAAATGAGGAGTGCCCCACAGTCAATGAGGAGTGACCGCTGTAATTTAGGAGTCCCCCCCCATCATTGAGCAGTCCCCCCCGTCAATGACGAATGACCCCTGTCAATGAGGACTGTCCCCTGTCAATGACGAGCGCCCCCCCGTCTATAAAGTGTACCCCCTGTCAATGAGGAGTGCCCCCCGTCAATGAGGAGTGCCCCCACCCTTCAATGAGTAGTGCCCTCTGTCAATGAGAAGTGCCCCCCATTCTATGAAGAGTACCCTCTGTCAATGAGAAGTGCCCCTTTTCAATGAGTTTGCCCTGTCCATGAGGAGTGCCTGCTGTCAATGAGGAGTGCCCCCTGTTAATGAGGTGTGCTTCCTGTCAAGGAGGAGTGTACCCTGTCAATGAGGAGGGCCTGCTGTCAATGAGGAGTGTCCCCTGTCAATGAGGAGTGCCTGCTGTCAATGAGGAAAGGCCGGTGTCAATGAGTCGTACCCCCTGTCAATGAGGAGTGCCCCCTTTCAATGAGAAGTGCCCCCGGTCAATAAGGAATGCATACACCCCGTCAATGAGGAGTGCCTCAGTCAATGAAAAGTGCCCGCTGTCAATGAGTAGTTCCCCCTGTCAAAGGGCAGTGCCCATGTCAACGAGGAGCGCCCCCTTTCAATGAGGAGTGCCCCGTGTCAATGAGGAGTGCCCCCTTTCAATGAGGAGTGCCCGCTGTCAATGAGGAGTGCCCCCGTTCAATGAGGAGTGCACACTGTCAATGAGGAATGCCCCCTGTCAATGAGGAGTGGCCCGTGTCAATGGGTATTGCCCTCTGTCAATGCGGGGTTCCCCTGTCAATGTGGAGTGACCGCCATCAACTATGAGTGCCCCCTGTCAATGTGGACTTTCCCCTGTCAATGAGGAGTGCACCCTATCAATGCAGAGTGCCGACGCCATTGAAGAGTACCCCCTGTCAATTAGGAGTGCCCCCATCAATGACGAGACCCCCCTGTCAATGAGGAGTGCCCCCTGTCAATGAAGAGACCCCCCTGTCAATGAGGAGTGGCCCCTGTCAATGAGGAGTACACCCTGTCAATGAGGAGTGCCCCCTGTCAATGAGAAGTGCCCGCTGTCAATGAGGAGTGCCCCCTGTCAATGAGCATTGCCACTGTCAATGACGAGTACTCCCTGTCAATGAGGAGTGCCCGCTTTCAATGAGGAGTGCCCGCTGTCAATGAGGAGTGCCCCCTGTCAATGAGGAGTGCACCCTGTCAATGAGGAGTGCACCCTGTCAATGAGGAGTGCCCCCTGTCAATGTGGAGTCCCGGCTGTCAACTAGGAGAGCCCTCTGTCAATGAGGAGTGCACCCGTCAAAGAGGAGTGCCTCCTGTCAATGAGGAGAACCCCCTGTCAATGAGGAGTACCCCGTGTTCAATGAGGAGTGCCCTCTGTCAATGAGATGTGCCCCCGGTCAATAAGGAATGCACCCCCCCTCTCCGTCAATGAGGAGTGCCCCCTGTCAATGAGAAGTGCCCGCTGTCAATGAGGAGGCCCCCGTCAATGAGGAGTGCCCCCTGTCACTGAGGAGTCCCCCCTGTCAATAGGGTGACCCCCCTGTCAATGAGGAGTGCCCGCTGTCAACTCGGAGTGCCCTCTGTCAATGAGGAGTGCCTCCGTCAGTGAGGAGTGCCCCCTGTCAATGATGAGAGCCCCATTTCAATGAGGAGTAACCCTGTAAATGAGGAGTGCCCCACAGTCAATGAGGAGAGACCGCTGTAATTTAGGAGTCCCCACCCATCATTGAGCAGTCCCCCCCGTCAATGACGAATGACCCCTGTCAATGAGGACTGTCCCCTGTCAATGACGAGCGCCCCCCCGTCTATAAAGTGCACCCCCTGTCAATGAGGAGTGCCCCCCGTCAATGAGGAGTGCCCCCACCCTTCAATGAGTAGTGCCCTCTGTCAATGAGAAGTGCCCCCCATTCTATGAAGAGTACCCTCTGTCAATGAGAAGTGCCCCTTTTCAATGAGTTTGCCCTGTCCATGAGGAGTGCCTGCTGTCAATGAAAAGTGCCCCCTTTCAACGAGGAGTGCCCCGTGTCAATGAGGAGTGCCCCCTTTCAATGAGGAGTGCCCGCTGTCAATGAGGAGTGCCCCCTTTCAATGAGGAGTGCACACTGTCAATGAGGAATGCCCCCTGTCAATGAGGAGTGGCCCGTGTCAATGGGTATTGCCCTCTGTCAATGCGGAGGGCCCCCTGTCAATGTGGAGTGACCGCCATCAACTATGAGTGCCCCCTGTCAATGTGGACCTTCCCCTGTCAATGAGGAGTGCACCCTATCAATGCAGAGTGCCGACGCCATTGAAGAGTACTCCCTGTCAATTAGGAGTGCCCGCTTTCAATGAGGAGTGCCCGCTGTCAATGAGGAGTGCCCCCTGTCAATGAGGAGTGCACCCTGTCAATGAGGAGTGCACCCTGTCAATGAGGAGTGCCCGCTGTCAATGTGGAGTACCGGCTGTCAACTAGGAGAGCCCTCTGTCAATGAGGAGTGCACCCGTCAAAGAGGAGTGCCTCCTGTCAATGAGGAGAACCCCCTGTCAATGAGGAGTACCCCGTGTTCAATGAGGAGTGCCCCCTGTCAATGAGATGTGCCCCCGGTCAATAAGGAATGCACACCCCCCCCCCCTCCGTCAATGAGGAGTGCCCCCTGTCAATGAGAAGTGCCCGCTGTCAATGAGGAGTCCCCCCGTCAATGAGGAGTGCCCCCTGTCACTGAGGAGTCCCCCCTGTCAATAGGGTGACCCCCCTGTCAATGAGGAGTGCCCGCTGTCAACTCGGAGTGCCCTCTGTCAATGAGGAGTGCCTCCGTCAGTGAGGAGTGCCCCCTGTCAATGATGAGAGCCCCCTTTCAACGAGGAGTAACCCTGTAAATGAGGAGTGCCCCACAGTCAATGAGGAGAGACCGCTGTAATTTAGGAGTCCCCACCCATCATTGAGCAGTGCCCCCCGTCAATGACGAATGACCCCTGTCAATGAGGACTGTCCCCTGTCAATGACGAGCGCCCCCCCGTCTATAAAGTGCACCCCCTGTCAATGAGGAGTGCCCCCCGTCAATGAGGAGTGCCCCCACCCTTCAATGAGTAGTGCCCTCTGTCAATGAGAAGTGCCCCCCATTCTATGAAGAGTACCCTCTGTCAATGAGAAGTGCCCCTTTTCAATGAGTTTGCCCTGTCCATGAGGAGTGCCTGCTGTCAATGAGGAGTGCCCCCTGTTAATGAGGTGTGCTTCCTGTCAAGGAGGAGTGTCCCCTGTCAATGAGGAGGGCCTGCTGTCAATGAGGAGTGTCCCCTGTCAATGAGGAGTGCCTGCTGTCAATGAGGAGAGGCCGGTGTCAATGAGTCGTACCCCCTGTCAATGAGGAGTGCCCCCTTTCAATGAGAAGTGCCCCCGGTCAATAAGGAATGCATACACCCCGTCAATGAGGAGGGCCTCAGTCAATGAAAAGTGCCCGCTGTCAATGAGGAGTTCCCCCTGTCAAAGGGCAGTGCCCTTGTCAACGAGGAGTGCCCCCTTTCAACGAGGAGTGCCCCGTGTCAATGAGGAGTGCCCCCTTTCAATGAGGAGTGCCCGCTGTCAATGAGGAGTGCCCCCTTTCAATGAGGAGTGCACACTGTCAATGAAGAATGCCCCCTGTCAATGAGGAGTGGCCCGTGTCAATGGGTATTGCCCTCTGTCAATGCGGAGGGCCCCCTGTCAATGTGGAGTGACCGCCATCAACTATGAGTGCCCCCTGTCAATGTGGACCTTCCCCTGTCAATGAGGAGTGCACCCTGTCAATGACGAGACCCCCCTGTCAATGAGGAGTGGCCCCTGTCAATGAGGAGTACACCCTGTCAATGAGGAGTGCCCCCTGTCAATGAGAAGTGCCCGCTGTCAATGAGGAGTTCCCCCTGTCGAAGGGCAGTGCCCATGTCAATGAGGAGTGCCCCCTTTCAATGAGGAGTGCACCCTGTCAATGATGAATGCCCCCTGTCATTGAGGAGTGGACCCTGTCAATGAGGAGTGCCCCCTGTCAATGAGGAGTGCCCCGTGTCAATGGGTATTGCCCTCTGTCAATGCGCAGGGCCCCCTGTCAATGTGGACGAACCGCTATCAACTATGAGTGCCCCCTGTCAATGTGGACTGTCCCCTGTCAATGAGGAGTGCACCCTATCAATGCAGAGTGCCCACGCCAATGAAGAGTACCCCCTGTCAATGAGGAGTGCGCCCTGTCAATGAGGAGACCCCCCTGTCAATGAGGAGTGGCCCCTGTCAATGAGGAGTAACCAATGTCAATGAGGAGTGCCCGCTGTCAATGAGGAGTGACCCCTGTCAATGAGGAGTGCCCCCTGTCAATGAGGAGTGCCCCGTGTCAATGGGTATTGCCCTCTGTCAATGCGGAGGGCCCCGTGTCAATGCAGAGTGCCCACGCCAATGTGGAGTACCCACTGTCAATGAGGAGTGCCCCCTGTCAATGAGGAGTGGCCCGTGTCAATGGGTATTGCCCTCTGTCAATGCGGAGGGCGCCCTGTCTATGTGGAGTGACCGCTATCAACTATGAGTGCCCCCTATCAATGTGGACTGTCCCCTTTCAATGAGGAGTGCACCCTATCAATGCAGAGTGCCCACGCCAATGAAGAGTACCCCCTGTCAATGAGGAGTGCCCCCTGTCAATGAGGAGACCCCCCTGTCAATGAGGAGTGGCCCCTGTCAATGAGGAGTACCCCCTGTCAATGAGGATTGCCCCTGTCAATGAGGAGTGCCCGCTGTCAACTAGGAGTGCCCTCTGTCAATGAGGATTGCCTCCGTCAGTGAGGAGTGCCCCCTGTCAATGATGAGTGCCCCCTGTCAATGAGGAGTGTCCCCTGTCAATGACGAGCGCCCCCCCGTCTATAAAGTGTACCCGCTGTCAATGAGGAGTGCCCCCCGACAATGAGGAGTCCCCCACCCGTCAATGAGTAGTGCCCTCTGTCAATGAGAAGTGCCACCCCTTCTATGAAGAGTACCCCCTGTCAATGAGAAGTGCCATTTACAATGTGTTTGCACTGTCCATGTGGAGTACCCACTGTCAATGAGGAGTGCCCCCTGTCAATGAGGAGTGGCCCGTGTCAATGGGTATTGCCCTCTGTCAATGCGGAGGGCGCCCTGTCAATGTGGAGTGACCGCTATCAACTATGAGTGCCCCCTATCAATGTGGACTGTCCCCTTTCAATGAGGAGTGCACCCTATCAATGCAGAGTGCCCACGCCAATGAAGAGTACCCCCTGTCAATGAGGAGTGCCCCCTGTCAATGAGGAGACCCCCCTGTCAATGAGGAGTGGCCCCTGTCAATGAGGAGTACCCCCTGTCAATGAGGATTGCCCCTGTCAATGAGGAGTGCCCGCTGTCAAGTAGGAGTGCTCTCTGTCAATGACGAGTGCCTTCGTCAGTGAGGAGTGCCCCCTGTCAATGATGAGAGCCCCCTGTCAATGAGGAGTGCCCCCTGCTAATGAGGTGTGCACCCTGTCAATGCAGAGTGCCCACGCCAATGAGGAGTACACACTGTCAATGAGGAGTGCCCCCTGTCAATAAGGAGACCACCCTGTCAATGCGGAGTACCCCCTGTCAATGAGGAGTGCCCCCTGTCAATGAGGAGTGCCCGCTGTCAACTAGGAGTGCCCTCTGTCAATGAGGAGTGCCTCCGTCAGTGAGTAGTGCCCCCTGTCAATGATGAGAGCCCCCTTTCAATGAGGAGTAACCCTGTAAATGAGGAGACCCCCCTGTCAATGAGGAGTGGCCCCTGTCAATGAGGAGTACACCCTGTCAATGAGGTTTGCCCCCTGTCAATGAGAAGTGCCCGCTGTCAATGAGGAGTGCCCCCTGTCAATGAGCATTGCCACTGTCAATGACGAGTACTCCCTGTCAATGAGGAGTGCCCCCTGTCAATGAGGAGTGCCCGCTTTCAATGAGGAGTGCCCGCTGTCAATGAGGAGTGCCCCCTGTCAATGAGGAGTGCCCACTGTCAATGAGGCGTGCCCCCTGTCAAAGAGGAGTGCCCCCTGTCAATGTGGAGTACCCGCTGTCAACTCGGAGAGCACTCTGTCAATGAGGAGTGCTCCCGTCAAAGAGGAGTGCCTCCTGTCAATGAGGAGAGCCCCCTGTCAATGAGGAGTGTCCTCTGTCAATGAGGAGACCCCCCTGTCAATGAGGAGTGGCCCCTGTCAATGAGGAGTACCCCGTGTCAATGAGATGTACCCCCGTTCAATAAGGAATGCACCCCCCCCCGTCAATGAGGAGTGCCCCCTGTCAATGAGAAGTGCCCGCTGCCAATGAGGAGTCCCCCCGTCAATGAGGAGTGCCCCCTGTCAATGAGGAGTGCCCCCTGTCAATAAGGTGACCCCCCCTGTCAATGAGGAGTACCGCCTGTCAATGAGGAGTGCCCCCTGTCAATGAGGAGTGCCCGCTGTCAACTAGGAGTGCCCTCTGTCAATGAGGAGTGCCTCCGTCAGTGCGGAGTGCCCCTGTCAATGATGAGAGCCCCCTTTCAATGAGGAGTAACCCTGTAAATGAGGAGTGCCCCACAGTCAATGAGGCGTGGCCGCTGTAATTTAGGAGCCCACCCCCATCATTGAGCAGTCCCCCCCGTCAATGACGAATGACCCCTGTCAATGTGGACTGTCCCCTGTCAATGAGGAGTGCACCCTATCAATGCAGAGTGCCCACGCCAATGAAGAGTACCCCCTGTCAATGAGGAGTGCCCCCTGTCAATGAGGAGACCCCCCTGTCAATGAGGAGTGGCCCCTGTCAATGAGGAGTACACCCTGTCAATGAGGAGAGCCCCCTGTCAATGAGAAGTGCCCGCTGTCAATGAGGAGTGCCCCCTGTCAATGAGCATTGCCACTGTCAATGAGGAGTACTCCCTGTCAATGAGGAGTGCCCGCTTTCAATGAGGAGTGCCCGCTGTGAATGAGGAGTGCCCCCTGTCAATGAGGAGTGCACCCTGTCAATGAGGAGAACACCCTGTCAATGAGGAGTGCACCCGTCAAAGAGAAGAGCCCCCTGTCAATGAGGAGTGCCCTCTGTCAATGAGGAGACCCCCCTGTCAATGAGGAGTGGCCCCTGTCAATGAGGAGTACCCCGTGTCAATGAGGAGTACCCCGTGTCAATGAGGAGTGCCCCCTGTCAATGAGATGTGCCCCCGGTCAATAAGGAATGCACACCCACCCCCGTCAATGAGGAGTGCCCCATGTCAATGAGAAGTGCCCGCTGTCAATGAGGAGTCCCCCCGTCAATGAGGAGTGCCCCCTGTCAATGAGGAGTGCCCCCTGTCAATAGGGTGACCCCCCTGTCAATGAGGAGTGCCCCCTGTCAATGAGGAGTGCCCGCTGTCAACTAGGAGTGCCCTCTGTCAATGAGGAGTGCCTCCGTCAGTGAGGAGTGCCCCCTGTCAATGATGAGAGCCCCCTTTCAATGAGGAGTAACCCTGTAAATGAGGAGTGCCCCACATTCAATGAGGAGTGACCCCTGTAATTTAGGAGTCCCCCCCCCCCATCATTGAGCAGTCCCCCCCGGTCAATGACGAATGACCCCTGTCAATGAGGACTGTCCCCTGTCAATGACGAGCGCCCCCCCGTCTATAAAGTGTACCCCCTGTCATTGAGGAGTGCCCCCTGTCAATAAGGTGACCCCCTGTCAATGAGGAGTCCCCCCCGTCAATGACGAATGACCCCTGTCAATGAGGACTGTCCCCTGTCAATGACGAGCGCCCCCCCGTCTATAAAGTGTACTCCCTGTCAATGAGGAGTGCCCCCCGTCAATGAGGAGTGCCCCCACCATTCAATGAGTAGTGCCCTCTGTCAATGAGAAGTGCCCCCCATTCTATGAAGAGTACCCTCTGTCAATGAGAAGTGCCCCTTTTCAATGAGTTTGCCCTGTCCATGAGGAGTGCCTGCTGTCAATGAGGAGTGCCCCCTGTTAATGAGGTGTGCTTCCTGTCAAGGAGGAGTGCCCCTGTCAATGAGGAGGGCCTGCTGTCAATGAGGAGTGTCCCCTGTCAATGAGGAGTGCCTGATATCAATGAGGAGTGGCCTGTGTCAATGAGTCGTACCCCCTGTCAATGAGGAGTGCCCCCTTTCAATGAGAAGTGCCCCCGGTCAAAAAGGAATGCACACACCCCGTCAATGAGGAGTGCCTCTGTCAATGAGAAGTGCCCGCTGTCAATGAGGAGTTCCCCCTGTCAAAGGACAGTGCCACTGTCAATGAGGAGTGCCCCCTTTCAATGAGGAGTGCCTCGTGTCAATGTGGAGTGCCCACTTTCAATGAGGAGTGCCCGCTGTCAATGAGGAGTGCCCCCTGTCAATGAGGAGTGCACCCTGTCAATGAGGAGTGCACCCTGTCAATGAGGAGTGCCCCCTGTCAATGTGGAGTACCCGCTGTCAACTCGGAGAGCCCTCTGTCAATGAGGAGTGCACCCGTCAAAGAGGAGAGCCCCCTGTCAATGAGGAGTGCCCTCTGTCAATGAGGAGACCCCCCTGTCAATGAGGAGTGGCTCCTGTCAATGAGGAGTACCCCGTGTCAATGAGGAGTACCCCGTGTCAATGAGGAGTGCCCCCTGTCAATGAGATGTGCCCCCGGTCAATAAGGAATGCACACCCCCCCCCCCCCCGTCAATGAGGAGTGCCCCATGTCAATGAGAAGTGCCCGCTGTCAATGAGGAGTCCCCCCGTCAATGAGGAGTGCCCCCTGTCAATGAGGAGTGCCCCCTGTCAATAGGGTGACCCCCCTGTCAATGAGGAGTGCCCCCTGTCAATGAGGAGTGCCCGCTGTCAACTAGGAGTGCCCTCTGTCAATGAGGAGTGCCTCCGTCAGTGAGGAGTGCCCCCTGTCAATGATGAGAGCCCCCTTTCAATGAGGAGTAACCCTGTAAATGAGGAGTGCCCCACATTCAATGAGGAGTAACCCCTGTAATTTCGGAGTCCCCCCCCATCATTGAGCAGTCCCCCCCGGTCAATGACGAATGACCCCTGTCAATGAGGACTGTCCCCTGTCAATGACGAGCGCCCCCCCGTCTATAAAGTGTACCCCCTGTCAATGAGGAGTGCCCCCCGTCAATGAGGAGTGCCCCCACCCTTCAATGAGTTGTGCCCTCTGTCAATGAGAAGTGCCTCCCATTCTATGAAGAGTACCCTCTGTCAATGAGAAGTGCCCCTTTTCAATGAGTTTGCCCTGTCCATGAGGAGTGCCTGCTGTCAATGAGGAGTGCCCCCTGTTAATGAGGTGTGCTTCCTGTCAAGGAGGAGTGTCCCCTGTCAATGAGGAGGGCCTGCTGTCAATGAGGAGTGTCCCCTGTCAATGAGGAGTGCCTGCTGTCAATGAGGAGAGGCCGGCGTCAATGAGTCGTACCCCCTGTCAATGAGGAGTGCCCCCTGTCAATAAGGTGACCCCCTGTCAATGAGGAGTACGCCCTGTCAATGAGGAGTCCCCCCCGTCAATGACGAATGACCCCTGTCAATGAGGACTGTCCCCTGTCAATGACGAGCGCCCCCCCGTCTATAAAGTGTACCCCCTGTCAATGAGGAGTGCCCCCCGTCAATGAGGAGTGCCCCCACCCTTCAATGAGTAGTGCCCTCTGTCAATGAGAAGTGCCCCCCATTCTATGAAGAGTACCCTCTGTCAATGAGAAGTGCCCCTTTTCAATGAGTTTGCCCTGTCCATGAGGAGTGCCTGCTGTCAATGAGGAGTGCCCCCTGTTAATGAGGTGTGCTTCCTGTCAAGGAGGAGTGTCCCCTGTCAATGAGGAGGGCCTGCTGTCAATGAGGAGTGTCCCCTGTCAATGAGGAGTGCCTGCTGTCAATGAGGAGAGGCCGGTGTCAATGAGTCGTACCCCCTGTCAATGAGGAGTGCCCCCTGTCAATAAGGTGACCCCCTGTCAATGAGGAGTACGCCCTGTCAATGAGGAGTCCCCCCCGTCAATGACGAATGACCCCTGTCAATGAGGACTGTCCCCTGTCAATGACGAGCGCCCCCCGTCTATAAAGTGTACTCCCTGTCAATGAGGAGTGCCCCCCTTCAATGAGGAGTACCCCCACCATTCAATGAGTAGTGCCCTCTGTCAATGAGAAGTGCCCCCCATTCTATGAAGAGTACCCTCTGTCAATGAGAAGTGCCCCTTTTCAATGAGTTTGCCCTGTCCATGAGGAGTGCCTGCTGTCAATGAGGAGTGCCCCCTGTTAATGAGGTGTGCTTCCTGTCAAGGAGGAGTGTCCCCTGTCAATGAGGAGGGTCCCCTGTCAATGAGGAGTGCCTGATGTCAATGAGGAGTGGCCTGTGTCAATGAGTCGTACCCCCTGTCAATGAGGAGTGCCCCCTTTCAATGAGAAGTGCCCCCGGTCAAAAAGGAATGCACACACCCCGTCAATGAGGAGTGCCTCTGTCAATGAGAAGTGCCCGCTGTCAATGAGGAGTTCCCCCTGTCAAAGGACAGTGCCACTGTCAATGAGGAGTGCCCCCTTTCAATGAGGAGTGCCTCGTGTCAATGTGGAGTGCCCACTTTCAATGAGGAGTGCCCGCTGTCAATGAGGAGTGCCCCCTGTCAATGAGGAGTGCCCCCTGTCAATGAGGAGTGGCCCGTGTCAATGGGTATTGCCCTCTGTCAATGCGGAGGGCGCCCTGTCAATGTGGAGTGACCGCTATCAACTATGAGTGCCCCCTATCAATGTGGACTGTCCCCTTTCAATGAGGAGTGCACCCTATCAATGCAGAGTGCCCACGCCAATGAAGAGTACCCCCTGTCAATGAGGAGTGCCCCCTGTCAATGAGGAGACCCCCCTGTCAATGAGGAGTGGCCCCTGTCAATGAGGAGTACCCCCTGTCAATGAGGATTGCCCCTGTCAATGAGGAGTGCCCGCTGTCAACTAGGAGTGCCCTCTGTCAATGAGGATTGCCTCCGTCAGTGAGGAGTGCCCCCTGTCAATGAGGAGTGCCCCCTGTCAATAGGGTGACCCCCCTGTCAATGAGGAGTGCCCCCTGTCAATGAGGAGTGCCCGCTGTCAACTAGGAGTGCCCTCTGTCAATGAGGAGTGCCTCCGTCAGTGAGGAGTGCCCCCTGTCAATGATGAGAGCCCCCTTTCAATGAGGAGTAACCCTGTAAATGAGGAGTGCCCCACATTCAATGAGGAGTGACCCCTGTAATTTAGGAGTCCCCCCCCCCATCATTGAGCAGTCCCCCCCGGTCAATGACGAATGACCCCTGTCAATGAGGACTGTCCCCTGTCAATGACGAGCGCCCCCCCGTCTATAAAGTGTACCCCCTGTCATTGAGGAGTGCCCCCTGTCAATAAGGTGACCCCCTGTCAATGAGGAGTCCCCCCCGTCAATGACGAATGACCCCTGTCAATGAGGACTGTCCCCTGTCAATGACGAGCGCCCCCCCGTCTATAAAGTGTACTCCCTGTCAATGAGGAGTGCCCCCCGTCAATGAGGAGTGCCCCCACCATTCAATGAGTAGTGCCCTCTGTCAATGAGAAGTGCCCCCCATTCTATGAAGAGTACCCTCTGTCAATGAGAAGTGCCCTTTTTCAATGAGTTTGCCCTGTCCATGAGGAGTGCCTGCTGTCAATGAGGAGTGCCCCCTGTTAATGAGGTGTGCTTCCTGTCAAGGAGGAGTGCCCCTGTCAATGAGGAGGGCCTGCTGTCAATGAGGAGTGTCCCCTGTCAATGAGGAGTGCCTGATGTCAATGAGGAGTGGCCTGTGTCAATGAGTCGTACCCCCTGTCAATGAGGAGTGCCCCCTTTCAATGAGAAGTGCCCCCGGTCAAAAAGGAATGCACACACCCCGTCAATGAGGAGTGCCTCTGTCAATGAGAAGTGCCGGCTGTCAATGAGGAGTTCCCCCTGTCAAAGGACAGTGCCACTGTCAATGAGGAGTGCCCCCTTTCAATGAGGAGTGCCTCGTGTCAATGTGGAGTGCCCACTTTCAATGAGGAGTGCCCGCTGTCAATGAGGAGTGCCCCCTGTCAATGAGGAGTGCACCCTGTCAATGAGGAGTGCACCCTGTCAATGAGGAGTGCCCCCTGTCAATGTGGAGTACCCGCTGTCAACTCGGAGAGCCCTCTGTCAATGAGGAGTGCACCCGTCAAAGAGGAGAGCCCCCTGTCAATGAGGAGTGCCCTCTGTCAATGAGGAGACCCCCCTGTCAATGAGGAGTGGCTCCTGTCAATGAGGAGTACCCCGTGTCAATGAGGAGTACCCCGTGTCAATGAGGAGTGCCCCCTGTCAATGAGATGTGCCCCCGGTCAATAAGGAATGCACACCCCCCCCCCCCCCCCCGTCAATGAGGAGTGCCCCATGTCAATGAGAAGTGCCCGCTGTCAATGAGGAGTCCCCCCGTCAATGAGGAGTGCCCCCTGTCAATGAGGAGTGCCCCCTGTCAATAGGGTGACCCCCCTGTCAATGAGGAGTGCCCCCTGTCAATGAGGAGTGCCCGCTGTCAACTAGGAGTGCCCTCTGTCAATGAGGAGTGCCTCCGTCAGTGAGGAGTGCCCCCTGTCAATGATGAGAGCCCCCTTTCAATGAGGAGTAACCCTGTAAATGAGGAGTGCCCCACATTCAATGAGGAGTAACCCCTGTAATTTCGGAGTCCCCCCCCATCATTGAGCAGTCCCCCCCGGTCAATGACGAATGACCCCTGTCAATGAGGACTGTCCCCTGTCAATGACGAGCGCCCCCCCGTCTATAAAGTGTACCCCCTGTCAATGAGGAGTGCCCCCCGTCAATGAGGAGTGCCCCCACCCTTCAATGAGTTGTGCCCTCTGTCAATGAGAAGTGCCTCCCATTCTATGAAGAGTACCCTCTGTCAATGAGAAGTGCCCCTTTTCAATGAGTTTGCCCTGTCCATGAGGAGTGCCTGCTGTCAATGAGGAGTGCCCCCTGTTAATGAGGTGTGCTTCCTGTCAAGGAGGAGTGTCCCCTGTCAATGAGGAGGGCCTGCTGTCAATGAGGAGTGTCCCCTGTCAATGAGGAGTGCCTGCTGTCAATGAGGAGAGGCCGGTGTCAATGAGTCGTACCCCCTGTCAATGAGGAGTGCCCCCTGTCAATAAGGTGACCCCCTGTCAATGAGGAGTACGCCCTGTCAATGAGGAGTCCCCCCCGTCAATGACGAATGACCCCTGTCAATGAGGACTGTCCCCTGTCAATGACGAGCGCCCCCCGTCTATAAAGTGTACTCCCTGTCAATGAGGAGTGCCCCCCTTCAATGAGGAGTACCCCCACCATTCAATGAGTAGTGCCCTCTGTCAATGAGAAGTGCCCCCCATTCTATGAAGAGTACCCTCTGTCAATGAGAAGTGCCCCTTTTCAATGAGTTTGCCCTGTCCATGAGGAGTGCCTGCTGTCAATGAGGAGTGCCCCCTGTTAATGAGGTGTGCTTCCTGTCAAGGAGGAGTGTCCCCTGTCAATGAGGAGGGTCCCCTGTCAATGAGGAGTGCCTGATGTCAATGAGGAGTGGCCTGTGTCAATGAGTCGTACCCCCTGTCAATGAGGAGTGCCCCCTTTCAATGAGAAGTGCCCCCGGTCAAAAAGGAATGCACACACCCCGTCAATGAGGAGTGCCTCTGTCAATGAGAAGTGCCCGCTGTCAATGAGGAGTTCCCCCTGTCAAAGGACAGTGCCACTGTCAATGAGGAGTGCCCCCTTTCAATGAGGAGTGCCTCGTGTCAATGTGGAGTGCCCACTTTCAATGAGGAGTGCCCGCTGTCAATGAGGAGTGCCCCCTGTCAATGAGGAGTGCCCCCTGTCAATGAGGAGTGGCCCGTGTCAATGGGTATTGCCCTCTGTCAATGCGGAGGGCGCCCTGTCAATGTGGAGTGACCGCTATCAACTATGAGTGCCCCCTATCAATGTGGACTGTCCCCTTTCAATGAGGAGTGCACCCTATCAATGCAGAGTGCCCACGCCAATGAAGAGTACCCCCTGTCAATGAGGAGTGCCCCCTGTCAATGAGGAGACCCCCCTGTCAATGAGGAGTGGCCCCTGTCAATGAGGAGTACCCCCTGTCAATGAGGATTGCCCCTGTCAATGAGGAGTGCCCGCTGTCAACTAGGAGTGCCCTCTGTCAATGAGGATTGCCTCCGTCAGTGAGGAGTGCCCCCTGTCAATGAGGAGTGCCCCCTGTCAATAGGGTGACCCCCCTGTCAATGAGGAGTGCCCCCTGTCAATGAGGAGTGCCCGCTGTCAACTAGGAGTGCCCTCTGTCAATGAGGAGTGCCTCCGTCAGTGAGGAGTGCCCCCTGTCAATGATGAGAGCCCCCTTTCAATGAGGAGTAACCCTGTAAATGAGGAGTGCCCCACATTCAATGAGGAGTGACCCCTGTAATTTAGGAGTCCCCCCCCCCATCATTGAGCAGTCCCCCCCGGTCAATGACGAATGACCCCTGTCAATGAGGACTGTCCCCTGTCAATGACGAGCGCCCCCCCGTCTATAAAGTGTACCCCCTGTCATTGAGGAGTGCCCCCTGTCAATAAGGTGACCCCCTGTCAATGAGGAGTCCCCCCCGTCAATGACGAATGACCCCTGTCAATGAGGACTGTCCCCTGTCAATGACGAGCGCCCCCCCGTCTATAAAGTGTACTCCCTGTCAATGAGGAGTGCCCCCCGTCAATGAGGAGTGCCCCCACCATTCAATGAGTAGTGCCCTCTGTCAATGAGAAGTGCCCCCCATTCTATGAAGAGTACCCTCTGTCAATGAGAAGTGCCCTTTTTCAATGAGTTTGCCCTGTCCATGAGGAGTGCCTGCTGTCAATGAGGAGTGCCCCCTGTTAATGAGGTGTGCTTCCTGTCAAGGAGGAGTGCCCCTGTCAATGAGGAGGGCCTGCTGTCAATGAGGAGTGTCCCCTGTCAATGAGGAGTGCCTGATGTCAATGAGGAGTGGCCTGTGTCAATGAGTCGTACCCCCTGTCAATGAGGAGTGCCCCCTTTCAATGAGAAGTGCCCCCGGTCAAAAAGGAATGCACACACCCCGTCAATGAGGAGTGCCTCTGTCAATGAGAAGTGCCGGCTGTCAATGAGGAGTTCCCCCTGTCAAAGGACAGTGCCACTGTCAATGAGGAGTGCCCCCTTTCAATGAGGAGTGCCTCGTGTCAATGTGGAGTGCCCACTTTCAATGAGGAGTGCCCGCTGTCAATGAGGAGTGCCCCCTGTCAATGAGGAGTGCACCCTGTCAATGAGGAGTGCACCCTGTCAATGAGGAGTGCCCCCTGTCAATGTGGAGTACCCGCTGTCAACTCGGAGAGCCCTCTGTCAATGAGGTGTGCACCCGTCAAAGAGGAGAGCCCCCTGTCAATGAGGAGTGCCCTCTGTCAATGAGGAGACCCCCCTGTCAATGAGGAGTGGCTCCTGTCAATGAGGAGTACCCCGTGTCAATGAGGAGTACCCCGTGTCAATGAGGAGTGCCCCCTGTCAATGAGATGTGCCCCCGGTCAATAAGGAATGCACACCCCCCCCCCCCCCCCGTCAATGAGGAGTGCCCCATGTCAATGAGAAGTGCCCGCTGTCAATGAGGAGTCCCCCCGTCAATGAGGAGTGCCCCCTGTCAATGAGGAGTGCCCCCTGTCAATAGGGTGACCCCCCTGTCAATGAGGAGTGCCCCCTGTCAATGAGGAGTGCCCGCTGTCAACTAGGAGTGCCCTCTGTCAATGAGGAGTGCCTCCGTCAGTGAGGAGTGCCCCCTGTCAATGATGAGAGCCCCCTTTCAATGAGGAGTAACCCTGTAAATGAGGAGTGCCCCACATTCAATGAGGAGTAACCCCTGTAATTTCGGAGTCCCCCCCCATCATTGAGCAGTCCCCCCCGGTCAATGACGAATGACCCCTGTCAATGAGGACTGTCCCCTGTCAATGACGAGCGCCCCCCCGTCTATAAAGTGTACCCCCTGTCAATGAGGAGTGCCCCCCGTCAATGAAGAGTGCCCCCACCCTTCAATGAGTTGTGCCCTCTGTCAATGAGAAGTGCCTCCCATTCTATGAAGAGTACCCTCTGTCAATGAGAAGTGCCCCTTTTCAATGAGTTTGCCCTGTCCATGAGGAGTGCCTGCTGTCAATGAGGAGTGCCCCCTGTTAATGAGGTGTGCTTCCTGTCAAGGAGGAGTGTCCCCTGTCAATGAGGAGGGCCTGCTGTCAATGAGGAGTGTCCCCTGTCAATGAGGAGTGCCTGCTGTCAATGAGGAGAGGCCGGCGTCAATGAGTCGTACCCCCTGTCAATGAGGAGTGCCCCCTGTCAATAAGGTGACCCCCTGTCAATGAGGAGTACGCCCTGTCAATGAGGAGTCCCCCCCGTCAATGACGAATGACCCCTTTCAATGAGGACTGTCCCCTGTCAATGACGAGCGCCCCCCCGTCTATAAAGTGTACCCCCTGTCAATAAGGAGTGCCCCCCGTCAATGAGGAGTGCCCCCACCCTTCAATGAGTAGTGCCCTCTGTCAATGAGAAGTGCCCCCCATTCTATGAAGAGTACCCTCTGTCAATGAGAAGTGCCCCTTTTCAATGAGTTTGCCCTGTCCATGAGGAGTGCCTGCTGTCAATGAGGAGTGCCCCCTGTTAATGAGGTGTGCTTCCTGTCAAGGAGGAGTGTCCCCTGTCAATGAGGAGGGCCTGCTGTCAATGAGGAGTGTCCCCTGTCAATGAGGAGTGCCTGCTGTCAATGAGGAGAGGCCGGCGTCAATGAGTCGTACCCCCTGTCAATGAGGAGTGCCCCCTGTCAATAAGGTGACCCCCTGTCAATGAGGAGTACGCCCTGTCAATGAGGAGTCCCCCCCGTCAATGACGAATGACCCCTGTCAATGAGGACTGTCCCCTGTCAATGACGAGCGCCCCCCCGTCTATAAAGTGTACCCCCTGTCAATGAGGAGTGCCCCCCGTCAATGAGGAGTGCCCCCACCCTTCAATGAGTAGTGCCCTCTGTCAATGAGAAGTGCCCCCCATTCTATGAAGAGTACCCTCTGTCAATGAGAAGTGCCCCTTTTCAATGAGTTTGCCCTGTCCATGAGGAGTGCCTGCTGTCAATGAGGAGTGCCCCCTGTTAATGAGGTGTGCTTCCTATCAAGGAGGAGTGTCCCCTGTCAATGAGGAGGGCCTGCTGTCAATGAGGAGTGTCCCCTGTCAATGAGGAGTGCCTGCTGTCAATGAGGAGAGGCCGGTGTCAATGAGTCGTACCCCCTGTCAATGAGGAGTGCCCCCTGTCAATAAGGTGACCCCCTGTCAATGAGGAGTACGCCCTGTCAATGAGGAGTCCCCCCCGTCAATGACGAATGACCCCTGTCAATGAGGACTGTCCCCTGTCAATGACGAGCGCCCCCCGTCTATAAAGTGTACTCCCTGTCAATGAGGAGTGCCCCCCTTCAATGAGGAGTACCCCCACCATTCAATGAGTAGTGCCCTCTGTCAATGAGAAGTGCCCCCCATTCTATGAAGAGTACCCTCTGTCAATGAGAAGTGCCCCTTTTCAATGAGTTTGCCCTGTCCATGAGGAGTGCCTGCTGTCAATGAGGAGTGCCCCCTGTTAATGAGGTGTGCTTCCTGTCAAGGAGGAGTGTCCCCTGTCAATGAGGAGGGTCCCCTGTCAATGAGGAGTGCCTGATGTCAATGAGGAGTGGCCTGTGTCAATGAGTCGTACCCCCTGTCAATGAGGAGTGCCCCCTTTCAATGAGAAGTGCCCCCGGTCAAAAAGGAATGCACACACCCCGTCAATGAGGAGTGCCTCTGTCAATGAGAAGTGCCCGCTGTCAATGAGGAGTTCCCCCTGTCAAAGGACAGTGCCACTGTCAATGAGGAGTGCCCCCTTTCAATGAGGAGTGCCTCGTGTCAATGTGGAGTGCCCACATTCAATGAGGAGTGCCCGCTGTCAATGAGGAGTGCCCCCTGTCAATGAGGAGTGCCCCCTGTCAATGAGGAGTGGCCCGTGTCAATGGGTATTGCCCTCTGTCAATGCGGAGGGCGCCCTGTCAATGTGGAGTGACCGCTATCAACTATGAGTGCCCCCTATCAATGTGGACTGTCCCCTTTCGATGAGGAGTGCACCCTATCAATGCAGAGTGCCCACGCCAATGAAGAGTACCCCCTGTCAATGAGGAGTGCCCCCTGTCAATGAGGAGACCCCCCTGTCAATGAGGAGTGGCCCCTGTCAATGAGGAGTACCCCCTGTCAATGAGGATTGCCCCTGTCAATGAGGAGTGCCCGCTGTCAACTAGGAGTGCCCTCTGTCAATGAGGATTGCCTCCGTCAGTGAGGAGTGCCCCCTGTCAATGATGAGTGCCCCCTGTCAATGAGGAGTGTCCCCTGTCAATGACGAGCGCCCCCCCGTCTATAAAGTGTACCCGCTGTCAATGAGGAGTGCCCCCCGACAATGAGGAGTCCCCCACCCGTCAATGAGTAGTGCCCTCTGTCAATGAGAAGTGCCACCCCTTCTATGAAGAGTACCCCCTGTCAATGAGAAGTGCCATTTACAATGTGTTTGCACTGTCCATGTGGAGTACCCACTGTCAATGAGGAGTGCCCCCTGTCAATGAGGAGTGGCCCGTGTCAATGGGTATTGCCCTCTGTCAATGCGGAGGGCGCCCTGTCAATGTGGAGTGACCGCTATCAACTATGAGTGCCCCCTATCAATGTGGACTGTCCCCTTTCAATGAGGAGTGCACCCTATCAATGCAGAGTGCCCACGCCAATGAAGAGTACCCCCTGTCAATGAGGAGTGCCCCCTGTCAATGAGGAGACCCCCCTGTCAATGAGGAGTGGCCCCTGTCAATGAGGAGTACCCCCTGTCAATGAGGATTGCCCCTGTCAATGAGGAGTGCCCGCTGTCAAGTAGGAGTGCTCTCTGTCAATGACGAGTGCCTTCGTCAGTGAGGAGTGCCCCCTGTCAATGATGAGAGCCCCCTGTCAATGAGGAGTGCCCCCTGCTAATGAGGTGTGCACCCTGTCAATGCAGAGTGCCCACGCCAATGAGGAGTACACACTGTCAATGAGGAGTGCCCCCTGTCAATAAGGAGACCACCCTGTCAATGCGGAGTACCCCCTGTCAATGAGGAGTGCCCCCTGTCAATGAGGAGTGCCCGCTGTCAACTAGGAGTGCCCTCTGTCAATGAGGAGTGCCTCCGTCAGTGAGGAGTGCCCCCTGTCAATGATGAGAGCCCCCTTTCAATGAGGAGTAACCCTGTAAATGAGGAGACCCCCCTGTCAATGAGGAGTGGCCCCTGTCAATGAGGAGTACACCCTGTCAATGAGGTTTGCCCCCTGTCAATGAGAAGTGCCCGCTGTCAATGAGGAGTGCCCCCTGTCAATGAGCATTGCCACTGTCAATGACGAGTACTCCCTGTCAATGAGGAGTGCCCCCTGTCAATGAGGAGTGCCCGCTTTCAATGAGGAGTGCCCGCTGTCAATGAGGAGTGCCCCCTGTCAATGAGGAGTGCCCCCTGTCAATGAGGCGTGCCCCCTGTCAAAGAGGAGTGCCCCCTGTCAATGTGGAGTACCCGCTGTCAACTCGGAGAGCACTCTGTCAATGAGGAGTGCTCCCGTCAAAGAGGAGTGCCTCCTGTCAATAAGGAGAGCCCCCTGTCAATGAGGAGTGTCCTCTGTCAATGAGGAGACCCCCCTGTCAATGAGGAGTGGCCCCTGTCAATGAGGAGTACCCCGTGTCAATGAGATGTACCCCCGTTCAATAAGGAATGCACCCCCCCCCGTCAATGAGGAGTGCCCCCTGTCAATGAGAAGTGCCCGCTGCCAATGAGGAGTCCCCCCGTCAATGAGGAGTGCCCCCTGTCAATGAGGAGTGCCCCCTGTCAATAAGGTGACCCCCCCTGTCAATGAGGAGTACCGCCTGTCAATGAGGAGTGCCCCCTGTCAATGAGGAGTGCCCGCTGTCAACTAGGAGTGCCCTCTGTCAATGAGGAGTGCCTCCGTCAGTGAGGAGTGCCCCTGTCAATGATGAGAGCCCCCTTTCAATGAGGAGTAACCCTGTAAATGTGGAGTGCCCCACAATCAATGAGGCGTGGCCGCTGTAATTTAGGAGCCCACCCCCATCATTGAGCAGTCCCCCCCGTCAATGACGAATGACCCCTGTCAATGTGGACTGTCCCCTGTCAATGAGGAGTGCACCCTATCAATGCAGAGTGCCCACGCCAATGAAGAGTACCCCCTGTCAATGAGGAGTGCCCCCTGTCAATGAGGAGACCCCCCTGTCAATGAGGAGTGGCCCCTGTCAATGAGGAGTACACCCTGTCAATGAGGAGAGCCCCCTGTCAATGAGAAGTGCCCGCTGTCAATGAGGAGTGCCCCCTGTCAATGAGCATTGCCACTGTCAATGAGGAGTACTCCCTGTCAATGAGGAGTGCCCGCTTTCAATGAGGAGTGCCCGCTGTGAATGAGGAGTGCCCCCTGTCAATGAGGAGTGCACCCTGTCAATGAGGAGTGCACCCGTCAAAGAGAAGAGCCCCCTGTCAATGAGGAGTGCCCTCTGTCAATGAGGAGACCCCCCTGTCAATGAGGAGTGGCCCCTGTCAATGAGGAGTACCCCGTGTCAATGAGGAGTACCCCGTGTCAATGAGGAGTGCCCCCTGTCAATGAGATGTGCCCCCGGTCAATAAGGAATGCACACCCACCCCCGTCAATGAGGAGTGCCCCATGTCAATGAGAAGTGCCCGCTGTCAATGAGGAGTCCCCCCGTCAATGAGGAGTGCCCCCTGTCAATGAGGAGTGCCCCCTGTCAATAGGGTGACCCCCCTGTCAATGAGGAGTGCCCCCTGTCAATGAGGAGTGCCCGCTGTCAACTAGGAGTGCCCTCTGTCAATGAGGAGTGCCTCCGTCAGTGAGGAGTGCCCCCTATCAATGATGAGAGCCCCCTTTCAATGAGGAGTAACCCTGTAAATGAGGAGTGCCCCACATTCAATGAGGAGTGACCCCTGTAATTTAGGAGTCCCCCCCCCCCCCCATCATTGAGCAGTCCCCCCCGGTCAATGGCGAATGACCCCTGTCAATGAGGACTGTCCCCTGTCAATGACGAGCGCCCCCCGTCTATAAAGTGTACCCCCTGTCATTGAGGAGTGCCCCCTGTCAATAAGGTGACCCCCTGTCAATGAGGAGTCCCCCCCGTCAATGACGAATGACCCCTGTCAATGAGGACTGTCCCCTGTCAATAAGGTGACCCCCTGTCACTGAGGAGTACGCCCTGTCAATGAGGAGTCCCCCCCGTCAATGACGAATGACCCCTGTCAATGAGGACTGTCCCCTGTCAATGACGAGCGCCCCCCCGTCTATAAAGTGTACCCCCTGTCAATGAGGAGTGCCCCCCGTCAATGAGGAGTGCCCCCACCCTTCAATGAGTAGTGCCCTCTGTCAATGAGAAGTGCCCCCCATTCTATGAAGAGTACCCTCTGTCAATGAGAAGTGCCCCTTTTCAATGAGTTTGCCCTGTCCATGAGGAGTGCCTGCTGTCAATGAGGAGTGCCCCCTGTTAATGAGGTGTGCTTCCTGTCAAGGAGGAGTGTCCCCTGTCAATGAGGAGGGCCTGCTGTCAATGAGGAGTGTCCCCTGTCAATGAGGAGTGCCTGCTGTCAATGAGGAGAGGCCGGTGTCAATGAGTCGTACCCCCTGTCAATGAGGAGTGCCCCCTGTCAATAAGGTGACCCCCTGTCAATGAGGAGTACGCCCTGTCAATGAGGAGTCCCCCCCGTCAATGACGAATGACCCCTGTCAATGAGGACTGTCCCCTGTCAATGACGAGCGCCCCCCGTCTATAAAGTGTACTCCCTGTCAATGAGGAGTGCCCCCCTTCAATGAGGAGTACCCCCACCATTCAATGAGTAGTGCCCTCTGTCAATGAGAAGTGCCCCCCATTCTATGAAGAGTACCCTCTGTCAATGAGAAGTGCCCCTTTTCAATGAGTTTGCCCTGTCCATGAGGAGTGCCTGCTGTCAATGAGGAGTGCCCCCTGTTAATGAGGTGTGCTTCCTGTCAAGGAGGAGTGTCCCCTGTCAATGAGGAGTGTCCCCTGTCAATGAGGAGTGCCTGATGTCAATGAGGAGTGGCCTGTGTCAATGAGTCGTACCCCCTGTCAATGAGGAGTGCCCCCTTTCAATGAGAAGTGCCCCCGGTCAAAAAGGAATGCACACACCCCGTCAATGAGGAGTGCCTCTGTCAATGAGAAGTGCCGGCTGTCAATGAGGAGTTCCCCCTGTCAAAGGACAGTGCCACTGTCAATGAGGAGTGCCCCCTTTCAATGAGGAGTGCCTCGTGTCAATGTGGAGTGCCCACTTTCAATGAGGAGTGCCCGCTGTCAATGAGGAGTGCCCCCTGTCAATGAGGAGACCCCCCCTGTCAATGAGGAGTGGCCCCTGTCAATGAGGAGTACCCACTGACAATGAGGAGTGCCCCCTGTCAATGAGAAGTATTCCCGGTCAATAAGGAATGCACCCCCCCCCCCCGTCAATGAGGAGTGCCCCCTGTCAATGAGAAGTGGCCGCTGTCAATGAGGAATGCCCCCTGTCAGTGAGCTGTGCCCTTGTCAATGAGGAGTAACCCCTGTCAATGAGGAGTGCCCGCTGCCAATGAGGAGTGCCCCCTGTCAATGAGGAGTGCCCCATGTCAACGAGGAGTGCCCCGGGTCAATGGGTATTGCCCTCTGTCAATGCGGAGGGCCCCCTGTCAATGTGGAGTGACCGCTATCAACTATGAGTGCCCCCTGTCAGTGTGGACGGCCCCCTGTCAATGAGGAGTGCACCCTGTCAATGCAGAGTGCCCACGCCAATGAGGAGTATCCACTGTCAATGAGGAGTGCCCCCTGGCAATGAGTAGTGGCCCGTGTCAATGGGTATTGCCCTCTGTCAATGCGGAGGGCGCCCTGTCAATGTGGAGTGACCGCTATCAACTATGAGTGCCCCCTATCAATGTGGACTGTCCCCTTTCAATGAGGAGTGCACCCTATCAATGCAGAGAGCCCACGCCAATGAAGAGTACCCCCTGTCAATGAGGAGTGGCCCCTGTCAATGAGGAGTACCCCCTGTCAATGAGGATTGCCCCTGTCAATGAGGAGTGCCCGCTGTCAACTAGGAGTGCCCTCTGTCAATGAGGAGTGCCTCCGTCAGTGAGGAGTGCCCCCTGTCAATGATGAGAGCCCCCTGTCAATGAGGATTGTCCCCTGTCAATGACGAGCGCCCCCCGTCTATAACGTGTACCCCCTGTCAATGTGGAGTGCCCCCCGACAATGAGGAGTGCCCCCACCCGTCAATGAGTAGTGCCCTCTGTCAATGAGAAGTGCCATCCTTTCTATGAAGAGTACCCCCTGTCAATGAGAAGTGCCCTTTACAATGTGTTTGCACTGTCCATGAGGAGTGCCTGCTGTCAATGAGGAGTGCCCCCTGCTAATGAGGTGTGCACCCTGTCAATGCAGAGTGCCCACGCCAATGAGGAGTACACACTGTCAATGAGGAGTGCCCCCTGTCAATAAGGAGAACCCCCTGTCAATGAGGAGTACCCCCTGTCAATGAGGAGTGCCCCCTGTCAATGAGGAGTGCCCGCTGTCAACTAGGAGTGCCCTCTGTCAATGAGGAGTGCCTCCGTCAGTGAGGAGTGCCCCCTGTCAATGATGAGAGCCCCCGTTCAATGAGGAGTAACCCTGTAAATGAGGAGACCCCCCTGTCAATGAGGAGTGGCCCCTGTCAATGAGGAGTACACCCTGTCAATGAGGTTTGCCCCCTGTCAATGAGAAGTGCCCGCTGTCAATGAGGAGTGCCCCCTGTCAAAGAGGAGTGCCCCCTGTCAATGTGGAGTACCCGCTGTCAACTAGGAGAGCACTCTGTCAATGAGGAGTGCTCGCGTCAAAGAGGAGTGCCTCCTGTCAATGAGGAGAGCCCCCTGTCAATGAGGAGTGTCCTCTGTCAATGAGGAGACCCCCCTGTCAATGAGGAGTGGCCCCTGTCAATGAGGAGTACCCCGTGTCAATGAGGAGTGCCCCCTGTCAATGAGATGTGCCCCCGTTCAATAAGGAATGCACCCCCCCCCGTCAATGAGGAGTGCCCCCTGTCAATGAGAAGTGCCCGCTGCCAATGAGGAGTCCCCCCGTCAATGAGGAGTGCCCCCTGTCAATGAGGAGTGCCCCCTGTCAATAAGGTGACCCCCCCTGTCAATGAGGAGTACCGCCTGTCAATGAGGAGTGCCCCCTGTCAATGAGGAGTGCCCGCTGTCAACTAGGAGTGCCCTCTGTTAATGAGGAGTGCCTCCGTCAGTGAGGAGTGCCCCCTGTCAATGATGAGAGCCCCCTTTCAATGAGGAGTAACCCTGTAAATGAGGAGTGCCCCACAGTCAATGAGGCGTGACCGCTTCAATTTAGGAGTCCACCCCCATCATTGAGCACTCCCCCCCGTCAATGACGAATGACCCCTGTCAATGGGGACTGTCCCCTGTCAATGATGAGTGCACCCTATCAATGCAGAGTGCCCACGCCAATGAAGAGTAACCCCTGTCAATGAGGATTGCCCCTGTCAATGAGGAGTGCCCGCTGTCAACTAGGAGTGCCCTCTGTCAATGAGGAGTGCCTCCGTCAGTGAGGAGTGCCCCCTGTCAATGATGAGAGCCCCCGTTAATGAGGATTGTCCCCTGTCAATGACGAGCGCCCCCCCGTCTATAAAGTGTACCCCCTGTCAATGAGGGGTGCCCCCCGACAATGAGGAGTGCCCCCACCCGTCAATGAGTAGTGCCCTCTGTCAATGAGAAGTGCCACCCCTTCTATGAAGAGTACCCCCTGTCAATGAGAAGTGCCCTTTACAATGTGTTTGCACTGTCCATGAGGAGTGCCTGCTGTCAATGAGGAGTGCCCCCTGCTAATGAGGTGTGCACCCTGTCAATGCAGAGTGCCCACGCCAATGAGGAGTACACACTGTCAATGAGGAGTGCCCCCTGTCAATAAGGAGACCCCCCTGTCAATGAGGAGTACCCCCTGTCAATGAGGAGTGCCCCCTGTCAATGAGGAGTGCCCGCTGTCAACTAGGAGTGCCCTCTGTCAATGAGGAGTGCCTCCGTCAGTGAGGAGTGCCCCCTGTCAATGATGAGAGCCCCCTTTCAATGAGGAGTACCCTGTAAATGAGGAGACCCCCCTGTCAATGAGGAGTGGCCCCTGTCAATGAGGAGTACACCCTGTCAATGAGGTTTGCCCCCTGTCAATGAGGAGTGCCCGCTTTCAATGAGGAGTGCCCGCTGTCAATGAGGAGTGCCCCCTGTCAATGAGGAGTGCCCCCTGTCAATGAGGCGTGCCCCCTGTCAAAGAGGAGTGCCCCCTGTCAATGTGGAGTACCCGCTGTCAACTAGGAGAGCACTCTGTCAATGAGGAGTGCTCCCGTCAAAGAGGAGTGCCTCCTGTCAATGAGGAGAGACCCCTGTCAATGAGGAGGTCCTCTGTCAATGAGGAGACCCCACTGTCAATGAGGAGTGGCCCCTGTCAATGAGGAGTACCCCGTGTCAATGAGGAGTGCCCCCTGTCAATGAGATGTGCCCCCGTTCAATAAGGAATGCACCCCCCCCCGTCAATGAGGAGTGCCCCCTGTCAATGAGAAGTGCCCGCTGCCAATGAGGAGTCCCCCCGTCAATGAGGAGTGCCCTCTGTCAATGAGGATAGCCCCCTGTCAATTACGTGACCCCCCCTGTCAATGAGGAGTACCGCCTTTCAATGAGGAGTGCCCCCTGTCAATGAGGAGTGCCCGCTGTCAACTAGGAGTGCCCTCTGTCAATGAGGAGTGCCTCCGTCAGTGAGGAGTGCCCCCTGTCAATGATGAGAGCCCCCTTTCAATGAGGAGTAACCCTGTAAATGAGGAGTGCCCCACAGTCAATGAGGCGTGACCGCTGTAATTTAGGAGTCCACCCCCATCATTGAGCAGTCCCCCCCGTCAATGACGAATGACCTCTGTCAATGTGGACTGTCCCCTGTCAATGAGGAGTGCACCCTATCAATGCAGAGTGCCCACGCCAATGAAGAGTACCCCCTGTCAATGAGGAGTGCCCCCTGTCAATGAGGAGACCCCCCTGTCAATGAGGAGTAGCCCCTGTCAATGAGGAGTACACCCTGTCAATGAGGAGAGCCCCCTGTCAATGAGAAGTGCCCGCTGTCAATGAGGAGTGCCCCCTGTCAATGAGCATTGCCACTGTCAATGAGGAGTACTCCCTGTCAATGAGGAGTGCCCGCTTTCAATTAAGAGTGCCCGCTGTCAATGAGGAGTGCCCCCTGTCAATGAGGAGTGCACCCTGTCAATGAGGAGTGCACCCTGTCAATGAGGAGTGCCCCCTGTCAATGTGGAGTACCCGCTGTCAACTCGGAGAGCCCTCTGTCAATGAGGAGTGCACCCGTCAAAGAGGAGACCCCCCTGTCAATGAGGAGTGGCCCCTGTCAATGAGGAGACCCCCCTGTCAAAGAGGAGAGCCCCCTGTCAATGAGGAGTGCCCTCTGTCAATGAGGAGACCCCCCTGTCAATGAGGAGTGGCCCCTGTCAATGAGGAGTACCCCGTGTCAATGAGTAGTACCCCGTGTCAATGAGGAGTGCCCCCTGCCAATGAGATGTGCCCCCGGTCAATAAGGAATGCACACCCCCCCCCCGTCAATGAGGAGTGCCCCATGTCAATGAGAAGTGCCCGCTGTCAATGAGGAGTCCCCCCGTCAATGAGGAGTGCCCCCTGTCAATGAGGAGTGCCCCCTGTCAATAGGGTGACCCCCCTGTCAATGAGGAGTGCCCCCTGTCAATGAGGAGTGCCCGCTGTCAACTAGGAGTGCCCTCTGTCAATGAGGAGTGCCTCCGTCAGTGAGGAGTGCCCCCTGTCAATGATGAGAGCCCCCTTTCAATGAGGAGTAACCCTGTAAATGAGGAGTGCCCCACACTCAATGAGGAGTGACCGCTGTAATTTAGGATTCCCCCCCCATCATTGAGCAGTCCCCCCCGTCAATGACGAATGACCCCTGTCAATGAGGACTGTCCCCTGTCAATGACGAGCACCCCCCGTCTATAAAGTGTACCCGCTGTCAATGAGGAGTGCCCCCCGTCAATGAGGAGTGCCCCCACCCTTCAATGAGTAGTGCCCTCTGTCAATGAGAAGTGCCCCCCATTCTATGAAGAGTACCCTCTGTCAATGAGAAGTGCCCCTTTTCAATGAGTTTGCCCTGTCCATGAGGAGTGCCTGCTGTCAATGAGGAGTGCCCCCTGTTAATAAGGTGTGCTTCCTGTCAAGGAGGAGTGTCCCCTGTCAAGGAGGAGTGTCCCCTGTCAATGAGGAGTGCCTGCTGTCAATGAGGAGAGGCCGGTGTCAATGAGTCGTACCCCCTGTCAATGAGGAGTGCCCCCTTTCAATGAGAAGTGCCCCCGGTCAATAAGGAATGCATACACCCCGTCAATGAGGAGTGCCTCAGTCAATGAAAAGTGCCCGCTGTCAATGAGTAGTTCCCCCTGTCAAAGGGCAGTGCCCATGTCAACGAGGAGCGCCCCATTTCAATGAGGAGTGCCCCGTGTCAATGAGGAGTGCCCCCTTTCAATGAGGAGTGCCCGCTGTCAATGAGGAGTGCCCCCTTTCAATGAGGAGTGCACACTGTCAATGAGGAATGCCCCCTGTCAATGAGGAGTGGCCCGTTTCAATGGGTATTGCCCTCTGTCAATGCGGAGGGCCCCCTGTCAATGTGGAGTGACCGCCATCAACTATGAGTGCCCCCTGTCAATGTGGACTTTCCCCTGTCAATGAGGAGTGCACCCTATCAATGCAGAGTGCCCACGCCATTGAAGAGTACCCCCTGTCAATTAGGAGTGCCCCCTGTCAATGACGAGACCCCCCTGTCAATGAGGAGTGCCCCCTGTCAATGAAGAGACCCCCCTGTCAATGAGGAGTGGCCCCTGTCAATGAGGAGTACACCCTGTCAATGAGGAGTGCCCCCTGTCAATGAGAAGTGCCCGCTGTCAATGAGGAGTGCCCCCTGTCAATGAGCATTGCCACTGTCAATGACGAGTACTCCCTGTCAATGAGGAGTGCCCGCTTTCAATGAGGAGTGCCCGCTGTCAATGAGGAGTGCCCCCTGTCAATGAGGAGTGCACCCTGTCAATGAGGAGTGCACCCTGTCAATGAGGAGTGCCCCCTGTCAATGTGGAGTACCGGCTGTCAACTAGGAGAGCCCTCTGTCAATGAGGAGTGCACCCGTCAATGAGGAGTGCCTCCTGTCAATGAGGAGAGCCCCCTGTCAATGAGGAGTACCCCGTGTTCAATGAGGAGTGCTCCCTGTCAATGAGATGTGCCCCCGGTCAATAAGGAATGCACAACCCCCCCCCCTCCGTCAATGAGGAGTGCCCCCTGTCAATGAGAAGTGCCCGCTGTCAATGAGGAGTCCCCCCGTCAATGAGGAGTGCCCCCTGTCAATGAGGAGTCCTCCCTGTCAATAGGGTGACCCCCCTGTCAATGAGGAGTGCCCGCTGTCAACTCGGAGTGCCCTCTGTCAATGAGGAGTGCCTCCGTCAGTGAGGAGTGCCCCCTGTCAATGATGAGAGCCCCCTTTCAATGAGGAGTAATCCTGTAAATGAGGAGTGCCCCACAGTCAATGAGGAGAGACCGCTGTAATTTAGGAGACCCACCCATCATTGAGCAGTCCCCCCCGTCAATGACGAATGACCCCTGTCAATGAGGACTGTCCCCTGTCAATGACGAGCGCCCCCCCCGTCTATAAAGTGCACCCCCTGTCAATGAGGAGTGCCCCCACCCTTCAATGAGTAGTGCCCTCTGTCAATGAGAAGTGCCCCCCATTCTATGAAGAGTACCCTCTGTCAATGAGATGTGCCCCTTTTCAATGAGTTTGCCCTGTCCATGAGGAGTGCCTGCTGTCAATGAGGAGTGCCCCCTGTTAATGAGGTGTGCTTCCTGTCAAGGAGGAGTGTCCCCTGTCAATGAGGAGGGCCTGCTGTCAATGAGGAGTGTCCCCTGTCAATGAGGAGTGCCTGCTGTCAATGAGGAGAGGCCGGTGTCAATGAGTCGTACCCCCTGTCAATGAGGAGTGCCCCCTTTCAATGAGAAGTGCCCCCGGTCAATAAGGAATGCATACACCCCGTCAATGAGGAGGGCCTCAGTCAATGAAAAGTGCCCGCTGTCAATGAGGAGTTCCCCCTGTCAAAGGGCAGTGCCCTTGTCAACGAGGAGTGCCCCCTTTCAACGAGGAGTGCCCCGTGTCAATGAGGAGTGCCCCCTTTCAATGAGGAGTGCCCGCTGTCAATGAGGAGTGCCCCCTTTCAATGAGGAGTGCACACTGTCAATGAGGAATGCCCCCTGTCAATGTGGAGTCACCGCCATCAACTATGAGTGCCCCCTGTCAATGTGGACCTTCCCCTGTCAATGAGGAGTGCACCCTATCAATGCAGAGTGCCGACGCCATTGAAGAGTACCCCCTGTCAATTAGGAGTGCCCCCTGTCAATGACGAGACCCCCCTGTCAATGAGGAGTGGCCCCTGTCAATGAGGAGTACGCCCTGTCAATGAGGAGTCCCCCCCGTCAATGACGAATGACCCCTGTCAATGAGGACTGTCCCCTGTCAATGACGAGCGCCCCCCGTCTATAAAGTGTACTCCCTGTCAATGAGGAGTGCCCCCCTTCAATGAGGAGTACCCCCACCATTCAATGAGTAGTGCCCTCTGTCAATGAGAAGTGCCCCCCATTCTATGAAGAGTACCCTCTGTCAATGAGAAGTGCCCCTTTTCAATGAGTTTGCCCTGTCCATGAGGAGTGCCTGCTGTCAATGAGGAGTGCCCCCTGTTAATGAGGTGTGCTTCCTGTCAAGGAGGAGTGTCCCCTGTCAATGAGGAGGGTCCCCTGTCAATGAGGAGTGCCTGATGTCAATGAGGAGTGGCCTGTGTCAATGAGTCGTACCCCCTGTCAATGAGGAGTGCCCCCTTTCAATGAGAAGTGCCCCCGGTCAAAAAGGAATGCACACACCCCGTCAATGAGGAGTGCCTCTGTCAATGAGAAGTGCCCGCTGTCAATGAGGAGTTCCCCCTGTCAAAGGACAGTGCCACTGTCAATGAGGAGTGCCCCCTTTCAATGAGGAGTGCCTCGTGTCAATGTGGAGTGCCCACTTTCAATGAGGAGTGCCCGCTGTCAATGAGGAGTGCCCCCTGTCAATGAGGAGTGCCCCCTGTCAATGAGGAGTGGCCCGTGTCAATGGGTATTGCCCTCTGTCAATGCGGAGGGCGCCCTGTCAATGTGGAGTGACCGCTATCAACTATGAGTGCCCCCTATCAATGTGGACTGTCCCCTTTCAATGAGGAGTGCACCCTATCAATGCAGAGTGCCCACGCCAATGAAGAGTACCCCCTGTCAATGAGGAGTGCCCCCTGTCAATGAGGAGACCCCCCTGTCAATGAGGAGTGGCCCCTGTCAATGAGGAGTACCCCCTGTCAATGAGGATTGCCCCTGTCAATGAGGAGTGCCCGCTGTCAACTAGGAGTGCCCTCTGTCAATGAGGATTGCCTCCGTCAGTGAGGAGTGCCCCCTGTCAATGAGGAGTGCCCCCTGTCAATAGGGTGACCCCCCTGTCAATGAGGAGTGCCCCCTGTCAATGAGGAGTGCCCGCTGTCAACTAGGAGTGCCCTCTGTCAATGAGGAGTGCCTCCGTCAGTGAGGAGTGCCCCCTGTCAATGATGAGAGCCCCCTTTCAATGAGGAGTAACCCTGTAAATGAGGAGTGCCCCACATTCAATGAGGAGTGACCCCTGTAATTTAGGAGTCCCCCCCCCCATCATTGAGCAGTCCCCCCCGGTCAATGACGAATGACCCCTGTCAATGAGGACTGTCCCCTGTCAATGACGAGCGCCCCCCCGTCTATAAAGTGTACCCCCTGTCATTGAGGAGTGCCCCCTGTCAATAAGGTGACCCCCTGTCAATGAGGAGTCCCCCCCGTCAATGACGAATGACCCCTGTCAATGAGGACTGTCCCCTGTCAATGACGAGCGCCCCCCCGTCTATAAAGTGTACTCCCTGTCAATGAGGAGTGCCCCCCGTCAATGAGGAGTGCCCCCACCATTCAATGAGTAGTGCCCTCTGTCAATGAGAAGTGCCCCCCATTCTATGAAGAGTACCCTCTGTCAATGAGAAGTGCCCTTTTTCAATGAGTTTGCCCTGTCCATGAGGAGTGCCTGCTGTCAATGAGGAGTGCCCCCTGTTAATGAGGTGTGCTTCCTGTCAAGGAGGAGTGCCCCTGTCAATGAGGAGGGCCTGCTGTCAATGAGGAGTGTCCCCTGTCAATGAGGAGTGCCTGATGTCAATGAGGAGTGGCCTGTGTCAATGAGTCGTACCCCCTGTCAATGAGGAGTGCCCCCTTTCAATGAGAAGTGCCCCCGGTCAAAAAGGAATGCACACACCCCGTCAATGAGGAGTGCCTCTGTCAATGAGAAGTGCCGGCTGTCAATGAGGAGTTCCCCCTGTCAAAGGACAGTGCCACTGTCAATGAGGAGTGCCCCCTTTCAATGAGGAGTGCCTCGTGTCAATGTGGAGTGCCCACTTTCAATGAGGAGTGCCCGCTGTCAATGAGGAGTGCCCCCTGTCAATGAGGAGTGCACCCTGTCAATGAGGAGTGCACCCTGTCAATGAGGAGTGCCCCCTGTCAATGTGGAGTACCCGCTGTCAACTCGGAGAGCCCTCTGTCAATGAGGAGTGCACCCGTCAAAGAGGAGAGCCCCCTGTCAATGAGGAGTGCCCTCTGTCAATGAGGAGACCCCCCTGTCAATGAGGAGTGGCTCCTGTCAATGAGGAGTACCCCGTGTCAATGAGGAGTACCCCGTGTCAATGAGGAGTGCCCCCTGTCAATGAGATGTGCCCCCGGTCAATAAGGAATGCACACCCCCCCCCCCCCCCCCGTCAATGAGGAGTGCCCCATGTCAATGAGAAGTGCCCGCTGTCAATGAGGAGTCCCCCCGTCAATGAGGAGTGCCCCCTGTCAATGAGGAGTGCCCCCTGTCAATAGGGTGACCCCCCTGTCAATGAGGAGTGCCCCCTGTCAATGAGGAGTGCCCGCTGTCAACTAGGAGTGCCCTCTGTCAATGAGGAGTGCCTCCGTCAGTGAGGAGTGCCCCCTGTCAATGATGAGAGCCCCCTTTCAATGAGGAGTAACCCTGTAAATGAGGAGTGCCCCACATTCAATGAGGAGTAACCCCTGTAATTTCGGAGTCCCCCCCCATCATTGAGCAGTCCCCCCCGGTCAATGACGAATGACCCCTGTCAATGAGGACTGTCCCCTGTCAATGACGAGCGCCCCCCCGTCTATAAAGTGTACCCCCTGTCAATGAGGAGTGCCCCCCGTCAATGAGGAGTGCCCCCACCCTTCAATGAGTTGTGCCCTCTGTCAATGAGAAGTGCCTCCCATTCTATGAAGAGTACCCTCTGTCAATGAGAAGTGCCCCTTTTCAATGAGTTTGCCCTGTCCATGAGGAGTGCCTGCTGTCAATGAGGAGTGCCCCCTGTTAATGAGGTGTGCTTCCTGTCAAGGAGGAGTGTCCCCTGTCAATGAGGAGGGCCTGCTGTCAATGAGGAGTGTCCCCTGTCAATGAGGAGTGCCTGCTGTCAATGAGGAGAGGCCGGCGTCAATGATTCGTACCCCCTGTCAATGAGGAGTGCCCCCTGTCAATAAGGTGACCCCCTGTCAATGAGGAGTACGCCCTGTCAATGAGGAGTCCCCCCCGTCAATGACGAATGACCCCTTTCAATGAGGACTGTCCCCTGTCAATGACGAGCGCCCCCCCGTCTATAAAGTGTACCCCCTGTCAATAAGGAGTGCCCCCCGTCAATGAGGAGTGCCCCCACCCTTCAATGAGTAGTGCCCTCTGTCAATGAGAAGTGCCCCCCATTCTATGAAGAGTACCCTCTGTCAATGAGAAGTGCCCCTTTTCAATGAGTTTGCCCTGTCCATGAGGAGTGCCTGCTGTCAATGAGGAGTGCCCCCTGTTAATGAGGTGTGCTTCCTGTCAAGGAGGAGTGTCCCCTGTCAATGAGGAGGGCCTGCTGTCAATGAGGAGTGTCCCCTGTCAATGAGGAGTGCCTGCTGTCAATGAGGAGAGGCCGGCGTCAATGAGTCGTACCCCCTGTCAATGAGGAGTGCCCCCTGTCAATAAGGTGACCCCCTGTCAATGAGGAGTACGCCCTGTCAATGAGGAGTCCCCCCCGTCAATGACGAATGACCCCTGTCAATGAGGACTGTCCCCTGTCAATGACGAGCGCCCCCCCGTCTATAAAGTGTACCCCCTGTCAATGAGGAGTGCCCCCCGTCAATGAGGAGTGCCCCCACCCTTCAATGAGTAGTGCCCTCTGTCAATGAGAAGTGCCCCCCATTCTATGAAGAGTACCCTCTGTCAATGAGAAGTGCCCCTTTTCAATGAGTTTGCCCTGTCCATGAGGAGTGCCTGCTGTCAATGAGGAGTGCCCCCTGTTAATGAGGTGTGCTTCCTATCAAGGAGGAGTGTCCCCTGTCAATGAGGAGGGCCTGCTGTCAATGAGGAGTGTCCCCTGTCAATGAGGAGTGCCTGCTGTCAATGAGGAGAGGCCGGTGTCAATGAGTCGTACCCCCTGTCAATGAGGAGTGCCCCCTGTCAATAAGGTGACCCCCTGTCAATGAGGAGTACGCCCTGTCAATGAGGAGTCCCCCCCGTCAATGACGAATGACCCCTGTCAATGAGGACTGTCCCCTGTCAATGACGAGCGCCCCCCGTCTATAAAGTGTACTCCCTGTCAATGAGGAGTGCCCCCCTTCAATGAGGAGTACCCCCACCATTCAATGAGTAGTGCCCTCTGTCAATGAGAAGTGCCCCCCATTCTATGAAGAGTACCCTCTGTCAATGAGAAGTGCCCCTTTTCAATGAGTTTGCCCTGTCCATGAGGAGTGCCTGCTGTCAATGAGGAGTGCCCCCTGTTAATGAGGTGTGCTTCCTGTCAAGGAGGAGTGTCCCCTGTCAATGAGGAGGGTCCCCTGTCAATGAGGAGTGCCTGATGTCAATGAGGAGTGGCCTGTGTCAATGAGTCGTACCCCCTGTCAATGAGGAGTGCCCCCTTTCAATGAGAAGTGCCCCCGGTCAAAAAGGAATGCACACACCCCGTCAATGAGGAGTGCCTCTGTCAATGAGAAGTGCCCGCTGTCAATGAGGAGTTCCCCCTGTCAAAGGACAGTGCCACTGTCAATGAGGAGTGCCCCCTTTCAATGAGGAGTGCCTCGTGTCAATGTGGAGTGCCCACATTCAATGAGGAGTGCCCGCTGTCAATGAGGAGTGCCCCCTGTCAATGAGGAGTGCCCCCTGTCAATGAGGAGTGGCCCGTGTCAATGGGTATTGCCCTCTGTCAATGCGGAGGGCGCCCTGTCAATGTGGAGTGACCGCTATCAACTATGAGTGCCCCCTATCAATGTGGACTGTCCCCTTTCAATGAGGAGTGCACCCTATCAATGCAGAGTGCCCACGCCAATGAAGAGTACCCCCTGTCAATGAGGAGTGCCCCCTGTCAATGAGGAGACCCCCCTGTCAATGAGGAGTGGCCCCTGTCAATGAGGAGTACCCCCTGTCAATGAGGATTGCCCCTGTCAATGAGGAGTGCCCGCTGTCAACTAGGAGTGCCCTCTGTCAATGAGGATTGCCTCCGTCAGTGAGGAGTGCCCCCTGTCAATGATGAGTGCCCCCTGTCAATGAGGAGTGTCCCCTGTCAATGACGAGCGCCCCCCCGTCTATAAAGTGTACCCGCTGTCAATGAGGAGTGCCCCCCGACAATGAGGAGTCCCCCACCCGTCAATGAGTAGTGCCCTCTGTCAATGAGAAGTGCCACCCCTTCTATGAAGAGTACCCCCTGTCAATGAGAAGTGCCATTTACAATGTGTTTGCACTGTCCATGTGGAGTACCCACTGTCAATGAGGAGTGCCCCCTGTCAATGAGGAGTGGCCCGTGTCAATGGGTATTGCCCTCTGTCAATGCGGAGGGCGCCCTGTCAATGTGGAGTGACCGCTATCAACTATGAGTGCCCCCTATCAATGTGGACTGTCCCCTTTCAATGAGGAGTGCACCCTATCAATGCAGAGTGCCCACGCCAATGAAGAGTACCCCCTGTCAATGAGGAGTGCCCCCTGTCAATGAGGAGACCCCCCTGTCAATGAGGAGTGGCCCCTGTCAATGAGGAGTACCCCCTGTCAATGAGGATTGCCCCTGTCAATGAGGAGTGCCCGCTGTCAAGTAGGAGTGCTCTCTGTCAATGACGAGTGCCTTCGTCAGTGAGGAGTGCCCCCTGTCAATGATGAGAGCCCCCTGTCAATGAGGAGTGCCCCCTGCTAATGAGGTGTGCACCCTGTCAATGCAGAGTGCCCACGCCAATGAGGAGTACACACTGTCAATGAGGAGTGCCCCCTGTCAATAAGGAGACCACCCTGTCAATGCGGAGTACCCCCTGTCAATGAGGAGTGCCCCCTGTCAATGAGGAGTGCCCGCTGTCAACTAGGAGTGCCCTCTGTCAATGAGGAGTGCCTCCGTCAGTGAGGAGTGCCCCCTGTCAATGATGAGAGCCCCCTTTCAATGAGGAGTAACCCTGTAAATGAGGAGACCCCCCTGTCAATGAGGAGTGGCCCCTGTCAATGAGGAGTACACCCTGTCAATGAGGTTTGCCCCCTGTCAATGAGAAGTGCCCGCTGTCAATGAGGAGTGCCCCCTGTCAATGAGCATTGCCACTGTCAATGACGAGTACTCCCTGTCAATGAGGAGTGCCCCCTGTCAATGAGGAGTGCCCGCTTTCAATGAGGAGTGCCCGCTGTCAATGAGGAGTGCCCCCTGTCAATGAGGAGTGCCCCCTGTCAATGAGGCGTGCCCCCTGTCAAAGAGGAGTGCCCCCTGTCAATGTGGAGTACCCGCTGTCAACTCGGAGAGCACTCTGTCAATGAGGAGTGCTCCCGTCAAAGAGGAGTGCCTCCTGTCAATGAGGAGAGCCCCCTGTCAATGAGGAGTGTCCTCTGTCAATGAGGAGACCCCCCTGTCAATGAGGAGTGGCCCCTGTCAATGAGGAGTACCCCGTGTCAATGAGATGTACCCCCGTTCAATAAGGAATGCACCCCCCCCCGTCAATGAGGAGTGCCCCCTGTCAATGAGAAGTGCCCGCTGCCAATGAGGAGTCCCCCCGTCAATGAGGAGTGCCCCCTGTCAATGAGGAGTGCCCCCTGTCAATAAGGTGACCCCCCCTGTCAATGAGGAGTACCGCCTGTCAATGAGGAGTGCCCCCTGTCAATGAGGAGTGCCCGCTGTCAACTAGGAGTGCCCTCTGTCAATGAGGAGTGCCTCCGTCAGTGAGGAGTGCCCCTGTCAATGATGAGAGCCCCCTTTCAATGAGGAGTAACCCTGTAAATGAGGAGTGCCCCACAATCAATGAGGCGTGGCCGCTGTAATTTAGGAGCCCACCCCCATCATTGAGCAGTCCCCCCCGTCAATGACGAATGACCCCTGTCAATGTGGACTGTCCCCTGTCAATGAGGAGTGCACCCTATCAATGCAGAGTGCCCACGCCAATGAAGAGTACCCCCTGTCAATGAGGAGTGCCCCCTGTCAATGAGGAGACCCCCCTGTCAATGAGGAGTGGCCCCTGTCAATGAGGAGTACACCCTGTCAATGAGGAGAGCCCCCTGTCAATGAGAAGTGCCCGCTGTCAATGAGGAGTGCCCCCTGTCAATGAGCATTGCCACTGTCAATGAGGAGTACTCCCTGTCAATGAGGAGTGCCCGCTTTCAATGAGGAGTGCCCGCTGTGAATGAGGAGTGCCCCCTGTCAATGAGGAGTGCACCCTGTCAATGAGGAGTGCACCCGTCAAAGAGAAGAGCCCCCTGTCAATGAGGAGTGCCCTCTGTCAATGAGGAGACCCCCCTGTCAATGAGGAGTGGCCCCTGTCAATGAGGAGTACCCCGTGTCAATGAGGAGTACCCCGTGTCAATGAGGAGTGCCCCCTGTCAATGAGATGTGCCCCCGGTCAATAAGGAATGCACACCCACCCCCGTCAATGAGGAGTGCCCCATGTCAATGAGAAGTGCCCGCTGTCAATGAGGAGTCCCCCCGTCAATGAGGAGTGCCCCCTGTCAATGAGGAGTGCCCCCTGTCAATAGGGTGACCCCCCTGTCAATGAGGAGTGCCCCCTGTCAATGAGGAGTGCCCGCTGTCAACTAGGAGTGCCCTCTGTCAATGAGGAGTGCCTCCGTCAGTGAGGAGTGCCCCCTGTCAATGATGAGAGCCCCCTTTCAATGAGGAGTAACCCTGTAAATGAGGAGTGCCCCACATTCAATGAGGAGTGACCCCTGTAATTTAGGAGTCCCCCCCCCCCCATCATTGAGCAGTCCCCCCCGGTCAATGGCGAATGACCCCTGTCAATGAGGACTGTCCCCTGTCAATGACGAGCGCCCCCCGTCTATAAAGTGTACCCCCTGTCATTGAGGAGTGCCCCCTGTCAATAAGGTGACCCCCTGTCAATGAGGAGTCCCCCCCGTCAATGACGAATGACCCCTGTCAATGAGGACTGTCCCCTGTCAATAAGGTGACCCCCTGTCACTGAGGAGTACGCCCTGTCAATGAGGAGTCCCCCCCGTCAATGACGAATGACCCCTGTCAATGAGGACTGTCCCCTGTCAATGACGAGCGCCCCCCCGTCTATAAAGTGTACCCCCTGTCAATGAGGAGTGCCCCCCGTCAATGAGGAGTGCCCCCACCCTTCAATGAGTAGTGCCCTCTGTCAATGAGAAGTGCCCCCCATTCTATGAAGAGTACCCTCTGTCAATGAGAAGTGCCCCTTTTCAATGAGTTTGCCCTGTCCATGAGGAGTGCCTGCTGTCAATGAGGAGTGCCCCCTGTTAATGAGGTGTGCTTCCTGTCAAGGAGGAGTGTCCCCTGTCAATGAGGAGGGCCTGCTGTCAATGAGGAGTGTCCCCTGTCAATGAGGAGTGCCTGCTGTCAATGAGGAGAGGCCGGTGTCAATGAGTCGTACCCCCTGTCAATGAGGAGTGCCCCCTGTCAATAAGGTGACCCCCTGTCAATGAGGAGTACGCCCTGTCAATGAGGAGTCCCCCCCGTCAATGACGAATGACCCCTGTCAATGAGGACTGTCCCCTGTCAATGACGAGCGCCCCCCGTCTATAAAGTGTACTCCCTGTCAATGAGGAGTGCCCCCCTTCAATGAGGAGTACCCCCACCATTCAATGAGTAGTGCCCTCTGTCAATGAGAAGTGCCCCCCATTCTATGAAGAGTACCCTCTGTCAATGAGAAGTGCCCCTTTTCAATGAGTTTGCCCTGTCCATGAGGAGTGCCTGCTGTCAATGAGGAGTGCCCCCTGTTAATGAGGTGTGCTTCCTGTCAAGGAGGAGTGTCCCCTGTCAATGAGGAGTGTCCCCTGTCAATGAGGAGTGCCTGATGTCAATGAGGAGTGGCCTGTGTCAATGAGTCGTACCCCCTGTCAATGAGGAGTGCCCCCTTTCAATGAGAAGTGCCCCCGGTCAAAAAGGAATGCACACACCCCGTCAATGAGGAGTGCCTCTGTCAATGAGAAGTGCCGGCTGTCAATGAGGAGTTCCCCCTGTCAAAGGACAGTGCCACTGTCAATGAGGAGTGCCCCCTTTCAATGAGGAGTGCCTCGTGTCAATGTGGAGTGCCCACTTTCAATGAGGAGTGCCCGCTGTCAATGAGGAGTGCCCCCTGTCAATGAGGAGACCCCCCCTGTCAATGAGGAGTGGCCCCTGTCAATGAGGAGTACCCACTGACAATGAGGAGTGCCCCCTGTCAATGAGAAGTATTCCCGGTCAATAAGGAATGCACCCCCCCCCCCCCGTCAATGAGGAGTGCCCCCTGTCAATGAGAAGTGGCCGCTGTCAATGAGGAATGCCCCCTGTCAGTGAGCTGTGCCCTTGTCAATGAGGAGTAACCCCTGTCAATGAGGAGTGCCCGCTGCCAATGAGGAGTGCCCCCTGTCAATGAGGAGTGCCCCATGTCAACGAGGAGTGCCCCGGGTCAATGGGTATTGCCCTCTGTCAATGCGGAGGGCCCCCTGTCAATGTGGAGTGACCGCTATCAACTATGAGTGCCCCCTGTCAGTGTGGACGGCCCCCTGTCAATGAGGAGTGCACCCTGTCAATGCAGAGTGCCCACGCCAATGAGGAGTATCCACTGTCAATGAGGAGTGCCCCCTGGCAATGAGTAGTGGCCCGTGTCAATGGGTATTGCCCTCTGTCAATGCGGAGGGCGCCCTGTCAATGTGGAGTGACCGCTATCAACTATGAGTGCCCCCTATCAATGTGGACTGTCCCCTTTCAATGAGGAGTGCACCCTATCAATGCAGAGAGCCCACGCCAATGAAGAGTACCCCCTGTCAATGAGGAGTGGCCCCTGTCAATGAGGAGTACCCCCTGTCAATGAGGATTGCCCCTGTCAATGAGGAGTGCCCGCTGTCAACTAGGAGTGCCCTCTGTCAATGAGGAGTGCCTCCGTCAGTGAGGAGTGCCCCCTGTCAATGATGAGAGCCCCCTGTCAATGAGGATTGTCCCCTGTCAATGACGAGCGCCCCCCGTCTATAACGTGTACCCCCTGTCAATGTGGAGTGCCCCCCGACAATGAGGAGTGCCCCCACCCGTCAATGAGTAGTGCCCTCTGTCAATGAGAAGTGCCATCCTTTCTATGAAGAGTACCCCCTGTCAATGAGAAGTGCCCTTTACAATGTGTTTGCACTGTCCATGAGGAGTGCCTGCTGTCAATGAGGAGTGCCCCCTGCTAATGAGGTGTGCACCCTGTCAATGCAGAGTGCCCACGCCAATGAGGAGTACACACTGTCAATGAGGAGTGCCCCCTGTCAATAAGGAGAACCCCCTGTCAATGAGGAGTACCCCCTGTCAATGAGGAGTGCCCCCTGTCAATGAGGAGTGCCCGCTGTCAACTAGGAGTGCCCTCTGTCAATGAGGAGTGCCTCCGTCAGTGAGGAGTGCCCCCTGTCAATGATGAGAGCCCCCGTTCAATGAGGAGTAACCCTGTAAATGAGGAGACCCCCCTGTCAATGAGGAGTGGCCCCTGTCAATGAGGAGTACACCCTGTCAATGAGGTTTGCCCCCTGTCAATGAGAAGTGCCCGCTGTCAATGAGGAGTGCCCCCTGTCAAAGAGGAGTGCCCCCTGTCAATGTGGAGTACCCGCTGTCAACTAGGAGAGCACTCTGTCAATGAGGAGTGCTCGCGTCAAAGAGGAGTGCCTCCTGTCAATGAGGAGAGCCCCCTGTCAATGAGGAGTGTCCTCTGTCAATGAGGAGACCCCCCTGTCAATGAGGAGTGGCCCCTGTCAATGAGGAGTACCCCGTGTCAATGAGGAGTGCCCCCTGTCAATGAGATGTGCCCCCGTTCAATAAGGAATGCACCCCCCCCCGTCAATGAGGAGTGCCCCCTGTCAATGAGAAGTGCCCGCTGCCAATGAGGAGTCCCCCCGTCAATGAGGAGTGCCCCCTGTCAATGAGGAGTGCCCCCTGTCAATAAGGTGACCCCCCCTGTCAATGAGGAGTACCGCCTGTCAATGAGGAGTGCCCCCTGTCAATGAGGAGTGCCCGCTGTCAACTAGGAGTGCCCTCTGTTAATGAGGAGTGCCTCCGTCAGTGAGGAGTGCCCCCTGTCAATGATGAGAGCCCCCTTTCAATGAGGAGTAACCCTGTAAATGAGGAGTGCCCCACAGTCAATGAGGCGTGACCGCTTCAATTTAGGAGTCCACCCCCATCATTGAGCACTCCCCCCCGTCAATGACGAATGACCCCTGTCAATGGGGACTGTCCCCTGTCAATGATGAGTGCACCCTATCAATGCAGAGTGCCCACGCCAATGAAGAGTAACCCCTGTCAATGAGGATTGCCCCTGTCAATGAGGAGTGCCCGCTGTCAACTAGGAGTGCCCTCTGTCAATGAGGAGTGCCTCCGTCAGTGAGGAGTGCCCCCTGTCAATGATGAGAGCCCCCGTTAATGAGGATTGTCCCCTGTCAATGACGAGCGCCCCCCCGTCTATAAAGTGTACCCCCTGTCAATGAGGGGTGCCCCCCGACAATGAGGAGTGCCCCCACCCGTCAATGAGTAGTGCCCTCTGTCAATGAGAAGTGCCACCCCTTCTATGAAGAGTACCCCCTGTCAATGAGAAGTGCCCTTTACAATGTGTTTGCACTGTCCATGAGGAGTGCCTGCTGTCAATGAGGAGTGCCCCCTGCTAATGAGGTGTGCACCCTGTCAATGCAGAGTGCCCACGCCAATGAGGAGTACACACTGTCAATGAGGAGTGCCCCCTGTCAATAAGGAGACCCCCCTGTCAATGAGGAGTACCCCCTGTCAATGAGGAGTGCCCCCTGTCAATGAGGAGTGCCCGCTGTCAACTAGGAGTGCCCTCTGTCAATGAGGAGTGCCTCCGTCAGTGAGGAGTGCCCCCTGTCAATGATGAGAGCCCCCTTTCAATGAGGAGTACCCTGTAAATGAGGAGACCCCCCTGTCAATGAGGAGTGGCCCCTGTCAATGAGGAGTACACCCTGTCAATGAGGTTTGCCCCCTGTCAATGAGGAGTGCCCGCTTTCAATGAGGAGTGCCCGCTGTCAATGAGGAGTGCCCCCTGTCAATGAGGAGTGCCCCCTGTCAATGAGGCGTGCCCCCTGTCAAAGAGGAGTGCCCCCTGTCAATGTGGAGTACCCGCTGTCAACTAGGAGAGCACTCTGTCAATGAGGAGTGCTCCCGTCAAAGAGGAGTGCCTCCTGTCAATGAGGAGAGACCCCTGTCAATGAGGAGGTCCTCTGTCAATGAGGAGACCCCACTGTCAATGAGGAGTGGCCCCTGTCAATGAGGAGTACCCCGTGTCAATGAGGAGTGCCCCCTGTCAATGAGATGTGCCCCCGTTCAATAAGGAATGCACCCCCCCCGTCAATGAGGAGTGCCCCCTGTCAATGAGAAGTGCCCGCTGCCAATGAGGAGTCCCCCCGTCAATGAGGAGTGCCCTCTGTCAATGAGGATAGCCCCCTGTCAATTACGTGACCCCCCCTGTCAATGAGGAGTACCGCCTTTCAATGAGGAGTGCCCCCTGTCAATGAGGAGTGCCCGCTGTCAACTAGGAGTGCCCTCTGTCAATGAGGAGTGCCTCCGTCAGTGAGGAGTGCCCCCTGTCAATGATGAGAGCCCCCTTTCAATGAGGAGTAACCCTGTAAATGAGGAGTGCCCCACAGTCAATGAGGCGTGACCGCTGTAATTTAGGAGTCCACCCCCATCATTGAGCAGTCCCCCCCGTCAATGACGAATGACCTCTGTCAATGTGGACTGTCCCCTGTCAATGAGGAGTGCACCCTATCAATGCAGAGTGCCCACGCCAATGAAGAGTACCCCCTGTCAATGAGGAGTGCCCCCTGTCAATGAGGAGACCCCCCTGTCAATGAGGAGTAGCCCCTGTCAATGAGGAGTACACCCTGTCAATGAGGAGAGCCCCCTGTCAATGAGAAGTGCCCGCTGTCAATGAGGAGTGCCCCCTGTCAATGAGCATTGCCACTGTCAATGAGGAGTACTCCCTGTCAATGAGGAGTGCCCGCTTTCAATTAAGAGTGCCCGCTGTCAATGAGGAGTGCCCCCTGTCAATGAGGAGTGCACCCTGTCAATGAGGAGTGCACCCTGTCAATGAGGAGTGCCCCCTGTCAATGTGGAGTACCCGCTGTCAACTCGGAGAGCCCTCTGTCAATGAGGAGTGCACCCGTCAAAGAGGAGACCCCCCTGTCAATGAGGAGTGGCCCCTGTCAATGAGGAGACCCCCCTGTCAAAGAGGAGAGCCCCCTGTCAATGAGGAGTGCCCTCTGTCAATGAGGAGACCCCCCTGTCAATGAGGAGTGGCCCCTGTCAATGAGGAGTACCCCGTGTCAATGAGTAGTACCCCGTGTCAATGAGGAGTGCCCCCTGCCAATGAGATGTGCCCCCGGTCAATAAGGAATGCACACCCCCCCCCCGTCAATGAGGAGTGCCCCATGTCAATGAGAAGTGCCCGCTGTCAATGAGGAGTCCCCCCGTCAATGAGGAGTGCCCCCTGTCAATGAGGAGTGCCCCCTGTCAATAGGGTGACCCCCCTGTCAATGAGGAGTGCCCCCTGTCAATGAGGAGTGCCCGCTGTCAACTAGGAGTGCCCTCTGTCAATGAGGAGTGCCTCCGTCAGTGAGGAGTGCCCCCTGTCAATGATGAGAGCCCCCTTTCAATGAGGAGTAACCCTGTAAATGAGGAGTGCCCCACACTCAATGAGGAGTGACCGCTGTAATTTAGGATTCCCCCCCCATCATTGAGCAGTCCCCCCCGTCAATGACGAATGACCCCTGTCAATGAGGACTGTCCCCTGTCAATGACGAGCACCCCCCGTCTATAAAGTGTACCCGCTGTCAATGAGGAGTGCCCCCCGTCAATGAGGAGTGCCCCCACCCTTCAATGAGTAGTGCCCTCTGTCAATGAGAAGTGCCCCCCATTCTATGAAGAGTACCCTCTGTCAATGAGAAGTGCCCCTTTTCAATGAGTTTGCCCTGTCCATGAGGAGTGCTTGCTGTCAATGAGGAGTGCCCCCTGTTAATAAGGTGTGCTTCCTGTCAAGGAGGAGTGTCCCCTGTCAAGGAGGAGTGTCCCCTGTCAATGAGGAGTGCCTGCTGTCAATGAGGAGAGGCCGGTGTCAATGAGTCGTACCCCCTGTCAATGAGGAGTGCCCCCTTTCAATGAGAAGTGCCCCCGGTCAATAAGGAATGCATACACCCCGTCAATGAGGAGTGCCTCAGTCAATGAAAAGTGCCCGCTGTCAATGAGTAGTTCCCCCTGTCAAAGGGCAGTGCCCATGTCAACGAGGAGCGCCCCATTTCAATGAGGAGTGCCCCGTGTCAATGAGGAGTGCCCCCTGTCAATAAGGTGACCCCCCCTGTCAATGAGGAGTACCGCCTGTCAATGAGGAGTGCCCCCTGTCAATGAGGAGTGCCCGCTGTCAACTAGGAGTGCCCTCTGTCAATGAGGAGTGCCTCCGTCAGTGAGGAGTGCCCCCTGTCAATGATGAGAGCCCCCTTTCAATGAGGAGTAACTCTGTAAATGAGGAGTGCCCCACAGTCAATGAGGCGTGACCGCTGTAATTTAGGAGTCCACCCCCATCATTGAGCAGTCCCCCCCCGTCAATGACGAATGACCCCTGTCAATGTGGACTGTCCCCTGTCAATGAGGAGTGCACCCTATCAATGCAGAGTGCCCACGCCAATGAAGAGTACCCCCTGTCAATGAGGAGTGCCCCCTGTCAATGAGGAGACCCCCCTGTCAATGAGGAGTGGCCCCTGTCAATGAGGAGTACACCCTGTCAATGAGGAGAGCCCCCTGTCAATGAGAAGTGCCCGCTGTCAATGAGGAGTGCCCCCTGTCAATGAGCATTGCCACTGTCAATGAGGAGTTATCCCTGTCAATGAGGAGTGCCCGCTTTCAATGAGGAGTGCCCGCTGTCAATGAGGAGTGCCCCCTGTCAATGAGGAGTGCACCCTGTCAATGAGGAGTGCACCCTGTCAATGAGGAGTGCCCCCTGTCAATGTGGAGTACCCGCTGTCAATGAGGAGACCCCCCTGTCAGTGAGGAATGCCCCCTGTCAATGATGAGAGCCCCCTTTCAATGAGGAGTAACCCTGTAAATGAGGAGACCCCCCTGTCAATGAGGAGTGGCCCCTGTCAATGAGGAGTACACCCTGTCAATGAGGTTTGCCCCCTCTCAATGAGAAGTGCCCGCTGTCAATGAGGAGTGCCCCCTGTCAATGAGCATTGCCACTGTCAATGACGAGTACTCCCTGTCAATGAGGAGTGCCCCCTGTCAATGAGGAGTGCCCGCTTTCAATGAGGAGTGCCCGCTGTCAATGAGGAGTGCCCCCTGTCAATGAGGAGTGCTCCCTGTCAATGAGGCGTGCCCCCTGTCAAAGAGGAGTCCCCCCTGTCAATGTGGAGTACCCGCTGTCAACTCGGAGAGCACTCTGTCAATGAGGAGTGCTCCCGTCAAAGAGGAGTGCCTCCTGTCAATGAGGAGAGCCCCCTGTCAATGAGGAGTGTCCTCTGTCAATGAGGAGACCCCCCTGTCAATGAGGAGTGGCCCCTGTCAATGAGGAGTACCCCGTGTCAATGAGGAGTGCCCCCTGTCAATGAGATGTGCCCCCGTTCAATAAGGAATGCACCCCCCCCCCCGTCAATGAGGAGAGCCCCCTGTCAATGAGAAGTGCCCGCTGCCAATGAGGAGTCCCCCCGTCAATGAGGAGTGCCCCCTGTCAATGAGGAGTGCCCCCTGTCAATAAGGTGACCCCCCCTGTCAATGAGGAGTACCGCCTGTCAATGAGGAGTGCCCCCTGTCAATGAGGAGTGCCCGCTGTCAACTAGGAGTGCCCTCTGTCAATGAGGAGTGCCTCCGTCAGTGAGGAGTGCCCCCTGTCAATGATGAGAGCCCCCTTTCTATGAGGAGTAACCCTGTAAATGAGGAGTGCCCCACAGTCAATGAGGCGTGACCGCTGTAATTTAGGAGTCCACCCCCATCATTGAGCAGTCCCCCCCGTCAATGACGAATGACCCCTGTCAATGTGGACTGTCCCCTGTCAATGAGGAGTGCACCCTATCAATGCAGAGTGCCCACGCCAATGAAGAGTACCCCATGTCAATGAGGAGTGCCCCCTGTCAATGAGGAGACCCCCCTGTCAATGAGGAGTGGCCCCTGTCAATGAGGAGTGCACCCTGTCAATGAGGAGAGCCCCCTGTCAATGAGAAGTGCCCGCTGTCAATGAGGAGTGCCCCCTGTCAATGAGCATTGCCACTTTCAATGAGGAGTTATCCCTGTCAATGAGGAGTGCCCGCTTTCAATGAGGAGTGCCCGCTGTCAATGAGGAGTGCCCCCTGTCAATGAGGAGTGCACCCTGTCAATGAGGAGTGCACCCTGTCAATGAGGAGTGCCCCCTGTCAATGTGGAGTACCCGCTGTCAACTCGGAGAGCCCTCTGTCAATGAGGAGTGCACCCGTCAAAGAGGAGAGCCCCCTGTCAATGAGGAGTGCCCTCTGTCAATGAGGAGACCCCCCTGTCAATGAGGAGTGGCCCCTGTCAATGAGGAGTACCCCGTGTCAATGAGGAGTACCCCGTGTCAATGAGGAGTGCCCCCTGTCAATGAGATGTGCCCCCGGTCAATAAGGAATGCACACCCCCCCCCCCCCCGTCAATGAGGAGTGCCCCCTGTCAATGAGAAGTGCCCGCTGTCAATGAGGATTCCCCCCGTCAATGAGGAGTGCCCCCTGTCAATGAGGAGTGCCCCCTGTCAATAGGATGACCCCCCTGTCAATGAGGAGTGCCCCCTGTCAATGAGGAGTGCCCGCTGTCAACTAGGAGTGCCCTCTGTCAATGAGGAGTGCCTCCGTCAGTGAGGAGTGCCCCCTGTCAATGATGAGAGCCCCCTTTCAATGAGGAGTAACCCTGTAAATGAGGAGTGCCCCACATTCAATGAGGAGTGACCCCTGTAATTTAGGAGTCCCCCCCCATCATTGACCAGTCCCCCCCGGTCAATGACGAATAACCCCTGTCAATGAGGACTGTCCCCTGTCAATGACGAGCGCCCCCCGTCTATAAAGTGTACCCCCTGTCAATGAGGAGTGCCCCCCGTCAATGAGGAGTGCCCCCACCCTTCAATGAGTAGTGCCCTCTGTCAATGAGAAGTGCTCCCCATTCTATGAAGAGTACCCTCTGTCAATGAGAAGTGCCCCTTTTCAATGAGTTTGCCCTGTCCATGAGGAGTGCCTGCTGTCAATGAGGAGTGCCCCCTGTTAATGAGGTGTGCTTCCTGTCAAGGAGGAGTGTCCCCTGTCAATGAGGAGGGCCTGCTGTCAATGAGGAGTGTCCCCTGTCAATGAGGAGTGCCTGCTGTCAATGAGGAGAGGCCGGTTTCAATGAGTCGTACTCCCTGTCAATGAGGAGTGCCCCCTTTCAATGAGAAGTGCCCCCGGTCAATAAGGAATGCATACACCCCGTCAATGAGGAGGGCCTCAGTCAATGAAAAGTGCCCGCTGTCAATGAGGAGTTCCCCCTGTCAAAGGGCAGTGCCCATGTCAACGAGGAGTGCCCCCTTTCAACGAGGAGTGCCCCGTGTCAATGAGGAGTGCCCCCTTTCAATGAGGAGTGCCCGCTGTCAATGATGAGTGCCCCCTTTCAATGAGGAGTGCACACTGTCAATGAGGAATGCCCTCTGTCAATGAGGAGTGGCCCGTGTCAATGGGTATTGCCCTCTGTCAATGCGGAGGGCCCCCTGTCAATGTGGAGTGACCGCCATCAACTATGAGTGCCCCCTGTCAATGTGGACCTTCCCCTGTCAATGAGGAGTGCACCCTATCAATGCAGAGTGCCCACGCCATTGATGAGTACCCCCTGTCAATTAGGAGTGCCCCCTGTCAATGACGAGACCCCCCTGTCAATGAGGAGTGGCCCCTGTCAATGAGGACGACACCGTGTCAATGAGGAGTGCCCCCTGTCAATGAGAAGTGCCCGCTGTCAATGAGGAGTGCCCCCTGTCAATGAGCATTGCCACTGTCAATGAGGAGTACTCCCTGTCAATGAGGAGTGCCCGCTTTCAATGAGGAGTGCCCGCTGTCAATGAGGAGTGCACCCTGTCAATGAGGAGTGCACCCTGTCAATGTGGAGTACCGGCTGTCAACTAGGAGAGCCCTCTTTCAATGAGGAGTGCACCCGTCAAAGAGGAGTGCCTCCTGTCAATGAGGAGAGCCCCCTGTCAATGAGGAGTACCCCGTGTTCAATGAGGAGTGCCCCCTGTCAATGAGATGTGCCCCCGATCAATAAGGAATGCACACCCCCCCCCCATCAATGAGGAGTGCCCCCTGTCAATGAGAAGTGCCCGCTGTCAATGAGGAGTCCCCCCGTCAATGAGGAGTGCCCCCTGTCAATGAGGAGTCCCCCCTGTCAATAGGGTGACCCCCCTGTCAATGAGGAGTGCCCCCTGTCAATGAGGAGTGCCCACTGTCAACTCGGAGTGCCCTCTGTCAATGAGGAGTGCCTCCGTCAGTGAGGAGTGCCCCCTGTCAATGATGAGAGCCCCCTTTCAATGAGGAGTAACCCTGTAAATGAGGAGTGCCCCACAGTCAATGAGGAGAGACCGCTGTAATTTAGGAGTCCCCACCCATCATTGAGCAGTCCCCCCCGTCAATGACGAATGACCCCTTTCAATGAGGACTGTCCCCTGTCAATGACGAGCGCCCCCCCCCCCCGTCTATAACGTGTACTCCCTGTCAATGTGGAGTGCCCCCCGTCACTGAGTATCCACGGCTGGTTCTCCCTTTTCTTACAATGCTTGTTTTTTGCTGGAATATATTTTGGCTGAGAACTGAAAAGGATCTCCTTAAAAATCCTCCACTGTTCCCCAGCTATCCTACCTGCCAGCCTACTCTCCCAGTCTACCTTAGCCAATTCATCCCTCATCCTATCGTATTTCCCTCTGTTCAAACAGAGGACACTGCTATGGGACCAAACTTTCTCCTCTTCCATCTGAATCAGAAATTCGACCATATTGTGGTCACTAGACCCAAGAGGGTCCTTCACAATAAGATCCTTAATTCTACCTACCTCGTTACACATTACCAGATCCAAAATAGCTCGTTCCCTCGGAGGTTCCGTAACATGCTGTTCAAGGAAACTACCCCGACAGCATTCTAAGAACACTTCCTCCATTCCACCCTTACCGACTTGAGTCTGCCAGTCAATGTGCATGTTGAAGTCCCCCATGATTATTGCCGTTCCGTTTTTACACGCATCCCTTATCTGCTTGTTTATAGCCCTCCCTACCTCAACATTATTATTTGGGGGCCTATCTACCACACCTACTAGTGTCTTTCTCCCTCTACTATTCCTCAACTCTACCCATAATGTTTCCACGTTTTGTTCCTCAGAGCCTATGTCATCCCTCAGTACTACCCTGATATTATCTCTTATTAATAGCGCGACCCCACCACCTTTTCCTTCCTGTCTATTCTTCCTAAACGCCTGATGCCCCTGGATATTCATCTCCCAGTCCTGGTCACCTTTCAGCCACGTTTCTGTAATGGCCACTAGATCGTATCCACTTGTGCTGATTTGCACCATCAACTCATTTACCTTGTTCCGAATGCTTCGTGCATTCAGGCAAAGTGTCCTTATTCCAGCTTTTATCTGGACCCGCTTTGATGAGTCGCGAACACCCTCTCCCTCTACTCCCCTCTCTAAATTACCGCCTTCATTCACTTGCACCCCCTCCTCTACCATTAATTTTGTAATTCCCCTTACCCCTGCATCCTCCCCCCCCCCCATCAATTAGTTTCTTGATCCTAGTCAACTCTTCTAGCTCCCCTCCCCCCAACCTATCTAGTTTAAATTCTCCCCAGTAGCCTTAGCCAACCTACTGGCCAGGATATTGGTCCCCCTGTGATTCAAGTTCCACCCGTTTTTTGTATACAGATCACCCCTGCCCCTAAAGAGGTCCCAATGGTCCAGGAACCTGAATCCCTGCCCCCTGCACCAGTCCCTCAGCCACACATTCATCTTCCACCTCACTCCCTTCCTGCCCTCACCTTCCCGTGGCACAGGCAGTAATCCTGAGATTACGACCTTTGCTTTCCTCTTTCTCAGCTGTCTCCCTAATTCCCTGTACTCCCTTTTCATGACCCCTTCTCCCTTCCTACCCACATCAGCGGTACCAATACGTACCGCTACCTCAGGCTCCTCTCCCTCCCACCTCAGGATTTCCGGGACGCGACTAGCGACATCCTGGATCCCGGCCCCAGGGAGACAGACCACCATGCGAGAATCCCGCCTACCTCCGCAGAAACGCCGGTCTGTCCCCTTCACCATCGAGTCCCCGATTAATACCGCCTTCCTCCTCTTTTCCTTAGCCCTCTTAGTTACAGGGCTGGACTCCACTGCGGAGACACGGCCACTGCTGCTTCCCCCAGGTAGGCTGTCCCCCCCAGCAGTACTCAAGCAGGAGTACTTGTTGTGCAGGGGCAAAACCACTGGGGTGCTCTCAACCACCCTAGCCTTACCCTTCCTGGCCGTCACCCACTTGGCCTCCTCCCGTGGCCCTGGTGTGAACACCTGATGATAGCTCTTGTCTATCACCTCCTCATGCTCCCTCATCAGCCTAAGATCCTCGAGCTGCAGTTCCAGCTCCCTAACACGGTCCCTCAGGAACCGCAGCTCGACACACCCCTCACACATGTGGATATCTGGGAGGCCAGATGCCTCCAGGAGCTCCCACATCCTACAATGGGAACAACACACTAGTTTCACACTCATCCTGGACACTTTATGTCAAGTAAGACAATGAAAAGTTAATAAGAATGTAAGGAAACAAAAAAACTCACCCCTGCTCGTCCAAGCCCTGTGAGCCAAAGCCCTGACAGCTCACTCAACTTCCCACTCACTCTGCTGCCCGCTGTATACTTTGGTGCGCTTTTAAAGCCTCCAAAAACTTCCCCATGCCCCTGGCCCTACTTCCGGTTTTGATAAAAACCTCCGATTTTAAACCCAAAATTAACAGAAAAAATAAATAATTAATTAAAGTTAGAAAACCAACCCTCTTACCCTCAGCCTCCTCCTGGGAACAATGAAGCTGAACCTCCAAGGTAAGCCCTTTTTAAAGCCTCCAAAAGCTTCCCCAGGCCCTTTCCTGGCCCTACTTCCGGTTTTGAAAAAAACCTCCGATTTTAAACCCAAAATTAACTGAAAAAATAATGAATTAATTAAAGTCAGAAAACCAAATCTCTTACCCTCAGCCTGCTCCTGGGAACAGGAGTGCCTCCTGTCAATTAGGATTGCCCCCTGTCAATTTGGAGTGCCCCCTGTCAATTAGGAGCTCCCCTTGTCTTTCAGGAATTCCCCCGTGTCAATGAGAAGTGCCCCCTGTCAATTCGGAGTGCCCCCTGTCAATGTGGAGTGACACCTGCCAATTAGGAGTTCCCCCTGACAATGCGGAGTGCCCCCTGTCACTGAGGAGTACCCCCGGTCAATGAGGAGTGCCCACATGTCACCAAGGAGTGACCCCTGTCAGTTTGGAGTGCCCACTGTCAATTAGGCGTGCGCGCCCTGACAATGAGGAGTATCCCCTGTCAATCAGGAGTGTCCCCTGTCAATGAGGAGTACCCCCTTTCAATGTGGAGTGCCCCTTGTCAGTTTGGAGCCCCGCTGTCAGTTAGGAGTGCTCGCTATCATTTAGGAGCGCCCACAGACAATTAGGAGCGACCCCTGCCAATTAGGAGTGCCCCCTGACAATTTGGAGTGCCCCCTGACAAGTTGGAGAACGCCTGTCAATTTGTAGTCCCCCTGTCAATTAGGAGTGCCTCTGTCAATTAGACGTTCCACTTGTCAATTACGCGTGCCCCTTTCAATCAGTAATGCCCCCTGTCAATGAGGAGGTCCCCCTGTCAATGATGAGTGCCCCCCCCGTCAATGTGGAGTGCCCCCTGTCAATGAGGGGAGGTCTCTGTCAATTGGATTCCCCCTCTGCCAATTGGTGTGCACCCTGTCAATTGGACTGCTACCTGTCAATTCGAGTGAAACCTGTTACTTAGAGTGCCCCCAGTCAATTAGGAGTGCCCCCTGTCAATAAGGAGTGCACCGTTTCAATAAGGAGGGCCCCCTCTCAATAAGGAGTGCCCACTGTCAATTAGGAGGGCCCCATGTCCATTAGGAGTGCCCAATGTCAATTCTAAGGGCCCCATGTCAATTAAGAGCGCCCCATGTAAAATAGGAGTGCTCCGTGTCAATTAGAAGACTCCCCTGTCAATTAGGAGTGCCCTGTGAATGAATAGTGTCCCCCAACAATTAGGAGTGGCCATGACAATTAGGAATGCTCCCTGTCAATTCGGAGGCACCCTGTCAATGTGGAATTCCCCTTGTTAATTAAGAGTGCCCCCTGTCAATTAGGAGTGCCCCCTGTCAATTCGGAGTGCCCCCTGTCAATTCGGAGTGCCCCCTGTCAATAAGGAGGCCCCTGTCAATGAGGAGTTCCCCTTGTCAATTAGGAGTGCCCCCTATCAACTAGGAGTACCCCTGTCAATTTGGAGTGCCCTGACAATTTGCAGTACCCCTGTCAATTTGTAGTGCCCCCTGTCAATTAGGAGTGCCCCTGCCAATCAGGAGTGCACCTGCCATGTAGGAGTGCCCCCTTTCAATTGCATTCCGCCCCTGCCAATTGTAGTGCACCCTGTGAATTGGAGTGCCCCCTGTCAATTGGAGTGAAACCTGTTTATTAGAGTGTCCCCTGTCAATTAGGAGTGCCCCCTGTCAATAAGGAGTGCCCTCTGTCAATAAGGAGGGCCCCCTGTCAGGAAGGAGTGCCAACTGTCAATTAGGAGTTCCCTTGCCAACTAGGAATGCCCCATTGCAATTTGGAGTGGCCTCTGTCAATTTGAGTGCCCCCTGTCAATTGGAGTGAAACCTGTTAATTAGAGTGCCCCCGATCAATTAAGAGTGCCCCACCGTCAATTAGGTGAGCCCCTTGTCAATTAGGAGTGCCCCCTGTCAATTAGGAGTGCCCGCTGTCAAATAGGAGTGCCCTCTCTCAATTCGGAGTGCCCCCTGTCAAGAGGCAGGCCCCTGTCAATGAGGAGTTCCCCTTGTCAATTAGGAGTGCCCCCTGTCATTTAGAAATGCCCCCTGTCAATGGGGAGCGCCCCCTGTCACCAAGGAATGAGCCCCGTCAATGAGGAATGCCCCCTGTCAATTAGGAGTGCCCCCTGTCAATGAGGAGTGTCCACTGTCAATGCGGTGTATCATCTGCCAATAAGTAGTGCCCCTGCCAATGAGGAGAGGAGCCTGTCAATTAGGGGTGCCTGCCATGTCAATGAGGAGTGTCCCCTGTCAATGCGGAGTACGCCCTTTCAATTCGGAATGCCCCATGTCAATTATGAGTGCCCCATGTGAATTTGGAGTGCCCCCTGTCAATGAGGAGACTCCCCTAAAAATTAGGAATGCCACTGTCAATGAATAGTGTGCCCCAACAATTCGGAGTGGCCATGTTAATTAGGAGTGCCCCCTTTCAATTAGGAGGCATCCTGTCAATGAGGAGTTCCACTTGTTAATTAGAACTGCCCCCTATCAATTAAGATTACCCCCTGCCAACTAGGAGTGACCGCTGTCAATTAGGGATCCCGCCTGTCAATTGGATTCCCCCCTGCCAATTGGAGTGCAGCCTGTCCATTGGAGTGCCGCCTGTTAATTGGAGTGAAACCTGTTAATTAGAGTGCCCCCTGTCAATTAGGAGTGCCCCCTGTCAGTAAGGATCGCCCCCCCCCGTCTATAAGGGAGACCCCCTGTCAAATAGGAGCGCCAACTTTCAATGAGAAGTGCCCCACGTCAAGTAGTAGTGCCCCGTGTCAATTAGGAGTGCCGCATGTCAATTATGAGTGCCCCATGTCAATTAGGAGTGCGCCCTGACAATTGGGAAACTCCCGTGTCAATTAGGAGTGCCCCGTCAATGAATAGTGCCCGATGTCAATTAGGAGTCCCCCGTCAATTAGGAGTCCCCCTGCCAATGAGGAGTGCCCACTGTCAATTCGGAGGCACCCTGTCAATGAGGATTTCCCCGTGTTAATTAGGAGTTCCCCCTATCAATTAAGAGTGCCCCACCGTCAATTAGGTGAGCCACTTGTCAATTAGGAAAGCCCCCTGTCAACTAGGAGTGCCCGCTGTCAACTAGGAGTGCCCGCTCTTAATTCGGAGTGCCTCCTGTCAATAAGCAGGCCACTGTCAATGAGGAGTCCCCCTTGTCAATTTTGAGTGCCCCCTGTCAATTAGGAGTGCCCCCTGTCAATGGGGAGCGCCCCCTGTCACCAAGGAATGACCCCCGTCAATCAGGAATGCCCCCTATCAATTAGGAGTGCCCCCTGTCAATGAGGAGTGTCCACTGTCAATGCGGTGTAACCTCTGCCAATAAGTAGTGCCCCCTGCCAATGAGGAGAGGCCCCTGTAAATTAGGGGTGCCTGCCATGTCAATGAGGAGTGTCCCCTGTCAATGAGGAGTACCCCCTTTCAATTCGGAGTGCCCCATGTCAATTATAAGTGCCCCATGTGAATTAGGAGTGCCCCCTGTCAATGAGGAGATTCCCCTGTAAATTAGGAATGCCCCTGTCAATGAATAGTGTCCACCAACAATTTGGAGTGGCCATGTTAATTAGGAGTGCCCCTTGTCAAATAGGAGCCAATCTGTCAATGAGGAGATCCCCTTGTTAATTTGGAGTGTCTCCTATCAATTAAGAGTGCCCCCTGCCAACTCGGAGTGGCCGCTGTCAATTAGGAATCCTGCCTGTCAATTGGATTCCCAAAATGCCAATTGGAGTCCAGCCTGTCCATTGGAGTGCCACCAGTCAATTGGAGTGAAACCTGTTAATTACAGTGCCCCCTGTCAATTAGGAGTGCCCCCTGTCAATAAGGATCGCCCCCTGTCAATAAGGAGGGCCCCCTGTCAAATAGGAGCGCCAACTGTCAATGCGAAGTGCCCCACGTCAAATAGTAGTGCCCCATGTCAATTAGGAGTGCCCCATGTCAATTAGGAGTGCCCCATGTCAATTATGAATGTCCCATGTCAATTAGGCGTGCGCCCTGACAATTAGGAAACTCCCCTGCAAATTAGGAGTGCCCCGCCAATGAATAGTTTCCCATGTCAATTAGGAGTGCCACTGTCAATTAGGAGTGCCCCTGTCAATGAGGAGTGCCCACTATCAATTTGGAGTGCCCCCTGTCAATCAGGAAGCACCCTGTCAATGAGGAGTTCCCCGTGTTAATTAGGAGTTCCCCCTATCAATTAAGAGTGCCCCACCGCCAATTAGGTGAGCCCCTTGTCAATTAGGAGTGCCCCTTGTCAATTAGGAGTGCCCGCTCTCAATTCGAAGTGCCCCCTGTCAATAAGGAGGCCCCTGTCAATCAGGAGTTCCCCTTGACAATTCCGAGTTCCCCTTGTCAATTAGGAGGGCCCCCGTCAACTAGGAGTGACCCGTGTCAGTTAGGAGTGCCCCCTGACAATTAGGAGTGCCCCCTGTCATTGAGGAGCGCCCCCTGTCATCAAGGAGTGACCCCCCCCGTCAATTAGGAGTGCCCCCTGTCAATTAGGAGTGCCCCGTCAATGAGGAGTGTCCACTGTCAATGCGGAGTAACCTCTGTCAATGAGTAGTGCCCCCTGCCAATGAGGAGAGGCGCGTGTCAATTAGGAGTGCCTGCCCTGCCAATGAGGAGAGTCCCCTGTTAATGAGGAGTACCCCCTTTTAAATCGGGGTGCCCCTTGTCAGTTAGGAGCTGCCCCTGTCAGTTAAGAGTGCCCCCTGTCATTTACGAGCGCCCCCTGCCAATTAGGAGTGACCCCTTCCAATTGGGAGCACCGCCTGTCAAAACGGAGGGCCCTGACAATTTGGAGAACCCCTGTGAACTTGTAGTTCCCCCTGCCAATTAGGAGTGCCCCCTGCCAATTAGGAGTTCCCTTGCCAGCTAGGAGTGCCCCATTGCAATTAGGAGTGGCCTCTGTAAATTGGAGTGCCCCCTGTTAATTGGAGTGAAACCTGTTAATGAGAGTGCCCCCTTTCAGTTAGGAGTCCCCTCTGTCAATAAGGAGCCCCCCCCCGTCAATAATGAGTGCCAACAGTTAATGAGGAGTGCCCCATGTAAATTAGAAGTGCCCCTGTCAGTGAGTAGTGCCCCCAACAATTTGGAGTGCCCTGTCAATTAGGAGTGCACCTGTCAACGAGGAGGCCCCTGTCAATGAGGAGTTCCCCTTGTCAATTCGGAGTACCCCTTGTCAGTTTGGAGCTGCCCCTTGTCAACTGGGAGTGGCCCCTTTCAATTAGGAGTTCCGCCTGTCAATTGGATTCCCCCCCCTGAAAATTCGAGTGCCCCCTGTCAATTGGAATGCCCCCTGTCAATTGGATTGAAACCTGTTAATTAGAGTGTCCCACTGACTTTGAGGAGTGCCCCCTGTCAATAAGGAGGATCCCCTATCAAGAAGGAGTGCCAACTGTCAATTTGGAGTGCCCAACGTCAATTAGTTGTGCCCCATGTCAATTAGGAGTGCCCCATGTCAATTATGAGTGCCCCATATCAATTAGGAGTGGCCGCTGTCAATTTGGAGACTCCCCTATCAATGAGGAGTGCCCCCTGTCAATTAGGAGTGTCCCTTGTCAATTAGGAGGCACCCTGTCAATGAGGAGTTCCCCGTGTTAATTAGGAGTGCCACCTATCAATTCGGTGTGCCCGCTGTCAATAAGCAGGCCCCTGACAATAAGGAGTTCACCTTACCAATTCGGAGTGCCCCTTGGCAGTTTGGAGCTGCCCCTTGTCAACTAGAACTGGCCACTGTCAATTAGGAGTCCCGCCTGTCAATTGGATTCACCCCCTGCCAATTGAAGTGCCCCCTGACAATTGGAGTGCCCCCTGTCAATTGGAGTGAAACCTGTTAATTAAAGTGTCACACTGTCAATAAGGAGGGCCCCCTGTCAATAAGGAGTGCCAACTGTCAATGAGGAGTGCCCAACGTCAATTAGTCGTGCCCCATGTCAATTAGGAGTGCCCCCTGTCAATTAGGAGTGACCGCTGTCAACTAGGAGTGCCCGCTCTTAATTCGGAGTGCCCCTTATCAATAAGCAGGCCCCTGTCAATGAGGAGGTCCCCTTGTCAATTTTGAGTGCCCCCTGTCAATTAGGAGTGCACCATGTCAATGGGGAGCGCCCCCTGACACCAAGGCATGACCCCCGCCAATTAGGAATGCCCCCTATCAATTAGGAGTGCCCCCTGTCAATGAGGAGTGTCCACTGTCAATGCGGTGTAACCTCTGCCAATACATAGTGCCCCCTGTCAATGAGGAGAGGGCCCTGTCAATTAGGGGTGCCTGCAATGTATATGAGGAGTGTCCCCTGTAAATGAGGAGTACCCCCTTTCAATTCGGAGTGCCTCATGTCAATTATGAGTGCCCCATGTGAATTAGGAGTGCCCCCTGTCAATGAGGAGACTCCCCTGTCAATTAGGAGCGCCCCGTCAATGAATAGTGTCCCATGTCAGTTAGGAGTGCCCCCTGTCAATTACGAGTGCACCCTGTCATTGAGGAGCGCCCCCTGTCACCAAGGATGGACCCCCGTCAATTAGGAGTGCCCCCTGTCAATTAGGAGTGTCCCGTCAATGAGGAGTGTCCATTGTCAATGCGGAGCAACCTCTGTCAATGAATAGTGCCCCCTGCCAATGAGGAGAGGCGCGTGTCAATTAGGAGTGCCTGCCCTGCCAATGAGGAGAGTCCCCTGTAAATGAGGAGTACCACCTTTCAATTCGGGGTGCCCCTTGTCAGTTAGGAGCTGCCCCTGTCAGTTAGGAGTGCCCCCTGTCATTTATGAGCGCCCCCTGCCAATTAGGAGTGACCCCTTCCAATTGGGAGCGCCGCCTGTCAAAATGGAGGGCCCTGTCAATTTGGAGAACCCAAATCAACATGTAGTTCCCCCTGTCAATTAGGAGTGCCCCTTGCCAATTAGAAGTTCCCTTGCCAACTAGGAGTGCCCCATTGCAATTAGGAGTGGCCTCTGTCAATTGGAGTGCCCCCTGTCAATTGGAGTGAAACCTGTTAATTAGAGTGCCCCCTTTCAATTAGGAGTCCCCTCTGTCAATACGGTGTGTCCCCTGTCAATAAGGAGGCCCCCCCCCGTCAAGAATGAGTGCCAACAGTCAATGAGGAGTGCCCCATGTAAATTAGAAGTGCCCCTTTCAGTGAGTTGTGCCCCAACAATTTGGAGTGCCCTGTCAATTAGGAGTGCCCCTGTCAACGAGGAGGCCCCTGTCAATGAGGAGTTCCCCTTGACAATTCGGAGTGCCCCTTGTCAGTTTGGAGTTGCCCCTTGTCAACTAGGAGTGGCCCCTGTCAATTAGGAATCCCGCCTGTCAATTGGATTCCCCCCCCTGCCAATTCGAGTGCCCCCTGTCAATTGGGATGCCCCCTGTCAATTGGAGTGAAACCTCTTAATTAGAGTGTCCCACTGTCATTGAGGAGTGCCCCCTGTCAATAAGGAGGGCCCCCTGTCAATAAGGAGGGCCCCCTGTCAATAAGGAGTGCCAACTGTCAATGAGGAGTGCCCAACGTCAATTAGTTGTGCCCCCTGTCAATTAGGAGGCAACCTGTCAATGAGGAGTTCCCCGTGTTAATAAGGAGTGCCACCTATCAATAAAGAGTGCCCCACCGTCAATTAGGTGAGCCCCTTGTCAATTAGGAGTGCTCACTGTGAATTAGGAGTGCCCGCTCTCAATTCGGAGTGCCCCCTGTCAATAAGCAGGCCCCTGTCAATGAGGAGTTCCCCTTATCAATTCGGAGTGCCCCTTGTCAGTTTGGAGCTTCCCCTTGTCAACTAGGACTGGCCCCTGTCAATTAGGAGTCCCGCCTGTCAATTGGATTCACCCCCTGCCAATTGGAGTGCCCCCTGACAAATGGAGTATCCCCTGTCAATTGGAGTGAAACCGGTTAATTAGAGTGTCCCACTGTCAATGAGGAGTGCCCCCTGTCAATAAGGAGTGCCAACTGTCAATGAGGAGTGCCCAACGCCAATTAGTCGTGCCCCATGTCAATTAGGAGTGCCCCTTGTCAATGTTGAGTTCCCCATGTCAATTTGGAGTGCCCCCTGTCAATTAGGAGAACCCTCTGTCAATGAGGAGTGGCCCCTGTCAATAAGGAGGGCCCCCTGTCAATGAGGAGAGTGCCCTGTCAATTAGGGGTGCCTGCCATGTCTATGAGGAGTGTCCCCGGTCAATGAGGAGTACCCCCTTTCAATTCGGAGTGCCTCATGTCAATTATGAGTGCCCCATGTGAATTAGGAGTGCCCCCTGTCAATGAGGAGACTCCCCTGTCAATTAGGAGCGCCCCGTCAATGAATAGTGTCCCATGTCAGTTAGGAGTGCCCCCTGTCAATTACGAGTGCACCCTGTCATTGAGGAGCGCCCCCTGTCACCAAGGATTGACCCCCGTCAATTAGGAGTGCCCCCTGTCAATTAGGAGTGTCCCGTCAATGAGGAGTGTCCACTGTCAATGCGGAGTAACCTGTCAATGAGTAGTGCCTCCTGCCAATGAGGAGAGCCGCGTGTCAATTAGGAGTGCCTGCCCTGCCAATGAGGAGAGTCCCCTGTAAATGAGGAGTACCCCCTTTCAATTCGGGGTGCCCCTTGTCAGTTAGGAGCTGCCCCTGTCAGTTAGGAGTGCCCCCTGTCATTTACGAGCGCCCCCTGCCAATTAGGAGTGACCCCTTCCAATTGGGAGCGCCGCCTGTCAAAATGGAGGGCCCTGACAATTTGGAGAACCCCTGTCAACTTGTAGTTCCCCCTGTCAATTAGGAGTGCCCCCTGCCAATTAGAAGTTCCCTTGCAAACTAGGAGTGCCCCATTGCAATTAGGAGTGGCCTCTGTCAATTGGTGTGCCCCTGTCAATTGGAGTGAAACCTGTTAATTAGAGTGCCCCCTTTCAATTAGGAGTCTCCGTTGTCAATAAGGTGTGTCCCCTGTCAATAAGGAGCCCCCCCCCCTCCCCGTCAATAATGAGTGCCCACAGTCAATGAGCAGTGCCCCATGTAAATTAGACGTGCCCCTGTCAGTGAGTAGTGCCCCCAACAATTTGGAGTGCCCTGTCAATTAGGACTGCCCCTGTCAACGAGGAGGCCCCTGTCAATGAGGAGATCCCCTTGTCAATTAGGAGTGCCGCCTGTTAATTAGGAATGCCCCCGTCAAATAGATGTGCCCCTTGTCAACGAGGAGTGCCTCTTGTCAATTAGTACTGCCCCCTGTCAATGAGCAGTTCTCCCTGTCAATGAGGAGCGCCCCCTCTCACAAGGGAATGACCCCCGTCAATTAGGAGCGCCTCCTGTCAAATTGGAGTGCCCCCTGTCAATGAGGAGTGTCCACTGTCAATGCGGTGTAACCTCTGCCAATAAGTAGTGTCCCCTGCCAATGAGGAGAGGCCCCTGTCAATTAGGGGTGCGTGCCATGTCAATGAGGAGTGTCCCCTGTCAATGGGGAGTACCCCCTTTCAATGCGGAACGTCCCATGTCAATTCTGAGTGCCCCATGTCAATTAGGAGTGCCCCCTTTCAATGAGGAGACTCCCCTGTAAATTAGGAATGCCCCTGTCAATGAATAGTGTCCCCCAACAATTCGGAGTGGCCATGTTAATTAGGAGTGACCCCTGTCAATTAGGAGGCACCCTGTCAATGAGGAGTTCCCCTTGTTAATTCGGACTGCCCCCTATCAATTAAGAGTACCTCCTGCCAACTAGGAATGACCGTTGTCAATTAGGAATCCCGCCTGTCAATTGGATTCCCCCCCCCCTGCCAATTGGAGTCCAACCTGTCCATTGGAGTGCCACCTGTCAATTGGAGTGAAACCTGATAATTAGAGTGCCCCCTGTAAATTAGGAGTGCCCCCTGTCAATAAGGATCGCCCCCTGTCAATAAGGACGGCCGCATGTCAAATAGGAGCGCCAACTTTCAATGAGAAGTGCCCCATGTCAATTAGGAGTGCCGCATGTCAATTATACGTGCCCATATCAATTAGGAGTGCCCCCTGACAATTGGGAAACATCCCTGTCAATTAAGAGTGCTCCGTCAATGAACAGTGTCCCATGTCAATTAGGAGTGCCCCTGTCATTTACGAGCGCCCCCTGCCAATTAGGAGTGACCCCTTCCAATTGGGTGCGCCGCCTGTCAATTTGGAGTGCCCTGACAATTAGGAGTTCCCTTGCCAACTAGGAGCGCCCCATTGCAATTAGGATTGGCCTCTGTCAATTGGAGTGCCCCCTGTCAATTGGAGTGAAACCTGTTCATTAGAGTGCCCACTGTCAATTAGGAGTCCCCTCTGTCAAGAAGGTGTGTCCCCTGATAATAAGGAGCCCCCCCCCCGTCAATAATGAGTGCCCACAGTCAATGAGGAGTACCCCATGTAAATTAGAAGTGCCCCCTATCAAATAAGAGTGCCCCCTGCCAACTAGGAGTGGCCGCTGTCAATTAGGAATCCCGCCTGTCAATTGTATTCCCTCCCTGCCAGTTGGAGTCCACCCTGTCCATTGGAGTGCCACCTGTCAATTAGGAGTGCCCCCTGTCAATAAGGATCGCCCCCTGTCAATAAGGAGGGCCCCCTGTCAAATAGGAGCGCCAACGTTCAATGAGAAGTCTCCCACGTCAATTAGTAGTGCCCCATGTCAATTAGGAGTGCCGCATGTCAATTATGAGTGCCCATGTTAGTTAGGAGTGCCCCCTGACAATTGGGAAACTCCCCTGTCAATTAGGAGTGCCCCGTCAATGAATAGTGTCCCATGTCAATTAAGAGTGCCCCTGACAATTAGGAGTGCCCCTGTCAATGAGGAGTGCCCACTGTCAGTTAGGAAGGCCCCCTGTCTATTAGGAGGCACCCTGTCAATGAGGAGTTCCCCGTGTTAATTAGGAGTTACCCCTATCAATTAAGAGTGCCCCCTGCCAACTAGGAGTGGCCGCTGTCAATTAGGAATCCCGCCTGTCAATTGGATTCCCTCCCTGCCAGTTGGAGTCCACCCTGTCCATTGGAGTGCCACCTGTCAATTAGGAGTGCCCCCTGTCAATAAGGATCGCCCCCTGTCAATAAGGAGGACCCCCTGTCAAATAGGAGCGCCAACGTTCAATGAGAAGTCTCCCACGTCAATTAGTAGTGCCCCATGTCAATTCGGAGTGCCGCATGTCAATTAAGAGTGCCCCTGACAATTAGGAGTGCCCCTGTCAATGAGGAGTGCCCACTGTCAGTTAGGAAGGCCCCCTGTCTATTAGGAGGCACCCTGTCAATGAGGAGTTCCCCGTGTTAATTAGGAGTTATCCCTATCAATTAAGAGTGCCCCACCGTCAATTAGGTGAGCCCCTTGTCAATTAGGAGTGCCCCCTGTCAATTAGGAGTGCCCGTTCTCAATTCGGAGTGCCCCTTGTCAATAAGGAGGCCCCTGTCAAGCCGTAGTTCCCATTGACAATTCCGTGTACCCCTTATAAGTTCGGAGTGCCCCCTGTCAATGAGGAGGCCCCTGTCAATGAGGAGTTCCCCTTGTCAATTAGGAGTGCCCCCTGTCAACTAGGAGGGCCCCCTGTCAATGAGGAGCGCCCCCTGACACCAAGGAGTGACCTTCGTAAATTAGGAGTGCCCACTGTCAATTATGATTGCCCCCTGTCAAGTATCCATTGTCAATGCGGAGTAACCTCTGTCAATGAGTAGTGTCCCCTGCCCATGAGGAGAGGCGCGTGTCAATTAGGAGTGCATGCCCTGTCAATGAGGAGTGTCCCCTGTTAATGAGGAGTACCCCCTTTCAATTCGGGGTGCCCTTGTCAGTTAGGCGCTGCCCCTGTCAGTTAGGAGTGTCACCTGTCTATTAGGAGCGCCCCCTGCCAATTAGGAGTGACACCTGCCAATTGGGAGCGCCCACTGTCAATTTGGAGTTCCCCCTGACAATTTGGAGAAACCCTGTCAACTTGTAGTTCCCCCTGTCAATTAGGAGTGCCCCCTACCAATTAGGAGTGCCCTTGCCAATTCGGAGTGCGCCATGCCAATTAGGAGTGGCCCCTGTCAATTGGAGTGCACCCTGTCAATTGGAGTGAAACCTGTTAATTAGAGTGCCCCCTATCAATTAGGAGTCCCCTCTGTCAATAAGGTGTGTCCCCTGTCAATAAGGATAACTCCCCCGTCAATAATAAATGCCCACAGTCAATGAGGAGTGCTCAATGTTATTTAGAAGTGCCCCTGTCAGTGAGTAGTGCCCCCAACAATTTGGAGTGCCCTGTCAATTAGGAGTGCCCGCTGTCAACTAGGAGTGCCCCCTGTTAATTAGGAGTGCCCCTGTCAAGTAATTGTTCCCCTTGTCAACGAGGAGTGCCCCTTTCAATTCGTACTGCCCCTGTCAATGAGCAGTTCTCCCTGTCAATGAGGAGTGCCCCATGTCACCAAGGAGTGACCCCCGTCAATTTAGAGTGCCCCCTATCAATTGGGAGTGCCCGCCATGTCAATGGGGGGGTCCCCTGTCAATGTGGAGTGCCCCCTTTCACTTAGGAGTGCCCTTTGTCAGTTAGGAGCTCCCCCTGTCAGTTAGGAGTGCCCCCTGACATTAAGGAGCGCCCCCTGCCAATTAGGAGTGACCACTGCTACTTAGCAGTGCCCCTCTCAATTTGGAGTGCCCATGACAATTTCGAGTACCCCTGTCAATTTGTAGTGTCCCCTCTCAATTAGGAGTTCCCCCTGCCAATTAAGAGTGCCCCTGACAATTAGGAATGCCCCTGCCATTTAGGATTGTCTCCTGCCAATTAGCAGTGGCCCCTGTCAATTAGGAGTCCCCCCTTTCAATTGCATTTCGCCCCTACCAATTGTAGTGCACCCTGTGAATTGGAATGCCCCCTGTCACGTGGAGTGAAACCTGTTAATTAGAGTGCCCCCTCTCAATTGGGTGTGCCCCCTGTCAATAAGTAGTGCCCTCTGTCAATAAGGAGGGCCCCCTGTCATTTAGGAGTGCCCACTGTCAACGAGGAGTGCCCCACGTCAATTCGGAGTGCCCCCATGTCAAATAGGATTGCCCCTTGTCAATTAGTAGTGCCCCTGTCAATTGGGAGTGTCCCATATCAATTAGGAATGCCCCTGTCAACGAACAGTGTCCCCCAACAATTAGGAGAGGCCATGTTAATTAAGAGTGCCCCCTGTAAATTAGGAGGCACCCTGTCAATGAGGAGTTCCCGTTGTTAATTAGGAGTGCCAACTATCAATTAAGAGTGCCCGAACGTCAACTAGGTGAGCCCCTTGTCAATTAGGAGTGTCCCCTGTCAAATCGGAGTGCCCCCTGTCAATTAGGAGTGCCCCCTGTCAATTCAGAGTGCCCCCTGTCAATTGGGAGTCCCACCTGTCAATAAGATGTGTCCCCTGTCAATAAGGAGGGCCCCCCGTCAATAATGAGAGCCCACAGTCAATGAGGAGTGGCCCATGTAAATTAGAAGTGCCCCTGTCAGTGAGTAGTGCCCCCAACAATTAGGAGTGCCCCATGTCATTAAGGATCGCCCCCTGTCAATAAGGAGTGCCAACTGTCAATGAGGATTGCCCCACGTCAATTAGTAGTGCCCCATGTCAAGTAGGGGTGCCCCCTGTCAATTAGGAGTTCCCCCTGTCAATTAGGAGTGCCCCCTGCCAATTAGGAGTGCCCATGCCAATTAGTAGTGCCCCATGCCAATTAGGAGTGAAATCTGTTAATTAGAATGACCCCTGTCAATTAGGAGTCCCACCTGTCAATAAGATGTGTCCCCTGTCAATAGGGAGGGCCCCCCCCGTCATTAATGAGAGCCCACAGTCAATGAGGAGTGGCCTATGTAAATTAGAAGTGCCCCTGTCAGTGAGTAGTGCCCCCAACAATTTGGAGTACCCTGTCAATTAGGAGTGCCCGTGTCAATGAGGAGTTCCCCTTGTCAATTAGGAGTGCCCCCTGTCAATGTGGAGTGCCCCACGTCAATTCAGAGTGCCCCCATGTCAAATAGGGGTGCCCTCTGTCAACTAGGAGTGCCCCCTGTCAATTCGGAGTGTCCCCTGTCAATTAGGAATTCTCCCTGTCAATTAGGACACTCCCATGTCAATTAGGAATGCCCCTGTCAACGAATAGTGTCCCCCAACAATTAGGAGAGGCCATGATAATTAGGAGTGCACCCTGTCAACTAGGAGGCACCCTGTCAATGAGGAGTTCCCCATGTTAATTAGGAGTGTCCCCTATCAATTAAGAGTGCCCCACCGTCAACTAGGTGAGCCCCTTGTCAATTAGGAGTGTCCCCTGTCAATTCAGAGTGCCCCCTGTCAATAAGGAGGCCGCTGTCAATGAGGAGTTACCCTTGTCAATTAGGAGTGTCCCCTGTCAACTAGGAATGCCCCCTGCCAAATAGGAGTGGCCCCTGTCAATTAGGAATACCGCCTGTCAATTGGATTCCCCCTCTGCCAATTGGAGTGAACCCTGTCAATTGGAGTGCCCTCTGTCAATTAGGAGTGCCCCCTGTCAATAAGGATCGCCCCCTGTCAATAAGGAGGGCCCCCTGTCAATAAGGAGGGCCCCCTGTCAATAACAAGTGCCAACTGTCAAAAAGGAGTGCCCCACTTAAATTAGTAGTGCCCCATGTCAATTAGGAGTGCCCATCTCAATTATGAGTGCCCCCTGTCAATTAGGAGACGCCCCTGTCAATAAGGAGTGCCCGGTCAATCAATAGTGGCACATGTCAATTAGGAGTGCCCGCTCTCAATTCGGAGTGCCCCCTGTCAATGAGCAGGCCCCTGTCAATCAGGAGTTCCCCTTGTCAATTCGGAGTTCCCCCTGTCAACTAGGAGTGCCCCGTGTCAGTTAGGAGTGTCCCCTGTCAATTAGGAGTCCCGCCTGTCAATTGGATACCCCCCCTGCCAATTGGAGTGCACCCTGTCAATTGGAGTGAAACCTGTTAATTAGAGTGCCCCTGTCAATGAGGAGTGCCCCTGTCAATAAAGATTGCCCCCTGTCAATAAGGAGGGCCCCCTGTCAAAAAGGAGTGCCAACTGTCAATGTGGAGTGCCGAACGTCAATTAGTCGTGCCCCATGTCAATTAGGAGTGCCCAATGTCAATTATGAGTGCCTCATGTCAATTAGGTGTGCCCCCTGTCAAGTAGGAGACTCCCCTGTCAATGAGGAGTGTCCCCTGTCAATTAGGCGTGCCCCCTGTCAATGAGGAGGCACCCTCTCAATGAGGAGTTCGCCGTGTTAATTAGGAGTGCCTCCTATCAATTAGGACTGCCCCTTGTCAATTAGGATTGCCTCCTGTCAATTCGGAGTGCCCGCTGTCAATAAGGAGGCCCCTGTCAACGAGTAGTTCCCCTTGCCAATTCGGAGTTCCCCCTGTCAATGAGGATGCCCCTGTCAATGAGGCGTTCCCCTGGACAATTTCGAGTGCTCCCTGTCAATTAGGAGACTCTCCTGTCATTTAGGAATGCCCCGTCAAGGAATAGTGTCCCCCAACAATTAGGAGTGGGCATGTTAATTAGGAGTGCCCCCTGTCAATTAGGAGGCATCCTGTCAATGAGGAGTTCCCCTTGTTAATTAGGATAGCCCCCTATCAATTAAGTGTGCCCGACCGTCAACTCGGTGAGCCCCCTGTCAATTCAGAGTGCCCCCTGTCAATAAGGAGGCCGCTGTCAATGAGGAGTTCCCCTTGTCAATTAGGAGTGTCCCCTGCCAACTAGGAGTGGCCCCTGTCAATTCGGAATCCCACCTGTTAATTGGATTCCCCCTCTGCCAATTGGAGTGCACCCTGTCAATTGGAGTGCCCCTGTCAATTAAGAGTGCCCCCTGTCAATAAGGATCGTCCCCTGTCAATAAGGTGGGCCCCCTGTCAATAAGGAGTGCCAGCTGTCAATGAGGAGTGCCCCATGTCAATTGGTATTGCCCCATGTCAATTAGAAGTGCCCCTGTCAGTGAGTAGTGCCCCCAACAATTTGGAGTGCTCTGTCAATTAGGAGTGCCCGCTGTCAACTAGGAGTCCCCCTGTTAATTAGGAGTGTCCCTGTCAAGTAAATGTTCCCCTTGTCAACGAGGAGTGCCCCTGTCAATTAGTACTGCCCCTGTCAATGAGCAGTTCTCCCTGTCAATGAGGAGTGCCCCATGTCACCAAGGAGTGACCCCCGTCAATTTAGAGTGCCCCCTATCAATTGGGAGTGCCCGTTATGTCAATGAGGGGTGTCCCCTGTCAATGTGGAGTGCCCCCTTTCACTTAGGAGTGCCCTTTGTCAGTTCGGAACTCCCCCTGTCAGTTAGGAGTGCCCCCTGTCATTAAGGAGCGCCCCCTACCAATTAGGAGTGACCCCTGCTAATTAGGAATGCCCCTCTCAAATTGGAGTGCCCCTGACAATTTGGAGTACCCCTGTCTATTTGTAGTGCCCCCTCTCAATTAGGAGCGCCCCTGCCAATTAGGAGTGCCCCTGCCATTTAGGAGTGTCCCCTGCCAATTTGCAGTGGCCCCTGTCAATTAGGAGTCCCCCCTTTCAATTGCATTCCGCCCCTGCCAATTGTAGTGCACCCTGTGAATTGGAGTGCCCCCGTCACTTGGAGTGAAACCTGTTAATTCGAGTGCCCCCTCTCAATTGGGAGTGCCCCCTGTCAATAAGTAGTGCCCTCTGTCAATAAGGAGGGCCCCCTGTCAATTAGGAGTGCCCTTTATCAGTTAGGAGCTCCCCCTGTCAGTTAGGAGTGCCGCCTGCCATTTTGGAGCGCCCCCTGCAAATTAGGAGTGACCCCTGCTAATTAGGTCTGCCCCTGTCAATTTGGAATGCCCCTGACAATTTGAAGTACCCCTGTCAATGTGTAGTGCCCCCTGTCAATTAGGAGTGCCCCTGCCAAATAGGAGTGCCCCTGCCATTTAGGAGTGTCCCCTGCCAATTAGGAGTGGCCCCTAACAATTAGGAGTCCCCTCTGTCAATTGCATTCCGCCCCTGCTTATTGTAGTGCACCATGTCAATTGGAGTGCCAGGTATGGTTCCATTTCTTATCAGGCAGATAGATCCCTTTTTTTGATTTTTCACAACGAAGGAGTGTGGGGAATTTGATCTGTCATAGCTGGGTTGGTAATGTTTCTCAAAGTTCGATCAAGTGCACCCTCCACCCCCTAGCTCTAAAATAACATGTTGCTGATATTAAACATACCCTGCATGGTGGTACCCGATGGGTTTTGGATGTCAGTTTCCTTGTCCCTTTTTGGGTTCCATTCTGAAATAAAATCCATTCTATCATTTCCGGAGTTGATAAAGGGATAGGGAAAAAAAGGATTTCCTCCCTTCCCTCCGTGCGTGGGAGTGTGTGAACAGACCCAGCACTTCCTCAGCTTTGATTGTGATGCAAACAGATAAGACATATACACAAAGGTGTTCATACAATAGGCAGAGTCATCGTTGTAGAGATATTCACTGTGCTTTATGCCTAAATCCTCATAATTCCATCTATACTCTCCCTCTGTGGCTGACAGAGCTAGGGTCGTGAGAAACAGCATAAGAAGCATCCCATCACTTAATAATAATACGCGTGACCGCTTTACCATAGTTCAAAAACTATATCGCCCATACACATCTTCCCGCGAACACATTCAGCTTGCTTGCAGGTCAGTCGTTGTCTGTTTCTATCTGCAATTGAAGTGTATCATATATTTTTCCAATTAGTTCCAGCATATTCTTTCAAATGAGTCTAATGTTTCCATATACCTTTCCCCCTTATGTCGATACAGGCACTGGTGTCTCCACTAATTATAACATCATATGGTTCTTTCCATTTCGGTGCAAACCCCGGCTTGTCAGATCGTGTTTTCACGAGGACGTCCAGCTGCTGGGACGTCGGGGAGCATTTCAAGCTCTCTCTCCGCGTCTCTTATTTCCTGATTGTCTTTTACCAATTTTTCCATCCCGTTTAGTTGGGTGCTTTGTTCCAAAACATATCTCCTGATTTTATCTTTTGGTAGACCTACATCGGTCCCACCTGTTATGATGCTTTCTGGTAATTGCATCGCCCGTCCTGTCATTAGTTCATAAGGGGTTAATCCGATTGTCCGGTTTGTGGTAGCCCTTAATCTCATTAGTATAGTGAGCAACACCTCTGTCCACATTTTTCCCGATGTCTGTACGGCTTTCGCAAGTGTATTATACATTTAATTACATATCCCCCTTCGATAGAAAGCTTTGTGTGAATCATAGAACATAGAACATAGAAAGCCACAGCACAAACAGGCCCTTCGGCCCACAAGTTGCGCCGATCACATCCCCACCTCTAGGCCTATCTATAGCCCTCAATCCCATTAAATCCCATGTACTCATCCAGAAGTCTCTTAAAAGACCCCAACGAGTTTGCCTCCACCACCACCGACGTCAGCCGATTCCACTCACCCACCACCCTCTGAGTGAAAAACTTACCCCTGACATCTCCTCTGTACCTACCCCCCAGCACCTTAAACCTGTGTCCTCTCGTAGCAACCATTTCAGCCCTTGGAAATAGCCTCTGGGAGTCTACCCTATCCAGACCTCTCAACATCTTGTAAACCTCTATCAGCTCACCTCTCATCCTTCGTCTCTCCAGGGAGAAGAGACCAAGCTCCCTCAACCTATCCTCATAAGGCATGCCCCCCAATCCAGGCAACATCCTTGTAAATCTCCTCTGCACCCTTTCAATGGCTTCAACATCTTTCCTGTAATGAGGTGACCAGAACTGCGCGCAGTACTCCAAGTGGGGTCTAACCAGGGTCCTATAAAGCTGCAGCATTATCTCCCGACTCCAAAACTCAATCCCTCGATTAATGAAGGCCAGTACGCCGTACGCCTTCTTGACCGCATCCTCCACTTGCGAGGCCGATTTAAGAGTCCTATGGACCCGGACCCCAAGGTCCTTCTGATCCTCTACACTGCTAAGAATGGTACCCTTCATATTATACTGCTGCTTCATCCCATTGGATCTGCCAAAATGGATCACCACACACTTATCCGGGTTGATGTCCATCTGCCCCTTCTCCGCCCAGTCTTGCATTCTATCTATGTCTCGCTGCAACTTCTGACATCCCTCCAAACTATCCACAACACCACCTACCTTGGTGTCGTCAGAAAACTTACCAACCCATCCCTCCACTTCCTCATCCAGGTCATTTATGAAAATGACAAATAAGATTTTGCACTGGCCTTTTGGCTGCAGCTGGGCATCCATTCATTTCTATGTAACCCTATCAAAAGACATCGCTTTCTCCATTAAATTCACATGCCATACAGCTCCGATCTTTATATGATGTACTCTTACATTATATCTCATGTGAACATTTGTTTGCATGCAAGCACCGCATTACAGTACTTCACAAAATGCCACTACCCCACCTACAAAGAAGTGCATTCAAATGCCAAGCACCAACATTTAGATTGGAATACATAGCCTTTTCTCCTAAAGAATTTTGTTTGTATCAATACACAATATATATTATATAAATAATGGATGTGCTTATACTGTATAATAATCGAGAGGCAGTTGTATCATGCCACTTTACACTGTGATATCATATCATACCGTAACTGTGATATCCAAACCCTTTTAATTTCAGCCGTTTCTATTTTTAAGCTGAGCTCCAGATTAAAAAGCCCCCGCACTCTCGGAAAATTACAGGCGCCAAATCAAAATCAAAGTAGGTAAAATACATACCAGTTAATTGATTGGAAACGTTTTGGTTTGATTCTTAACGAGCTAGGTTTTAAGCATTGCAGTGTTTTTCAATTTGGCAGCCTTGAACAATAGATGGCACATGAAATTCCAACGGCAGAACATAATCTTAACCAGTTCCAGAATACCAAACTATCAGATGTACGTAAATCACTATATTCTGTGGACTTTAATACAGCATTCTGACTGGGCAATTTGCATTGTTGTTGGTCTCCAGAAGTTAGTGCTGTCGTCAGGGTTTCCTTTGGATGGACTCGTCAGAAATATCATCAACAGTAGACGATGTAATTTGTTGCATTTTAACGAAACAACATAATACAAGCGTGGAATTTCATATTGGTCCAAATGTTATTTAGAACTAACTGGCAACACAAGTTCCAACAATTCATGGAGTTAAAAATACTTAACGATAACATCCTTATCTGCATTGACAAATGAGGTTTGATTAATCTCCTGCTGGAGATCAACTTCATTAATTTGACATACTTTAAACAGACTCAGACAATATATTCACCTCATTATTTTGTTCCTGCTTATTTTCTTATTTTTTTAAGAAGAAGACAATCACTTATTTTCTTTTCCTAACTTCTCAACTTACTCTCTTATAATTTTGACTTCAAGACAAAGCAAAGAGCATATGGTCCTTCCAAGGTTTAAATCCTTTCTTAACATTAAAAGATTAAAGAAAGTAAAACATTCAAAAAGAATACGGAACGTTTATTAAGATGGTCACTTTTATTGTAATGTCTTCCAAACTGTAATTAAACTCAAAACAGAAGTAAATTCAAGAAATCTTATCACTTTCATCTCTAACAGTTTTAACACTTCCCCATCCACCCCGAGGCTAAACCAAGATGTCAAGCAGTGCATCCACAGCCTGTCACAGGCACTCCATGCTTCAACAGCTCCTGCTCTCGATTGCACTGTCGTAAAATTTCAACTGGGGGAAAGTAATTTATTCAACTCGCACAGAGAGAAGCAATTCACTTTGATCTGCCATACACTATTCCACCACATGAGGCTCTCGATTGCACAATTACATTCTCTCTCTCTCTCCCTCTCTGTCATACAGAGTCAGCGTGCCTGCTTGTTTCTTTTAACCCTTTACTCCCCTCTTTGGTCTATCACGCTTCAGGCCAACCGATTTAACCTGATTTGAGTCCCTTCTGTCTTTGCAGCAGCACTGGGTCCATTCCACCAATCCTCCCCCTCCTGTTCATCCATATCGGTATCTTGTAACCACATTGGAAACCCAGATACCTACGGTTTTTTTATCTTTCATTTGTTCGGCTTGCCGTTCTCATACTTTTTCTCAGTCTTGTCTTTCCTTGGCAGTCTCTCTTGTTCTTCTCTGTCTCTTTTGTCCTTCTCATACTTCTCACATTCCCACTTCAACATTTCCCAAGTTTTAGGGTTTACCTCATTACCACGTACATGATCCCTCTTCTGCGTGCATTATTCCCCTCTGAACTGATTTGTTGTGGTAATTCTGCTCCAGTTAGTGGGAGCATTCCCGAATACCGTCTGAATCTCTGCTTTAAACTGGGTAAGCGGTGCCTGTTGGGCATCTATCTCCGATGTTCGGGCGACTACATGTGTCCACCGTCCCCCACTATAATCCTTGCGCTGGAGGAGCGGCGGGTCCACCTGCTACCTGCCTCCACTTATTAGCTGGACAGGTTGCCCTGACCAGCTTGTGTACGTCTCTCAGGTGTAATTGGTGTCCTACCCAGGTTGTATCTAATTCTTCCCAGAATTTAGTGTTTGCGCTTCTAGGTTGTAATTACCCAGGGAAGCCACTATTTGCTGTCTCTCACCTGGGGTGAAGGTTTTATAATTTGCCTTTCACTGCGCATCTGTTCCCCCTCGGGATATTGGCGCTAGGTTGTGTTCTAGCACTTCCCACTCCTCCGGAGGAGCGGTTGGTCCCTGTTGTGTGGACTTATGAGAAGATAAAGGAACATTTCCCCTCTCCATTGCGTTTCTTCGAACACATGATTTTGTTTCTCCAGTTCCCTGACTCTGGATTCTAACTCTCTAATCTTTTCTTCATTTTCACTCCACCTTTTAGTAGAAGCGACTACTTGCTCAATTAATCCAGCTAACTGATGTATTAACAATATCTCCTATCTTCTTTGTTAAACACACACAGATATACATGGAAGCTTCCAATATATTAATTTTTACTTTGTCATCAGCACATTTCTTACCCAAGACTGAGACCTGTTCAGTTAATCCGGCCAATTGTTGAACTAAGAGGACTCCATTATTCTTAGTTTTGTCTTTCTCTTCCTTTTCCAACCATTTTCGTTGTTTGTCTGGCGGGTGGTCTAAATCCCACCCCCCTTTGCTCATCTGTTTAATGAGTTTGTCCCTCTTAGTCAGATATTCGTTTATCAGGGATTCCGCGGGTCCCCACTGTCCTTGTCTCGCCATAACACCGATAAGTTTATACTCACCACCTGGAGTCTTCTATTCTTCCTTCCTGCTCTCCCCCTCCTAGGTGCTCTTTTCCAAGTCCAGTGATACCTGTCAGGGGTGATCAGATCCCTCCATACCACCGCTTATGCTATATTTGTTAAGCTGGCTTTTACATGAAGGTTATTCCTTCCACTCCGGCGACCACCCAGACAGTCTCTTTCTCACTCACGCCTGAACATCACACCTCAGGATGTGCTCAATTCAGACGTCTTTCACTCTCTCATCACAGATGATCACCTACTGTAATTTCACCCACCCTATTAAGTTCGGCAATCTATTCTCGTGTCCCAGTCGTGGCCATTTGACCGGACCCGTAAACAGATCCTGGGTTTCGGCACCAAATTGTTGTAGGTAAATATAATACCTCTGAGACCAGTCGTGAGTCAAGGTACAGTGGTTTATTTTCACAAGCTTGTGGGAGAAGTCCGATCCCTAATGCGGTCTCCAGACTTCTCGCCGAATGCAAGTTAAGGACAAGTATTTATACATACATTTTCGCCCCTGGTTACGTCCGAATTTTCTCACGATTATTCCTGCCTCAGCGCCTCCACGTAGTTCGCATAATCGTGGCCATCCCAAGCCTGTGACTATCTGTTCTGTCGCCTCTATGTCCAGCATGCAAGATTATAATGTTGCATAAACCACTTAACTGAAATACAGTGGCCTATAAAACAATTTAAATCGGCAAGGATAAATAGTAGATAATGAATATATATGAACCTATCATTATACGATCACAGAAGACATGCATGTAAGCTCCACCATGTTAAACAGCAAAGTACATGATATAAAAGAACACAAAATGGATTCTAGCCCAGCTTCTACTAGCTGGGTTAGCCACATTCCTGAACACAATTAGCTGAGAAAGATTATGAGCTCGGCAGACACGAAAACGAGCTCTACAATGCTTCTCACAAATCGCTAAGTAATACAAATTTCAGGTTTCAATGCAATACTCAAATCTTAAGTGTTACAAAGTTCATTAACCTATTCCCGTCTTCAGTCATCCTCCACCCTGACGATTAACAATATCTCCATCACTTTATTACTATTCGGTAAAAAAGCTCAGAAGTCCCTTCCCACTTGTTGGTTCTTCCGAATATACATCGACTGCAGCAGTTTATGATGGAACTTCAGTTATTCAGCAACCTCTCATGGGAAATTATGGATGGGCAATACTTTCTCAACGAGATAGTCACATCGAATGACAAATACATTAAGAAAATCTGAGAGGTTGATTGTGGCATCACTTAGTCCTGGCTATAGTGCCATGCTTCCATTGTTTGGCACGGACGTTGTCCCATGTTTTCGCTTCACCAGCTTGGCATCTAATGTTTACGTATTCCCGATAATGATCCTGACTTGCTATCCTGTAGTATTAATTGAAACAGATTTGATTACCTAGCTGGATTGTAATGGGAGAATCGGGGATAGGCCAGGCTGTAAGGTAGCACAGAGTGGTTGGAAACAATTATGCTACTTTTGCTTGTCCACAATGACTCATGGACGTCACATTTTTAGTTCGGAGAAATGTTTGAAACATATGTCATCTGACATGGTGGCACAACACAATGGAGACTATTCTCACTGTTAAGATGAAACTTCGTCCACAAATGGATTGCATGGTAACCACGCATAGCATTTCTGTAGCAAGCATGAAGAGAGGCATTTGCAAAAGGTAGATTGATGAGGACGAGTTGGATTTGTCTTGTTCACTTGTTCAGCGCAGAATTCATCTTGTGCCCTTATGGCCATCAGTGGATGTATGTCAGCGGATCTTCAATTTTACAAATGAGGAACCAGAGTAGGATTCAGAACCCCGCGAGCCTGTCTCGCTATTCAGCAAGATCACAGCTCATCGGATTGTAACCAACACTCCACATTTCCAGTCACCCCCGAACCCATTCCCTTCCCCGCTCTAATTAAGTTTCCATCTCGCTCTGCCTTAAGTCCATTCTTAGTGTATTCTAAAATCTTGCTTTCTGAATGTCATGAAAATCAGAGAAAATTTCTATGTCCTAATCGCTGTCCCCCATTGACAAATTCTCCCACAAGATGAAACATTCTCACCCCACCGATCCTGTCAAGATATATGGACATCCTCAAGCTTTAAATTTTGTTACTTTTTACTCGACTGAGTCAATTGACTACAGACCTAAACACTCAATCTTTTCCAAACAAACATGCCACGCTATCTTGATGATCGTCTCGTGAAACATCTCTGAATTGCTTCTAATACATTCGTACTTTTCCTTTAATGATGAGACCAATGCTGTACAGAATACATCAGCTTTGGTCTCACCAATGCCCTGTGCAGCTTCAACTTCCGTGCTCCAGCCAAATAGTGTTCAACTGATACAACAGGTGTGCCTCGGAAGGGAATGGAGGATGTCTATGTTGTAATCAGCTTTATTCTTTGCCCATGTTTTATCCGATGCCTTGAAATATCATGGGGACCAGAGTCAATGTTAAGGGACTCAAGGCAATTCCCTTCTGACTATGTGCTACGGTGTCTCCACTTCTGGTCATAACCAAGGGTGATGACTAAGGTGTTTGAGATACTTTTGCTATAGATCGATTCCCTGAGTATAAGTATCTCAGTGTCTGTTGCTTCACTCCACTTGTTGGCTAACTCTCCAAATGCACGCACGAGTCCCCAGATGTTCGAAAGGAGTATGTTTTCAGATTGAAAGGTCGAGGCTTTGTCTGGTCTGTTCTGTTGCCGATGTCGATGCAAAGTGGTTTATACTCTCTCCTTCATTTTAGATTTCAAGCGGCTGGTAAGGCCATTTCAGCGTCAATCACATTACTGTAGATCTGGAGTAATGCATCATTCAGACTACAAAATATCAGCAGTTTTGCTTACCAAAGGTGTACTGTTGGAACTGATTATCCTTATGAAAATTGACAATTGCTTCAGGGGCAATATTTGTCATGTTGCATGATTGAACTTATGTTCAAGAAACTGCAGTGGCAGGATATAAACTCAGAACATTAGCCTAGGTTTCTGGATTATAATGAAGTGACCTCACTACCATCACCTATCCATGGAATTGACCTCCAAGTGTTTGAAAGAACGATATCATAGCTGAGAAAATTCAACTTTTCAAGAGTTAAAAAGAGAAGATCAAATGCCTGATTTTTCCCTTCAGTCCTTCAAAAGTTCATAAATTCAGACACTGTTTCCTGGTGCTGAATATTGTCAATTTTAAAGAGTTATTAATATGTGTGTCTTTCTTCCTCCACTCCTTTCTAAGCACATCAGTATAATGTTCGCTCATGATCCAATTCTGTTCCTTCCTGGTCTCGTGGTGAATATTCGACTGCATATCTGACACATACATCATTGAATCTCTCCTACTCTCCTCCCTTTTGTTCTTCCGTCCACACTCAGCTTGACATGTGAGTAACAATGCAGGCAGCTCCTTCAGAAACACAATCGATACATTATCACTCAGCCAGTTCATCAGTTGCAGAGGCACAGACGGCGGAAGTATTCAGTCCCATTCTGTTCCAACATTCCAGGAAGATATTTTTAAATCTAACATTAAAATGGAGCAAGACAGAAGGAAGTCATTTCCATTTCACTCTTACTCGGTCCCGCTGACATGTTCATACTGAAATCCCAGCCCCAAGTCATATCTACTATCAGGTTGAAAGGGATAGTGTCATAGTTCAATGGGAATCAACTTCAACGAATTGAATAGCAGACAGGTTGATCAAAGAAATCCAAGTCTTGTCAAAATACCTGATATAAAGTCTCAAAGTAATTCACAAATCAATTCACAGTTATCGATGTTTACTCGTGGAAAGGCAGAGTTCTGCGGATGCTAGAAATCTGCATTAAAAACAAAACATTCTGGAAATACTCCGAAGGTCTGTCAGCAGTTCTGAAAAGACTCGTCAGGACTCCGAACGCAAACTTTGTTTTTCGGTCCACAGGTTCTGTCAGATCTTCTGAGTTTTTCCAAGATTTCCTCCTTTAAATGAAACTTACCTAATGTAATCAAGATTTTTTCAAATTCATTGAAGGGAGAATTCAGCACCCATCTTTGCTGTGTGATCGCACATAAACAGCAAAGTCTGAATTCACGGATTTGCAAATTCGAAGCTGCAAGTGAGCAGCGAACTGCAAGTTATTGTTTTCCCCAGAGCTGTCTGAATGTTCCCACTTTGACAAAGCTCTTCAGAAACAGAGAGCACTTCCAATTAGAAATTTATAAAGTGTCAATCGCTTATCACTGCAAGTTTTTTTTCTCGTTTTCATCCTTTCTCTCTTTTTCTATTCCCTTCAGTTAATCAGGGTGACCCAGTCAATGTTTCTATCCTGTTAAATTTCAACGTTAGGTGAAAAACTGACAAACTTTTAAAAATAGGGTTGAATCTTAACGCGACCTTGCTGCCGATCGATCGGACAAAGACAGGAAACTTTTCAAAATCAGTTGAAAACGTAGAAACAATTCTGAAAAGTGCTCGGGGTTGCCTCAGTTTAGAAAAGGCGATTTCTTTTTACTTTTCTTCCACTTTCTCTCAAGTAGTCTACCTTCATCTCTCGTTTTCCCTGACTTTTCCTGGGGTAAACACACAATATGCACATACACACATAATCCTTAATACGTATATCGAGTTCTTGGAAAGTGCCTTATTCCGTTCTCTGAGCGGTCATTAATAGCGGGCATGGATATAATGTAATGTGTTGGAGTTTTAGAAGGAATCTTAGGAAAAACGTTTTTGGAATCGGGAACTCAGTAGATGATAGGGCAGTAGAGGCGGGTACCCTCAAAGCATTTAAAACATTAAGATGAACACTTGAAACGTCATAATATGCAGGTTATTGTTTAAAAGCATTAATGTGGGGTTAGAATAGATAGGTGGTAAAGCAAGTTACAAGAGGGATATGAACAGTTTGCAAATAAACATTGATAAATTAAGCGAGTGGGCAAAACATTAGCAAATCGAGAGCAATGTGCTTTTGAAAGACATGGTGAACTTAAAAACATATTTATGTGCTGTAAAAATCGCTGGCCCAATGACTATGACTCTGATCTGATTTGAATTGATTTGATTTCAGTTTTGAATGCCACGTGTATCAGTATACAGTGAACCGTTTCTTATTTGCATGTTAAATAGACAAAGCATATCGATCACAGAGAAGAAAAGGACAGGCTTCAGAATGCGGTGTTACAGTGATAATTAGGGTGTAGAGAAAGATCAACTTAATATAAGGTGGGTCCATTCAAAATTCTGGACAGCAGGGACGATGCTGTTCTTGAATCGGTTGTTAAGTGACTGCAGACTTTTGTATCATTTTTCCAGGTGCAAGAAGGTGGGAGAGAGTATGTTCGGGATGCGTGGGGATCCTAATTATGCTGGCTGCTTTTCCAAAGCAGCGGGAATTGTAGATAAAAGTACAGTTAGGAAATACTGATTAAACATTAGAAATGCGGGGTCTGCACTTTGGATTATTTTGCAGAAACAAAGGAAATTGGAAAGAGCAAATACGGCTGTTTCCTCTGGGACGTGCAAACGGAGCCAAGCTTCTGGAATCACACGCAGACAGATTCTCAAGGAGGTAAGGAAGAGAGCAACAGCAATAAAGGTAGGGCATTCTATAGTTAGGGGTACAGACAGGCACTATTATGGCTGTCAACGTCTCTCCACGATGCCGCGTTGCCTCCATTGCCTAATGGTCTGGAATGTTCATGAACAGCTGCAGGGCATCGTGAAGGAGCAGATTCGAAAGGAAGAGTTCATTGTGCATTTTGGTACCATAGACATGGCTAGAAAGAGAGATGAGGGTTTGCAATAATAATACAGAAAGTTAGGAAGTAGACTAAAATAAAGAAGTCTTCTCGTGTTACAACCTTTGGATTTCTCCCACTGTTACGTGAGAACAAAGAACAAAGATCAAAGAACAGTGCAGCACAGGAACAGGCACTTCGGCTTTCCAAGCCCGCGCCAATCACGTTTACGTATGGAAACCAACTTATCATATCCCTCTATTCCCCGATTGTTAAAATGCCTATCAGGATAAGTCTTAAGTGTGACTAAGGTAACCTGACTTGACAGTGCATTTCACCCCCTCCAGCTGCCCGCCTCCCCACCGCCCCCCACCCCGCCCCAACCCACACACACACCTTATGTGCAAAAAGCATCCTGCACACATCTCCATTGAACATACCCCCACCACCCGCTCCCCCTTCCTCCACGCTCCCATCTTCTGTCAGATCGCCCGTCAGCCTCCCTTTTTCCACTGTGAACACTCCCAGTTTCTTCAATCTCTGCTCAAAGATAATAACCTCCATTCCAGGCAACTTTCTGTTAATCCTTTTCTGCGCTCTCTCCAAAGCCTCCACGTCCTTCTGGTACTGTAATGACCCGAATTGGACACAGCGTTACAAATGAGTCCTAATCAACGTTTCATACAACTATAACATATTTTGCCATCTTTTATACCCGATGCCCCGTCCGATGAATGCAAGCATACAATATGTTTTCTTCACCACCTTTTCCACGTGTGCTGCCACTTCAAAGGACCTGTGGGCCTGTGCTCCCAGATATCACTGTGTGTCTATGCTCCTGATTGTACTACCATTTATTTCATAGCTCCCGGCTGAATTGGATGTATCCAAATGCATCACCTCGCATTTGTCTGGGCTAAATTCCACCTGCCATTTCTCCACCCAATTTTCCAGTACATGTATATCCTGATGTACTTTCTGACAATCTTCTTCACGATCCGAAACTCCGCCAATCGTGGTATCATCCGTAAGCTTGTTAATCAGACCAGCTACGTTTTCTTCCAAGTCCTTTATATATATATTACAAACAGCAGAGGTCCCAGCAGTGATCCCTCGACAACACGGCAATGCGGATGCTCTGTCAAGGCTGCCTTTGCCTGGAGAAAAAGATGTTCCCTGCTGAAATGTGAAGATAATGTATTTCACACATGAAGATAAAGTTCAGGTAACCGCGAACCAGGTACGGAAAGCTACCTGGAATGATCCGGTTATGAGGCAGGGAGTGGAATTTGTCCTGAGAGGGAGGACGAGCAGAAAGCACCCGGAGTTAGGGCGGTAAATGTGCGGAAGCTGGGAGTTGTCAGTGTTGCTGGATGTTTGTTCTGGGCTATGAGAGCCTCATTCCCCCCATCATTAAGAGGAAAAGTGCTGGAACGGGAGCACTAAGAGCGCCCGGGGTGTTGCCAACGGAAGAAATAACAAGAAGCTGTATGTGCTGCTTCCCAAATGGAAGAGAAAGCGGGATGGTGCGAACGCTGCGCTTGGCGACGGAAGGCGCCACAATGTATAGAAGGCGGCACGGTAGCACAGTGTTTGGCACTGCTGCTTCACAGCTCCAGGGACCTGGGTTCGATTGCTGGCTTGGGTCACTGTCTGACTGGAGTTTGCACATTCTCCTCGTGTCTGCGTGGGTTTCCTCCGGGTGCTCCGGTTTCCTCCCACAGTCCAAAGATGTGCGGGTGAGGTTGATTGGTCATGCCAAATTGCCCCTTAATGGCCTGAGATGAGTAGATTCGAGGAAATAGCGGGTAAAATATGTAGGGATATCGGGGTAGGGCCTGGGTGGGATTGTGGTCAGTGCAGACTCGATGGGCCAAATGGCCTCTTTCTGCACTGCAGGGTTTCTCCGATTTCCTTGCCGTCTCTTGCTGGCTGGGATTGTCCCCAATGGCAGCGAATCCACAGCAAGTTGCTGTTTCATCAAAATCTTGATGAGGAGATGCCGGCGTTGGATGGGGTGGGCACAGTAAGATGTCTCACAACACCAGGTTAAAGTCCAACAGGTTTATTTGGTCGCACAAGCTTTCCGAGTGTCACTCCTTCTTCAGGTAAGTGAGGAGTTGTGTTCATTAAAAGGGCATATACAGTCACAGCCTCAATTTTCAAGATAATGGTTGGAATGCGAGTCTTTCCAGGTAATCAAGTCTTTAAGGTCCAGACGATGTGAGTGGAGAGAGGGTGAAGCACAGGTTAAATAGGTTTGATATTGTCTCCAGCTCGGACAGTTGCTCATCCCAATTTGCCCGCGTGCACCCCCACCAGCTGCCAATCATTCTGCTGGAGCGGGTTCGTATTGGCTGTCTTCATCTGATGGACAGCGCACTGAACCATTGAGGAATGAGCACGCAATGAGGTCCCGCCCACTGAGTGACGTGGCGGGAAGCGGCCGTTAAACGGTTTCTGCGCGCGGCTGGAGGGTTCGGACTGACGTTACTTGATCAGGATCGACCCAAGAGGCGAGCAGGAAATTGTCGGCCGCCGCCCCGAGAATGCCTGTGCGGACTTCTCTCCGGGAGGATGCGCGCAGGCGCACTGCAGTTTGTCAGGGAATATCTGGGGCTTTCCGGGGCCGGGTTTATGAATAACGGTGAGGAATTAACGGTCGAGAAAAAGTTTCAACTTCAACATTCAGCTTTAGGATTAAAATGTCGATTTACTGTGTAAATGCAACGTGTCTTTGTATCATATTAACAGACCGGGGACGTTAAGTTCCATTGTGGGCGGCGCGGTGGCTCAGTGGTTGGCGCTGCGGTCTCACAGTCCCAGGGAGCCGGGGTCAATTCGCGGCCTTGGCTCACTGTCTGTCTGCAGTCTGCACATTGTCCCCGTATCTGCGGGCCTTTCCTCCCACTCTCCAAAGATCTTTAGCATAGGAGCATTGGCCACGCTAAGTTGCTGCTCATTGTCAGGGGGATTTGCAGGGTAAACACGGGGATAGGGTCTGGGTGGGATTGTGGTCGGTGCAGACTTGATGGACCAAATGGCCTCCTTCTGCACTGCAGGAATTGAATGATTCTATATTTCATAGAAAGATCAGCCATTACATTCCAGGCCTTGTATTTGTCAACACTGTGCTACACCATCTAAGTTACAACAATCAAGCGTTTGTATGAGTAAACACAGCACCAGATCTCTCTTCATTATTTCAGTCTGGGCGCTGTATGAGCATCTGACAAGGTGATGCATAACAGGATGGTGCATCACGGTAAAGCTCATGGAATTGGAGGAAGTGTGTTAGCGTGGATGGAAAACTGTCAGGCAGAAAACAGAGTTGGAATAAATAGCTCCTTTTCAGACTGGAAAGGTATAACTAGCGCAGCACCGAAGGGATCAGTTCTTGGCTGACAATTGCTTTGTGACCTGGCAGAAGGAACAGAATGTCAGGTTTCCAAATTTGCCGATGATACCAAGTTCGTTGGAAGGGCATGTTGTGATGAGGATATTGTGATGCTGCAAAGGGATATCGATTGACTGGGTGACTGTGGGAAAACTTGGCAAGAGGAAATTAATATGGGCAGTGTGAGGTCATGCACTTCAAGTAGTTGGAATCAAAAGGCAGATTGTTCTCTAAAAGGAGAGAGACTGCAGGTGAGTTAAGGACAGAGGGATCCAGGTGTTTCATTGCAGGAATCACTAAACGCAAGCTGGCATGTCCAACAAGGGGCAACACGGATTTGAGTTGATTTACTATTGTCACATGTATTAACATACAGTGAAAAGTATTGTTTCTTGTGGGCTATACAGACAAAGCACACAGACAAATTGACGTACATACAGCGTTACTTCGCCGAAATCACGTGCTTAGCAACAGTAAATACAATGACCACATGAGAAAAACCATAAATATGTCGAAAACCCACACCCAGTTGCCATCGAAAGTACACGTCCACCATTGTTCGAGTGTGAGATAGACGCTACTTTGCACATAAAGCGAATGTTATCTCCCTCAATCAAGGACACGTTAGCAGGGTTCAGTCTGGACTGGTCTGTTCGAGCAGGAGTTTATCTACAAGGTCAGGATCAGTTCACAATAGGGAATATGTGCTGATTGTTCAAAAATTGTTCAAAATAGCAAAGTGTAGTTAAGTTCTTAAAATGGCCAAGATCAGAGGAAATTAATGGGATGCTAACCCCTTAACATCTCACCTCTACTCCCATCCTATTCATATATTTGTCAAGATGCCCCTTAAACGTCATTACCGTATCCGCTTCCACTACCTTCCACCGGCAACGAGTTCCAGGCACACACCACCATCTGTGTAAAAAATCTGCCCCCGTACAAATCCTTTAAACGTCGTACCTTAATGCTGTGCCCCCGAGTAATTGATTCTTCCAACCTGGGAAAAAGCTTCTGACGATTCACTCTGTCCATGCCTCTCATAATCGTGCACACTTCTATCAGGTCGCCCTGCAACCTCCGTCGTTCCAGTGAGAAAAAACCAAATTTCTCCAATCTCTCCTCATGGCTAATGCCCTCCTACCAGGCGACGTCCTGGTAAATCTTTTCTGTACCTGTACCCTCTCCAACGCCTCCACATCGTTCTGGTCGTGTGACAACCAGAATTGAACACTATATTGCAAGTGCAGCCTTACTAAGTTTCTATAAAACGGCAACATGGTTTGCCAATTTTTGAACTCAATGGCCTGGCCGATGAACGCAAGCATGCCGTATGCTTTCTCCACCTGCCATTTTCAGTGACCTGTGTACCTGCACACCCAGATCCCTTTGTCTATCAATGCTCCTCAGGTTTCTGCCATTTACTGTATATTCCCAAATTGTATTAGTCCTTCCAAAATGCATTACTTCACATTTGTCCGGATTAAACTCCATCTGCAATCTCTCTGCCCAAGTCTCCATTCGATCTATATCCTGCTGTATCCTCTGATGGTTCTCGTCATTATCTGCAAATCCACCAAATTTAATGTCGTCTGCAAGCTTACTAATCAAACCGTTACATTTTCCTCCAAATCATTTATACATATTACAAACAGGAAAGGTCCCATCACTGATCCCTGAGGAACACCACTTGTCACAGCCCTCCATTCAGAAACGTACCCTTCCACTGCTACCTTCTGTTTCTTTGACCGAGGCAGTTTTATATCCACCATTCCAGCTCATCTCTGATCCAATGCGATTTCACCTTCTGCACCATTCTTCCATGAGGGACCTTGACAAAGGATCATTAGTATCATTGGAAGAAAGTATCCGATTTGCGCTGGGTACGATTGTGCAAAGCACGACTGTGATTTACTTCAAAGTAAAAGTGGATGGAAATTTTGGATTTGAGGGTATAAAGCGACAGAAAGATGGAGCCAGTGAGGTCAAAATGTGTGTAACCTGGGCAGGAGGGTGCCAGTAAGATCAGACGGCATATAACCCAGAAAGGATGGAGTCAGTGAGATCAGGCAGCGTGTACTCTGGGGAGGATCGAGTCAAATCGGATAGAGTGTAACGCGAGCGGATGGAGTCAGTGAGATCAGACTGTATGCGACAAAGGGAGAAGGCATTATGATCTGGTTCATAGGTTAGGACCTGTTCTCAGCTGTGTTGTCGAGCAGACTGTTATCAAGGAATTAAAATGACATTTTTGCATCTATCATGAGCCATGCTAATGACTCCCGTTTGATGCTGCAGTGAAATCGATCTGTAATGAGTTAGCGTCATTCAGTGCAGCAGTCATGAGACTGCTCTTATTTCCGTTGTGTCCTCCAGCCTGGCAACATTAAAGGTCAGAATCAATCCCTGCTTCAGCTCAAGATCACGGGTCCTCCACTGGAGGGTAAGACTGCATTGGAGGATATGGAACCTGAAAGAGATAATTCTGCAACAGATTACTTTGCTGATTTGATAATTAGAATCTATCCGACACACAGAGATCTTTGCACCTGGAAACGTGCAGTGTCTGTAATAATCAATAAGCTCTTCCCCCGATGACACAGTGGATAGATTTGATCGGGAATTGAGCCTGGACTGTTAGTTTACCAGACAAGGGAGTCCTCAGGGAACTGAAACAAGTTATTAATAATTGGAAGTAAAATTATTTTTGGTTCCAGAAAAGATGGAGCATTTTGTGAAGTAAATATTCCTAGTGGCTGGGTCGAAAGAGGGAAGTGAGTGACCATCTGGAGTGACATCAGAGTCACAGGTGAGGGAGCTCCTGAGTGCTGGAATTGTCCTATAGATAGCTGAAATTGGGAACTGCCTATATTGAGCTCTAACAACTCAGCATCTTGTCTGGAACTGAGCATAATTTAAATTATAATTATTAATAACTGGTTATTGAGGATTGACAGGGAATGTCAGCGGTCTCTCCCTGCGATGCTGCTGAAAGAAAGCCAAGCCCAAAGGAGAAAGAACATTTGCAAATCAGAATACACAGGTCGAATAAAAATGAAATGCTGGAGATCTGGAATAAAAACAGAAAATGCTGGAAAAACTCAGTAGCTGTGGCAGCATCGTGGAGAGAGGCAGAGATAACTTTGGGGTTCGAACCAAGAGTCAGCGTGAACTGAACATGTTTACTCTGTTTTCTTTCTCTCAGATGCTGCCAGAACTGTTTGGATTTTCCAGCACCTTCTCTTTATATTTCGAGAACTGAACAGAATTAGCAGTGACTCCGCATCGCAATGAATTTACTCAAATATCACATGTAAAATGTATGGCTATTGTGAGGAGTTTCTCGGTGAAATTTTACGTGGAAAATTGTATTTATTACAGAGTGTCAGAATATGGTCTAACACCACCATGGCTGCAGGATCAGATCCAACATCTTCAACAAGAGTGAAAATGGATGCGGGTAGGTTCAGAAAATAATTAAAATCGTAACTTCTTCCAGGACAAAGTTCCAGATTTTAAGCAAGAATCAACGGCTCAAATACAATGTTAAAAGATAACAGGGGCTGAGCAGGAAGAGGAACTGAGTGACCATCCAGAGCAGTGGTTCCCAAAGTTTGCAGCGCGCCACACTGGTGCGGCGAGAGAGGATGGCAAGTGTGGCGGGAAGATTCAAGGACAGTCAAAGAAACATTTAAACATGGATAGATATTTTGCCAAAGGGAGAGCAAGAGCATCAAGTGATGCTGAGGACGAACACAGTCCACGTTGTGATCCAGAATCGCAGTACGAACAGAGTGCTGAAGAAGAGTCGTTTAATCTACACCAGTCGCAGGCCCAAGCAAACCTCCAAAAAATAAAGTTTATCGACAATACATGGATAGGTATCTGAGTCTCGGTTTCACATGGACTGGAGATGAAAACGTACCTCGGCCTCTGTGTTTGATCTGTGGTGAGAAGCTTTCTAATTCCAAAATGGTCCCAAGCAAGATGAAAAGACATATGTTGTCATAACATGGAAATCTGGCAAACAAGGATAGAACACAGGACGAAGAACAAAGAACAGTACAGTACAGGAAACAGGCCCTTCGGCCCTCCAAGCCTGTGCCGCTCCTTGGTCCAACTAGCCCAATCGTTTGTATCCCTCCATTCCCAGGCTGCTCATGTGACGATCCAGGTAAGTCTTAAACGATGTCAGCGTGTCTGCCTCCACCACCTTACTTGGCAGCGCATTCCAGGCCCCCACCACCCTCTGTGTAAAAAACATCCCTCTGATATCTGAGTTATACTTCGCCCCTCTCACCTTGAGCCCGTGAACCCTCGTGATCGTCACTTCTGATCACGGAAAAATCTTCCCACTGTTCACCCTATCTATACCCTTCATAATCTTGTACAACTCGATTAGATCTCCCGTCATTCTCCGTCTTTCCAGGGAGAACAACTCCAGTTCACCCAATCTCTCCTCATAGCTGAGACACTGCATACCAGGCAACATCCTGGTCAATCTTTTCAGCACTCTCTCTAACGCCTCCACCTCCTTCTGGTAGTGCGGCGACCAGAACTGGACGCAGTACTCCAAATGTGGCCGAACCAGCGTTCTATACAGCTGCATCATCAGACTCCAGCGTTTATACTCTATACCCCGTCCTATAAAGGCAAGCATACCATATGCCTTCTTCACCACCTTCTCCACCTGTGTTGCCACCTTCAAGGATTTGTGGACTTGCACACCTAGGTCCCTCTGTCTTTCTATACTCTTGATGGCTCCGTCATTTATAGTATAACTCCTCCCTACATTATTTCTTCCAAAATGCATCACTTCGCATTCATCAGATTAAATTCCATCTGCCACCTCTCCGCCCAATTTTCCAGCCTATCTATGTCCTTCTGTATTGCCCGACAATGTTCATCGCGATCTGCAAGTCCAGCCATCTTCGTGTCAACCACAAACTTGCTGATTACACCAGTTACACCTCTTCCAAATCATTTATATATATATATATATATATATATATATATATATATCTCGCAAACAGCAGATGTCACAGTACAGATCCCTGCTGAATACCACTGGTCACAGACATCCAGCCGGAAAAAGACCCTTCGACCACTACCCTCTGTCTCCTATGGCCCAAGCCAGTTCTCCACCCATCTCGCCACTTCTCCTTCTATCCCATGAGCCTTAATCTTCCTAACCAACCTACCATGTGGGACTTTGTCAAATGCCTTACTGAAATCCATATAGACGACATCCACGGCCCTTCCTTCATCAACCATTTTTGTCACTTCCGCAAAAAACTCCAACAAATCTGTACGGCACGACATCCCTCTTACAAAACCATGCTGTCTGTCACTAATGAGATTGTTCCACTCTCAATGCACATACATCCTGCCTCTCAGAAATCTCTCCAACAACTTCCCTACCACGGACGTGAAGCTCACCGGCCGATAATTTCCCGGTTCATCCCTGCTACCCTTCTTAAACAACGGGACAACGTTCGCTATCCTCCAATCCTCAGGGACCTCACCTGTGTCCAAATAAGCTACAAAGATTTCCGTCAGAGGCCCAGCAATTTCATCTCTCATCTCCCTGAGCAGTCTAGGATAGATGCCATCAGGCCCTGGGGCTTTGTCAGTTTTAATGTTCCCTAAAAAACCCATCACTTCCTCCCTTGTAATGGAGATTTTCTCTAACGGGTCAACACCTCTCTCCGAGACACTCCCGGTTAACACGCCCCTCTCCTTCGTGAATACCGATGCAAAGTATTCATTTAGGAACACCCCTATTCCCTTGGGTTCTAAGCATAATTCCCCTTCTTTGTCCCTGAGAGGTCCGATTTTCTTCCTGACAACTCTTTTGTTCCTAATGTATGAATATAATGCCTGAGGATTCTCCTTAATCCTGTCTGCTAAGAACATATCGTGATCTTTTTTTGCCCTTTTAACTCCCTGTTTGAGTTATTTCCTACTGTCTCTGTATTCCTCCAGAGCTCCAGCTGTTTTCTGTTGCCTGGACTTAACGATCGCCTCCCTTTTCATTTTAATCAGATCCTCAATTTCCCTGGTTATCCACGACTGCCGAATCCTACCTTTCCTATCCTTCCTTTTTCCATTCACATGCCTATCCTGCAGCCTTATCAATTGTTCCTTAAAAGAATCCCACATGCCAGACGCGGACTTACCCTCGAACATCCTCTCCCAATCAACGTCCACCAATTCCTGCCTAATCCGGCAATAGTTAGCCTTCCCCCAATTTAGCACCCTGCCCGTAGGACAGCAATCATCCTTGTCCATTGCTGTCCTCAAGTTAACAGAGATGTGTTCAATATTTTGAAAGACTTTTGGAAGCGGAGAAATGCCGAGGATCATATTTCGAAAAACGAATGACAGTCTCAGACAAGATGCACATTGCATCTTACCAAGTGGCTGCATCGATTGCTCAACAGACAAAACCACGTACAACAGCTGAACAATTGTTTCAGCCTGCCTGCAGCCTGATTGTGAAAACTTTGTTTGGTCTTGATGCTGAGCCAGAAGATATGGAAATTCATTTGTCTGATAATACATTGCACAGAAGAATATTTGATATGTCAGCTAATATTGAGAAGCGTATTTCCGAAATTATGAAGACTTCTAAACTTGCCATTCAAGTTGATGAATCGACCGATATTAATGGAAAAGCACAGTTGCTTGCCGATATCAGATTCATTCACAATGACGAAATATTCACACAGTTTCTATTTTGCAAGGAACTTGAAAAACATACCAGAGGAAAATATATTTTCCAAACCTTGTCTGAGTATTTGAAAAAAGTTGAGATTTCATGGGATTCTTTTCTTGAAATTTGTCCGGATCGGTAATGTGATGAAAGGCATGTATAGGAGGTAATGGGCAGCACGGAAGCTCAATGGTTAGTACTGTGCTTCAAAGCTCCAGGGACGTGGGTTCGATTCCTGGCTTGGATGACTGTCTGTGTGGAGCTTGCACATTCTCCTCGTGTCTGCGTGGGTTTCCTCCGGGTGCTCTGGTTTCCTCCCACAGTCCAACGATGTGCGGGTTGGTTGATTGGCCATGCTAAAATTGCCCCTTAATGTCCTGAGATGCGTAGGTTAGAGGGATTAGCGGGTAAATATGTAGGGATATGGGGGTAGGGCCTGGGTCGGATTGTGGTCTATGCAGACCCAATGGGCCAAATGGCCTCTTTCTGCACTGTAGGTTTTCTATCATTCTCTGAGAGGCTTGGTGGCACTCATCAAACAGAAAAATCCAAATGTAATATCAACTCACTGTTTTTTACACAGAGAGGCATTAATCACCAAGACCCTTGCAGCTGATTTGAAGTTGGTTCTCGATCAGACTGTGCGCATTGTGAACTTCATCAAAGCAAAACCACGAAAGGCACGGTTATTTGCTCAACTCTGGAAGGACATGGAATCAAAATGTCAATGCCGAATTCTGCACTCAGAGGTTCGCGGGATGTCCGGCAGGAAAAGTTTTAAATCGGGTGTTGGAACTGAAGAACGAATTCAGGGAACTTTTGGAACAAGAAGGGATCCCATTGTACCACCAACTGGATGACAATGACTGGTGTGCAAAGCTGGTATATTTTGCCGATGTCTTTTCCCGGTTGAATGTGCTCAATGCCAGTATGCAAGGCCGCGATTTCAATATCCTCACAACGACAGACATACGAACTGCATTAAAAAAAATGCTTCAGCTCTGGCTCAGAAGAGCGATGCAACATAACCTCGAAATGTTCCCACAGGTAAAAAGTTTATACTTGTACGGGCTCATACAGGAACATCTTGCAACACTGGTAGAAAAGATTGATCAATACTTCCCATCGTTGTCTGCAGCAAAATTCGACTGGGTTAGAGACCCCTTTGCGAATTCCAGCTGTTCAGTTCTGACATTGGATGAGGAGGAGGAAATGGCCTGCATTTCGAGTGATCGCCCCTTGAAAATGAAACACGGGAGTATGCCACTGGATGCTTTTTGGATACACAACCAGAAACAGTATCCACGCATCGCTTCAAGAGCATTAGCTATTCTTCTACAGTTCTCCACGGCATATTGTTGTGAACAAGGATTTTCAGCTCTGACAAATATCAAAGACCAGAAAATAGAAAGGCTTCATTGTGTTGATGAGGAGATGAGAGTTTGTTTGTCTTAAATTAGGCGTCATATTAATGAGATTACCCGTCAAAACCAAGCTCACACCACTCATTGAGTTTGTATACTTATGTAAGGTTACATTTCTAAGAGGCCCGTCTATAAATATATTTTGGGAATGAATCATGTTTTTATGTGGCTGCATTGTTTTACACTTTCTGGGTGTCGCATGATCATATTATAAAGTTGTTGTGTTCTATGTTATGAATCAAGCTCTGTTATGAGTTGTTTTTTTTTGTTGTTGAATGTATTTCTTATTAATAAAAAAATTTGGTGTGGCGCAAGCAAATTTTTGTTCTGAAAGTGTGGCTCAGTGATAAAAGTCTGGAAACCAATGGTATAGAGGTTCATCCTCGTCACTGATGTCGGGAGCTCATGAGTTCTGGTACTGTTCAATCGGTAGCTGGAATTGGGGGCTCTAAGGTGATTCTGGACAGTGACAAAATCGGAAAATCCCACTCAAGTTCAACGGAACTTTCCATGGTCTGCCCCTTACCCGCTTTGATTTTCCTGCCGTGGTAAAATACACCCCAACAAATTGCAGCACGGTTTGAACAACAGTGAGTTAAGATCCCAGCTGACACCACTGGACAAGTCAAAACTCAGGATCGAACCTGGCATAATTCATCCTTTCTTTTATTATTTATGTCGTATTTGGATGTTTACTTTGGATGGACCAGTGACTCCATCCTCCCCGGATTACACACTGTCTGATCTCACTGACTCATTCAAACAACAAAGAAAATTACAGCACAGGAACAGGCCATTCGGTCCTCTTAGCCTGCTCTGACCATGTTGCCCGACTGAACTAAAATCCCCAAACCTTCGGGGGACCATATCCCTCTATTCCGATCCTATTCATGTATTTGTCCAAATGCCACCCCCGGCAGTGAGTTCCAGACATCCGCCACCCTCTGTGTATAAAAACTTGCCTCGTACATCTCCTTTAAACCTTGCCCCTTGCACCTTAAACCTATGCTCCCTCGTAATTGACTCTTCCAACCTGGGAAAATGCTTCTGACTATCCACTCTGTCTATGACTCTCATAATTTTGGACACTTCTATCAGGTCTCCCCTCAACCCTTTAATTGCCCTTAATGTTGGCGAGTCCACTACTGTCACAGGAAGGGCATTCCACGCCCGTGCTACTCTCTGAGTAAAGAGCCTACCTCTGACATCAGTCCTATGTCTATCGCCCCTCAATTAAAAGCTATGTCCCCTTGTGCTACCGTCACCATTCGAGGAAAAAGGCTCTCACAGTCCACCCTATCTAATCCTCTGATCATCATATATGCCTCTATTAAGTCACATCTTAACCAAAACCAGGGAGCCTTACTTCTGTTGTGGGCAAAGTTTTGGAAGGGATTATAAGACATACGATTCATAATCATCTAGAAAGGAATAATTTGATTAGGGATAGTCAACACGGTTTTCTGAAGGGGAGGTCGTACCTCACAAACCTTATTGAAAGTTCCGAGTTCTTTGAGAAGGTGACCAAAGAGGTGATGAGGGTAAAGCAGTTGATGTGGTGTATATGGATTTCAGTAAAGCGTTTGATAAGGTTCCCCACGGTAAGCTATTGCAGAAAATACGGAGGCATGGGATTGGGGGTGATTTCGCCATTTGGAATAGGAATTGGGGAGCTGTAAGAAGACAGAGGGTGGTGGTTGATGGGAAATGTTCATCCTGGAGTTCAGCTACAAGTGGTGTACCGCAAGGATCTGTTTTGGGGCCACTGCTGTTTGTCACTTTTAGAAATGACCTGGTTGAGGGCGTAGCAGGATGGGTTCGTACATTTGCGAATGACACTAAAGTCGGTGGAGTTGTGGAGAGTGCGGAAGGTTGTTGCAAGTTACAGAGGGACATAGATAAGCTGCAAAGCTGGGCTGAATTGGATAAACATATGGATGATATTGGAATAGTGTAGGTTAGATTGGCTTTAGATTGGTTTCACAGGTCGGCACAACATTGAGGGCCGAAGGGCCTGTACTGCGCTGTAATTATCAATGTTCTATAGAACATAGAACATAGAACAGTACAGCACAGAACAGGCCCTGCGGCCCACGATGTTGTGCCGAGCTTTATCTGAATGCAAGATCAAGCTATCCCACTCCCTATCATGCTGGTGTGCTCAATGTACCTATCCAATAACCGCTTAAATGTTCCAAAAGTGTCTGACTCCACTGTCACTGAAGGCAGTCCATTCCACACCCCAACCACTCTCTGCCTAAAAAACCCACCTCTGATATCCGTCCGATATCTCCCACCACGAACCCTATAGTTACGCCCCCTTGTAATAGCTCCATCCACCCGAGGAAATGGTCTTTCAAACTTCACTCTATCTGTCCCCTTCATCATTTTATAAACCTCTATTAAGTCTCCCCTCAGCATCTTCCGCTCCAGAGAGAACAGCCCTAGCTCTCTCAACCTTCCCTCATAAGACCTACCCTCCAAACCAGGCAGCATCTTGGTAAATCTCCTCTGCACTCTTTCCAGCGCTTCCACATCCTTCTTATCGTGAGGTGATCAGAACTGCACACCATATTCCAAATGTGGTCTCACCAAGGTCCTGTACAGTTGCCGCAGAACCCCACGGCTCTTAAACCCCAACCCCCTGTTAATAAAAGCTAACACACTATAGGCCTTCTTCACAGCTCTATCCACTTGAGTGGCAACCTTTAGTGATATGTGGATATGGACCCCAAGACCTCTCTGTTCCTCCACAGTCTTCAGAACCCTTCCTTTGACCCTGTATCCACATTTAAATTAGTCCTACCAAAATGAATCACCTCACATTTATCAGGGGTAAACTCCATTTGCCATTTTTCTGCCCAGCTTTGCATCCTATCTATGTCTCTTTGCAGCCTAAAACAGCCCTCCACCTCATCGACTACTCCACCAATCGTGCTGTCACCAGCCAATTTACTGATCGACCCTCCAGCCCCCTCCTCTAAGTCATTAATAAAAATCACAAAGAGCAGAGGACCAAGCACTGATCCCTGTGGCACTCCGCTAGCAACCTGCCTCCAATCCGAAAATTTTCCATCCACCGCCACCCTCTGTCTTCGATCAGACAGTCAGTTACCTATCCAATCGGCCAACTTTCCCTCTATCCCACACCTCCTCACTTTCATCATAAGCCAACCATGGGGGTCCTTATCAAAGGCCTTACTAAAATCCATGTATATGACATCAACTGCCCTACCTTCACCAACACACTTACTTACCTCCTCAAAAAATTCAATCAAATTTGTGAGGCACGACTTGCCCTTCACGAATCCATGCTGACTATCCCGGAATAATCCGCATCTTTCTAAATGGTCGTAAATCCCATCCCTTAGGACCTTTTCCATCAATTTACCAATCACCGAAGTAAGACTAACCGGTCTATAATTACCAGGATCATTTCTATTCCCTTTCTTAAACAGAGGAACAACATTCGCCGTTCTCCAGTCCTCTGGCATCATCCCCGTGGACAGCGAGGACCCAAAGATCAAAGTCAAAGGCTCTGCAATCTCATCCCTTGCGTCCCAAAGAATCCTAGGATATATTTCATCAGGCCCAGGGGACTTATCGACCTTCAGTTTCTTCAAAACTGCCAGGACATCCTCCCTCCGAACATCTATTTCCTGCAGCCTCATGGCCTGTATCACCTTCTCTTCCTCAAAAACTTGGCCCCTCTCCTTGGTGAACAATGAAGAAACGTACTCATTCATCTCCTCGCCTATCTCTACTGACTCCATACACAAGTTCCCACTACTGTCCTTGACCGGCCCTAACCTCACCCTGGTCATTGTTTTATTCCTCACATAAGAGTAAAAAGCCTTGGGGTTTTCCTTGTTCCGACCCGCCAAGGACTACTCATGTCCCCTCCTAGCTCTCCTCAGCCCCTTTTTCAGCTCATTCCTTGCAAACTTGCAACCCTCAATCGAGCCACCTGAACCTTGTTTCCTCATCCCTACATAAGCTTCCCTCTTACTTTTCACAAGACATTCCACCTCTTTCGTGAAACATGGTTCCCTCGCTCTGCCATTTCCTCCCTGCCTGACAGGGACATACCTATCAATCAAGGACACCCAGTATTTGTTCCTTGAAAAAGTTCCACTTTTCATTAGTTCCTTTCCCTGACAGTTTCTGTTCCCAACTTATGCCCCCTAATTCTTGCCTAATCGCATCATAATTACCTCTCTCCCAATTGTAAACCTTGCACTGCCGTACGGCCCTATCCCTCTCCATGGCAATAACAACAGACACCGAATTGTGGTCACTATCTCCAAAGTGCTCTCCCACAACCAAATCGAACACTTGGCCGGGTTCATTTCCCAGTACCAATTCCAATGTGACCTCACCTCTTGTCGGCCTATCCACATATTGTGTCAGGAAAGCCTCCTGCACACAAGGCACAAGAACTGCCCCATCCGAACTATTTGACATACAAAGGTTCCAATCAATATTTGGAAAGTTAAAGTCCCCCATGAAAACTACCCTGCGACCCCCACATATATCCATAATCTGCTTAGCAATTTCTTCCTCCACATCTCTATTACTATTTGGGGGCCTATAGTAAACTCCTAAGAACGTGACCGCTCCTTTCCTATTTCTAACCTCAGCCCATATTTCCTCAGTGTGCAGATCCCCCCTGAAGTGCCTTTCCACAGCCGTAAAACTATTCTTGATTAACAATGCCACTCCTCCACCTCTTTTATCAGTTTCCCTAAATTATTGTAGCACCTATACCCCGGAACGTCCAACAACCATTCCTGCCCTTGTTCTACCCACGTCTACGTAATGGCCACAACATCGTAGTCCCAAGTACCAATCCACGTCCCAAGTTCATCTACCTTTTTCCGGATGCTCCTTGCATTGAAGTAGACACACTTCATCCCACCTTCCTGTCTACCGGTAACCACCCTTGACCCTGATACCTTCCCGAATACCTCACCACCTCTATGTAACCTCCGTCGCTCCAGTGAGAACAAACCAAGTTTCTCCAACCTCTCCTCATAGCAAATGCCCTCCATACCAGGCAACATCGTGGTAAATCTCTTCTGTCCACTCTCCAGAACCTCCGCCTCCATCTGGTCGTGTGGCAACTAGAATTGAACACCATATTCCCAGCGGCCTAACTAAGGTTCTATAAAGCTGCAACATGACTTGCCAATTTTTAAACTCAATGCCCCAGCCGATGAACGCAAGCATGCCTTTGTCTTCCTGACTACCTTCTCCACCTGCATTGCCACTTTCAGTGACCTGTGTACCTTTGCACCGAAATCCCTCTGCCTATTAATACTCTTGAGGGTTCTGTCATTTGCTGTATATTTCCTATTTGTATTTGACCTTCCAAATGCATTACTTCACGGATGTCTGGATTAACTCTATCTGCCATCTCTCCGCCCAAGCCTCCAACCGATCTATATCCTGCTGTATCCTCTGATAGTCCTCATCACTTTCCGCAAATCCACCAAACTTTGTGTCTTCGGCAAACTTACTAATCAATCGAGTTACATTTTCTCCAAGTCATTTATATATATATATATATATACATATATATATATATATATATACACACACATATATTATGAATAGCAAAGGTCCCAATACTGATCCCTGAGGAACGCCACTTGTCACAGGCCTCCATTCAGAAACACACCCTTCCACTGCTACCTTCTGTCTTCTTTGACGAGCCCGTTCTTCATCCATCTTGCCTGTTCACCCCTGATCCCATGCATATTCACCTTCTGCACCGGTCTTCCATGAGGGACTGGTCAAAGTCCTTACTGAAGTGCACGTAAACAAGATCCACTGCCCTACCCTCATCAATTGTCTCCGTCAGTTCCTCGAAAAACTCGGAGTTAGTGAGACATGACCTCCGCTTCACAAAACCATGTTACCTCTCGCTAATGAGTCCATCCTGCCTGGGTTGCACACTGTCTGATCTCACTGACTCCATCCTCCCCGGGTTACACTCTGTCTGATCTCACTGACTCCATCCTCCCCGGGTTACACACACTCTGATCTCACTGACTCCATCCTCCCCGGGTTACAGACTGTCTGATCTCACAGACTACATCCTCCATGGGTTACACACTGTTTGATCTCACTGACTACATCCTCCCCGGGTTACTCACTGTATGATCTCACTGATGATGTTGCAACAAAATAATAAAATGTTTATTCAACAAGCAAAGAGAAACTATAATAAACTGCTGACCTCCAACTATACCTTTCCAGGTAAACGAAAATGTGCACGGTAACATATTCTGAAATCCATTTGACACTTGAATGCTCTCGATAAGTAAACAGTACATGTAAATCAGGAGGCAAACTGTGGACAGATGCACGACTCTCTGGAGCCAAGTGACAGATGTCTCCCATGCACCCTCTGTGGATTTTATTTTATCAATCCTTCATTCTCAATGCTGATGACACTGAGCCAACTTTCTTTTATTCATTCGTGAGACATGGGCGTCGCTGGCTGGCCACCATTTATTGTTCATTCCTCGTTGCCCTTACTGAGTGAGTTGCTAAGACATTTCAGAGGGCAATTGAGAGTCAACCATATTGCTGTGGCTCGAGAGTCACATGTAGGCTAGACCACATAAGGACGGCACACTTCCTTCCCTAAAGGACATTAGTGAAGCAGATGGGTTTTCCTGACAATCAACAATGTTTCCATGGTCATCTGCAGATTCTTAATTCCAGATTTTTTTTTTCAATTCAAATTTCGCCAGCTGCCATGGCGGGATTCGAACCCGGTGTCCGGAACATCAGGTGAGTTTCTGGATTAATAGTCCAGCAATAATAAAACTAGACTATCGCCTCAGTTGGACTCTGTTTTCCATATGAGTGATTCTAATCTTTGCTGTTGAAGAGTACGCTTTGGAATCTTCTCCAATTGATACTTCTATTGAATGTCTTCTCCAAGGATACACTGCCAGGATTTCAGCCTCTCTCTTTTGTGTCCATCTGCCCTGGATCACCACATCGATTCAAGCTTCACTTGCCACAGACTTTCTTTGGCACGTAGCCATGCCATCAGAACACAATTGCTTCATAGGCCTCAATAAGTTGTCACCAACGTCTGATCACATCCGAGGCCTGGCTTCCTGGAAAATGAATTTAAAATCGGTTTCTTGCAGTTGTCTCTGCCTCTTGGGTCTTTCACTGCTCCTTTCTTTGACAACACTGAACATGACCTTGTTCAGATTCGCACTGGAATCTGAACAAGGTCATGTTCAGTGTTGCTCTGGTAAGTTCAGTGGCACAGTAGTTAGCACTGCTGCATCACAGCGTCAGGGAACCAGGAATCGATTCCAGCCTTGGGTGTCTGTGTGGAGTCTCCACAATCTTCCCTACCTGCATGCGTTTCCTTTGGATGCTCCGGTTCCTCCCACATTCTGCAGATGTGCATGTTGGCACTGGCCATGCTAAATATCCCACTAATGATAAGCAGGGGTGTGGGAGTAGTCGAATGCTCTGTCGGACGGGGAGGGGTGGTGGGGGTGGGGGAGGGACTGGGAGGGGTGCTGGGGGGCGGGGATGGTGCTGCAGCACACTCAACGGACTGAATGACCACCTGCACTGTAGGAATTCGATGATTCTTTCTTCCTTTGAGAGTGCAATCTTCCTGGAACTTTATTTTGTTCTATTGCCTGGTTTCCAACCATTTTTTTCTTCATCTTGGGACCAGCCACCCTGCAGTCCCTACTCATGTTTTCCTTGTCCGAGCTGTTTACTTGAAAGCTGCTGACCCGTGAAAAATAAATATTAATGTCAAATCTATGCCCATGTGTAGGCAGCACATTCATACTCAGACCTCTCTCCATCGCCAACCACATTTTGTTCATTTTATTTCAGTCCGAACAGTTCATCCCGCCCAAGACCCAGGTTACAGCCAAAACATAAAGGCTGCCAAGCCAATCAGCTTGCCCAGTAAATGTAAAGGCAGTTGAAAAATTTCATTTAATTGGCCCTTTAATGGGCTAAATTGACAGCTTTATTTGTGGTGAGAGTCAGAGGTGTGCCTGCCACTGAAATTTTGCATGAGCAAGCAATAATGTTGAAACGCGTGCCCAATGTCTTCTCCCATGATTTCACACAGGTCTGAGTCAGGCACGTCCCCACCTGCTCAACGTAAAATTCTGGCCAATGTTCATGGGTTTTTGAAGTGAGGTCAGGGAGAAGGGAGGGGATGGCCGCCATGGTCTGAATCTACCATCAACTCATTTACCGATAAGGTGAATAGAACACTGTGAAGGGTATCAGCTGATGTGACTGGACAATGAGAAATATGCAGATTTGAGAGGATAAGCAGCATTAACCATCCAATTGGAATATAAACGAATGAGTACTAATTTACCACATGATTGTGGCCCTGTAGCACCAAAGAAATGATGATATATATCACTATTTGGAAGCTCTGTCACTTAATTGGAGACGATGGTGTCCCCACATTTTCCCCACTTGTCCTGGATAGTCGGAACTGTTAGCTCAGGGGCGGCTAGTTTTCAAATGGATTGGAGTAAAAAAGCTCTCTTGACCTTTTCGGGAAAGCAAGAAATTTCAGGAACAATGAAATTAAACAACGATAGAAACCATTGAATCCCCAGAGTGCAGAAGCAGGCCATTCATCCCATCGAGTCTGCACCGACTCTCAGATAGAGCATCTTTCCCACGCTTACTCCACAACCCTGTGCTCATAACCTTGCACGTTTACCATGGCTAATCCAACTTACTCACATATTTGGACACCATGGGTTAAATTATCATGTCCAATCCATCTAACCTGCACGCAGTACTCCAAATGTGTCCGAACCAGCGTTCTATACAGCTGCATCATCAGATTCCAGCTTTTATTCTCTGTACTCCGTTCGATAAAGGCAAGCATACCATATACCTTCTTCACTACCCTCTCCGCCTGTGTTGCCACCTTCAAGGATTTGTGGACTTGCACACCTAGGTCCCTCTGTGTTTCTATTCTCCTGACGACGCTGCCATTTATTGTATAACTCCTCCCTACATTATTTCTTCCAAAATGCAAAGCTTCGCATTAATCCGGAATGAACTCCATCTGCCACCTCTCCACCCAATTATCCAGCCTATCTATATCCTGCTGTATTGCCCGACAATGCTCTTCGCTATCTGCAAGTCCAGCCATCTTCGTGTCATCCGCAAAGTTGCTGATTACACCAGTTACACCTTCTTCTAAATCATTTATATATATCACAAATAGCAGAGGCCCCAGTACAGAGCCCTGCGGAACACCACTGGTCACAGACCTCCAGCCGCAAAAAACGCTTCGACCACTGCCCTCTGTCTCCTATGGCCAAGCCAGTTCTCCACCCATCTAGCCACTTCTCCTTGTATCCCATGAGCCTTAACCTTCTTAACCACCCTGCCATGTGGGACTTTGTCAAATGCCTTACTGAAATCTATATCGACGACATCGACGGCCCTTCCTTCATCAACCGTTTTTGTCACTTCCTCCACTAACTCCACCAAATTTGTAAGGCACGACCACCCTCTTACAAAACCATGCTGTCTGTCACTAATGAGATTGTTTCGTTCTAAATGCACATACAATCATCTCCAACAACTTCCCTACCACGGACGTCAAGCTCAGCGGCCTATAATTTCCTGGGTTATCCCTGCTACCCTTCTTAAACAACGGGACCACATTCGCTATCCTCCAATCCTCAGGGACCTCACCCGTGTCCAAAGAAGCGACAAAGATTTCCGTCAGAGGCCCAGCAATTTCATCTCTCGTCTCCCTGAGCAGTCGAGGATAGATGCCATCACGCCCTGGGGCTTTGTCAGTTTTAATGTTCACTAAAAAACCTAACACTTCCTCTCTTGTAATGGAGATTTTCTCTAACGGGTCAACACCTCCCTCCGAGACACTCCCGGTTAACACGCCCCTCTCCTTCGTGAATACCGATGCAAAGTATTCATTTACGGTCTCCCCTATTCCCTTGGGTTCTAAGCATAATTCCCCTCCTTTGTTCCTGAGATGTCCGATTTTCTCCCTGACAACTCTTTTGTTCCTAACGTATGAATAGAATGCCTTAGGATTCTCCTTAATCCTGCCTGCCAAGAACATTTCGTCACCGCTCTTTGCCCTTCTAACTCCCCGTTTGTGATCTTTCCGACTCTCTCTGTATTCCTCCAGAGCTCCATCTGTTTTCTGTTGCCTGGACTGAACGTTCGCCTCCCTTTTCATTTCATTCAGATCCTCAATTTCCCTGGTAATCCACGGCTCTCGAATTCTACCTTTCCTTTCTTTCCTTTTTACAGCCACATGCCTATCCTGCAGCCTCATCAATAGTTCCTTCAAAGACTCCCACATGCCAGACGCGGACTTACCCTCGAACATCCTCTCCCAATCAACATCCACCAAGTCCTGCCTAATCCGGCTATAATTAGCCTTCCTCCAATTTAGCACCCTGCCCGTAGGACAGCACTCATCCTTGTCCATTACTATCCTAAAGTTAACAGAGTTGTGGTCACCATTTGCCACATGTTGCCCTACCGAAACTCTGACGACCTGACTGGGCTCATTTCCCAGAACTTGGTCCAGTAAAGCCCACTCTTTAGTCAGGCTATCTACAAACTGTGCCAAAGAACCTTCCAGTACGCATTTTACAGATCCCTCCCCGTCCGGACCCCCTGCTCTAAGCACTTTCCAGTCTGTGGCAGGGAAATTGAAGTCCCCAACTACAACAACCCTATTTATCTGCACCTATCCAGAATCTCCTGACAGATCCTTTCCTCCACTTCCCGTGGGCTGTTGCGTGGTCTGTAGTACACCCCCAGCAGAGTGACTGCACCCTTCCTGTTTCTGAGTTCCACCCACAGCGACTCAGTACATGACCCCTCTAAGTTGTCTACCCTCTGCACCGCGGTAATATGCTCCTTAACTAATTTCGCTACTCCCCCACATTTTTTACCCCTCCTCTGTCTCGCCTAAAAAAATGATAGCCCGGAATATTCAGATGCCAGTCCTGTCCTTCTTTTAACCAAATTTCCGTCACCTCAACCACATCCAAATTCCGCATAAGCATTAATGCCCTAACTTCGACTGTTTTACCCGTTACGCTCCTCGCATTGAAGCAGATGCACTCCAGACCTCCAGGCCCACTCAGGTCATCCTCCTCCAGAGTGCTTCTCTTTTTAGCTAGCCTTGCCCTGCCCCCCAGCTCAACCCCGGCCTCAGTATTTACTGACCTACTGCTTTGTTCCCCACCCTCCTGCCACACTAGCTTAAATCCTGCCGAAACACTCTTGCAAAACTCCCAGCCAGGATATTTGCTCCCTCATTGAAAGGGGGCACTCCTCATTCACATGGGACACTCCTCAATGACAGGGGGCACTCATCATTGACAGGGGGCAATCCTCATTGACAAGGGGCACTCCTCATTGAAGTGGGGGCACTCCTCATTGACGTGGGAGGAATCATCATAGACGGTGGGGCGGGGGGGAGGACACCACTCATTCATAGGGTGGCACTCCTCATTGACGGTGGGGCAATCCTCATTGACAGGGTGAAGTCCTCATTGACAGGGGGCTCTCCTAATTGACAGCGGGCACTCCTAATTGATAGGGGCCACTCCTAATTGACAAGGCGCAATCCTAATTGACAGAGGGCAGACCTAATTGACAGGGGACACTATTAATTGAAAGGTGGCACACTTCATTGACAGGGGTCACACCTCATTCACAGGGGGCACTCCTCATTGACAGGGGGCCCTCCTCATTGACATGAAGCACTCCTAATTGACATGGGGCATTCCTCATTGACAGCGGCCACTCCAATAGACAGGGGGTACATCAATTGACAGGGGGCACTCCAGTTGACAGGGGGTACTCCTATTGACATGGGGGCTCCGAATTAACAGGGGCCACTCCTAATTGGCAGTGGGCACTACTAATTCGCAGGGGGTACTACTAATTGCCAGGGGGCACTGCTAATTGACAGGGGTACTCCAATTTGATAGGGAACTCCAAATTGACAGGGGGAACTCCAAATTGACAGGGGGCACTCCTAACTGACAGTGGGAGCTCCGAACTAACAAGCGACACTCCGAATTGCAAGGGAGTACTCTTAATTGACAGGGGGCACTACGAACTGACAGGGAGTACTCCTAATCGACAGGGGGGACTCCTCATTGACAGGGTGCACTCCTCATTGACAGGGGGCACTCCTCATTGACAGGGTGCACTCCGCATTGACAGGGGGCACCCCTCATTGAAAGGGGGCACTCCTCATTGACAGGGGGCACTCCTCGTTGACAGGGGACTCTCCTAATTGAATAGGGGTACTCTTTATTGATAGGGGGCAGTCCTAATTGACAGGGGGCACTCCAAATTGACAGGGGGCACTCCTCACTGACACGGTGCACTCCTTATTGACAGGGAGCACTCCTTTTTGACAGGGGGCACACCTAACTGACAGGGGGAGCTCCTAATTAATAAGGTGAACTCCTAATTGAAAGGGGGCACTCCTCATTGACAGTGGACTCTCCTCGTTGAAAGGGGGGGCACTCCTCATTGACTGGGGGGCACTTCTAATTGACAGGGTTCACTCCTAGGTTACAGGAGGGCACTCTTCATTGACAGGTGGCACTCCCCATTGACGGTGGGGGACTCCTCATTGACAGGGGGCACTCCCCATTGACAATGGGGGACTCCTCATTGACGGTGGGGAACTCCTCATTGACGGGGCCACTCCTCATTGACAAGGGGAACGCCTCATTGACAGAGGCCTCCTAATTGACAGGGGGCACTCATCATTCGCAGGGGGAAGTCCAAATTGACTGGGGGCATGACTAATTGACAGGGGGCACTCCAAATTGACAAGCGGAACTCCAGATTGACCGGGGGCACTCCAAATTGTCAGGGGGCACTCCTCATTGACAGGGGGCGCTCACCATTGACGGTGGGGGACTCCTCATTGACGGGGGGCACTCCTTATTGAAGGTGGGGAACTCCTCATTGACGGGGGCCACTCCTCATTGACAAGGGAAACGCCTCATTGACAGAGGCCTCCTAATTGACAGGGGCACTCATCATTCGCAGGGGGCAGTCCAAAGTGACTGGGGGCATGGCTAATTGACAGGGGGGACTCCAAATTGACAGGCGGAACTCCAGGTTGACCGGGGGCACTCCAAATTGTCAGGGGGCACTCCTCATTGACAGGGGGCGCTCACCATTGACGGTGGGGGACTCCTCATTGACGGGGGGCACTCCTCATTGAAGGTGGGGAACTCCTCATTGACGGGGGCCACTCCTCATTGACAAGGGGAACGGCTCATTGACAGAGGCCTCCTAATTGACAGGGGCACTCATCATTCGCAGGGGGCAGTCCAAATTGACTGGGGGCACGACTAATTGACAGGGGGCACTCCAAATTGACAGGCGGAACTCCAGGTTGACCGGGGGCACTCCTAATTGTCAGGGGGCACTCCTCATTGACAGGGGGCGCTCACCATTAACGGTGGGGCACTCCTCATTGACGAGGGGTCTCTCCTAATTGACGGGGGCCAATCCTTATTGAAAGGCGGCACTCCGCATTGACAGCGGGCACTCATCATTGACGGGGGCACTGCTCATTGACGGGGGCACACTTCATTGACAGGGGGCAATCCTCATAGACAGTGCACACTCCTCTTTGACAGAGGTGGTACAGCTTATTGACAGGGGGCACTCCAATTGACATGGGGGACTCCAATGGACATGGGGGACTCCTAATTGGCATGGGGTACACGTCACTGGCAGGGGGCACTCTTAATAGGCAGAGGGCACTCGGAATTGGCAGGGGGCAGTCCTAATTGACAGGGGGCACGCCTATTTGACAGGGGGCACTCCTAATTGACAGGGTGCACTCCTCATTGAAAGGGGGAACGCCTTATTTACAGCGGGCACTCCAAATTGACAGGGGTTACTCCTAATTGACGGGGGCCACTCCTAATTGACAGGGCGCACTCCGAATTGACAGGAGTCACTCCTAATTGACAGGGGGCACTCCTCTTTTACAGGGGCTCTCCTAATTGACAGGCGACAACCCTCATTGAAAGGGGGCACTCCTAATTGAAGGGGGGGCTCCGAATTGACAGGAGTCACTCCTAATTGACAGGGGGCACTCCTCTTTTACAGGGGCTCTCCTAATTGACAGGCGACAGCCCTCATTGAAAGGGGGCACTCCTAATTGAAGGGGGGGCACTCCAAATTGACAGGGATCACTCCTCTTTGACGGGGGCCACTCCTCATTGTCAGGGGCACTCCGCATTGATGGTGGGGCACTACTCATTGACTAGGGGTCACTCCTCATTGACGGTGGGTCACTCGTCATTGACGCGGTGGAGGGGGGGGACTCCACATTGACAAGGGGAACTCCGCATTGACAGGGGCGTCCGAATTGACAGGGGGCACTCCTTATTGACAGGGGGCACTCCAATTGAGAGGGGACACTCCAATTGACAGGGGGCACTCCAATTGACAGGGGGGACTGCAATTGACATGGGGGACTCCAAAGTGACAGAGGGCACTCCTCATTGGCAGAGAGCTTTCCTAATAGTCAGGGGGCACTCGTAATTGGCAGGGGGCAGTCTTAATTGACAGGGGGCACGACTGGTTGACAGGGTGTAATCCAAATTGACAGGGGAACTCCAAATTGACAGTGGGCACTCCAATTTGACAGGGGGCACTCCTACCTGACAGGGGGAAATCCTTATTAACAAGGGGCTCTCCTAATTGAAAGTGGGTACTCCTAATTGACAGGGGGCGCTCCTAATTGACATGGGACACTCCTCATTGACAGGGGGCACTCCTTATTGAGATGGGGCTCTACTCATTGAAAGGGGGCACTCCTCATTGACATGGGGCACTCCTCATTGACATAGGGTACTCCTCATTGACAGGAGGCATTCCTCATTGACAGTGGGCACCCCTCATTGAAGTGGGCACTGCTCATTGACAGAGGGCACTCTTCATTGACAGGGGGCACTCCTCATAGACAGTGGATCCCCCTCTTTGACAGTGGGGGTACAGTTAATTGACAGGGGGCACTCAAATTGACAGGGAGCACTGCAATTGACAGGCGGACTCCAATTGACACGGGGGACTCCTAATTGGCAGGGGGCACACGTCATTGGCAGGGGACACTCCAAATCGGCAGGGGGCACTCGGAATTGGCAGGGGCAGTCCTAATTGACAGGGGGCACAGCTAATTGTCAGGGGGTACTCCAAATTTACAGGGGCACTCCTAATTGTCAGGGGTCACGTCTAATTGGCAGGGGGCAACCCAAAGTGACAGGGGGCACTCCTACTTGACAGGGAGGACTCGGAACTGTCAGGGGGAGCTCCAAATTGACAAGGGGCACTCCTAATTAAAAGGGGGTACTCCAAATTTACAGGGGGCACTCCTATTTGACAGGGGGCACTCCTAATTGACAGGGTGCACTCCTCATTGACTGGGGGCACCCCTCATTGAAAGGGGGCACTCCTCATTGACAGGGGGCACTCCACACTGACAAGGTGCACTCCTTATTGACAGGGGGCACTCCTTTTTAACAGGGGGCACTCCTAACTGACAGGGGGAGCTCCTAATTAATAAGGCGAACTCCTAATTGAAAGGGGGCACTCCTCATTGACAGTGGACTCTCCTCCTGGAAAGGGGGGGGGGGCACTCCTCATTGACTGGGGGGCACTCCTAATTGACAGGGTTCACTCCTAGGTTACAGGAGGGCACTCCTCATTGACAGGGGGCACTCCCCATTGAAGGTGGGGGACTCCTCATTGACGGGGGGCACTCCTCATTGACGGGGGCCACTACTCATTGACAAGTGGAACCCTTCATTGACAGAGGCCTCCTAATTGACAGGCGGCACTCATCATTCGCAGGGGGCAGTCCAAATTGACTGGGGGCACGAATAATTGACAGGGGGCACTCCAAATTGACAGGCGGAACTCCAGGTTGATCGGGGGCACTCCTAATTGTCGGGGGGCACTCCTCATTGTCAGGGGGCCCTCACCATTGACGGTGGGGCACTAATCATTGACTAGGAGTCACTCCTAATAAGGGGAACCACTCCTAATTGACAGGCGGCACTCCGCATTGACAGCGGGCACTGCTCATTGACGGGGGCACTGCTCATTGACAGGGGGCATTCTTCATTGACAGGGGACACTCCTCATAGACAGTGGAAACTCCTCTTTGACAGTGCGGGTGCAACTAATTGACAGAGGGTACTCCAATTGACAGGGCGCACTGCAATTGACAGGGGGACTCCAATTGACATGGAGGACTCCTAGTTGGCAGGGGGCACACGTCATTGGCCGGGGCACTCCAAATAGGCTGGGGCACTCGGAATTGGCAGGGGGCAGTCCAATTGACAGGGAGCACTGCAATTGACAGGCGGACTCCAATTGACATGGGGGACTCCTAATTGGCAGGGGGCACACGTCATTGGCAGGGGACACTCCTAATAGGCAGGGGGCAGTCGGAATTGGCAGGGGCAGTCCTAATTGACAGGGGGCACAGCTAATTGACAGCGGGTACTCGTAATTGACAGGGTGCACTCCTCATTGAAAGGGGGAACTCCTTATTGACAGCGGGCACTCCAAATTGACAGGGGTCACTCCTAATTGACGGGGGCCACTCCTAATTGACAGGGGGCACTGAGACTTGACAGGAGTCACTCCTGGTTGACAGGGGGCACTCCTCTTTTACAGGGGCTCTCCTAATTGACAGTTGACACCCTGACAGGGTGCACTCCTTATTGACAGGGGGCTCTACTCATTGAAAGGGGGCACACCTCATTGACATGGGGCGTACGGTGTGTTAGCTTTGATTGGTGGAGGGATTGAGCTTCGGAGCCAGGAGGTCATGTTGCAACTGTACAAAACTCTGGTGCGGCCGTGCTTGGAGAATTGCGTACAGTTCTGGTCGCCGTATTATAGGAAAGATGTGGACGCGTCGGAAAGGGTGCAGGGGAGATTTACCAGGATGTTGCCTGGTATGGTGGGAAAATCGTATGAGGAAAGGCTGAGGGACTTGAGGTTGTTTTCGTTAGAGAGAAGATGGTTAATAGGTGACTTAATAGAGGCATACAAGATGATAAGAGGATTAGACAGGGGACACACCTCATAGACAGGGGGCACTACCCGTTGACAGGGGGCACTCCAATAGACAGCGGGGACTCCAATAGACGGGGGGCCCTCCATTTGACAGGGGGCACTCCAATCGACAGGGGGCACTCCAATTGACAGGGTGTACTCCAATTGACATGGGGGACTCCTAATTGACAGAGGCCACTCCTAATTGGCAGCGGGCACTACTAATTGGCAGGGGGCAATACTAATTGCCGGGGGCACTGCTCATTGACAGGGGGTACTCCAATTTAACAGGGGGCACACCAAATTGACAGGGGATCTCCAAATTGTCAGGGGGCACTCCTAATTGGCAGCGTCACTCCAAATTGTCACGGGGCACTCCAAAATGACAGGGAGCACTCCTAATTGACAGGGGGCACTCCTAATTGACAGTGGGAGCTCCTAACTGACAAGCGGCACTCCTAATTGCAAGCGGGTACTCTTAATTGACAGGGGGCACTCCTAATTGACAGGGGATAGTCCAAATCGACAGGAGGCACTCCTCATTGACAGGGTACACTCCTCACTGACAGGGGGCACTCCGCATTGATGGTGGGGCTCTCCTCATGGGTGGTGCGGCACTCCTCATTGACGTTGTGGCACTCCTCATTGACGGGGGGGGAGGGGGGCACTCCTCATTGACGTAGGGGGAATCCTCATTGACGGGGCGGGCACTACTCATTCACAGACGAGGGGGGGGGGGACACCCCTCATTGACGGTGGGGCACTCGTCAATGACAGGGTGAAGTCTTCATTGACCGGGGACGCTCCAAATTGACAGGCGGCACTTCGAATTGACAGGGGGCTCTCCTAATTGACAGGGGGCACTCCTCATTGACAGGGGGCTCTCCTTTTGAGACGGGGCACTTCTAAATGACAGGGGGCTCCCCTAAATGACGGTGGGGCACTATTAATTGATAGGGACACTTCTCATTGACCAGGGGTACTCCTCATTGACAGGGGGCACTGTGAAATAGGAGTGAACCCTTTTAATTTGGAGTGCTCCCTGTCAATCAGGAGTGCCCCCCGTCAATGAGGAATGCCCCCTGTAAATGAATAATACCCCATTTCATTTAGGAGTGCCCCATGGCAATTAGGAGTGCCCCCTGTCAATGAGGAGTGCCCCCTGTCAATGAGGAGTGCCCCTGTCAATGAGGAGTGCCCGCTGTCCATGAAGAGAGGCCCCTGTCGATTAGGAGTGCACCCTGTCAATTAAGAGTCTCCCCTGTAAGTTTCGGGTGCCCCCTTTCAATTAGGGGCTTCCCCTATCAATTAGGAGTGGCCCCGGTCATTTAGGAGTGATCCCTTTCAATTAGTGATGCCCCCCGCCCCCCCCCCCCGTCAATGAGTAGTGTCCCGTGTGAATTTGGAGTGCCCCCTGTCAATTTGGAGTGCCGCCTCTACATCAGGAGTGCCCCCTGTTAATGAGGAATGCCCCATGTCAATTAAGAGTGCCCCAAGTCAATTAGGATTGCCCACTGCCAATTAGGAGTGACCCCTGTCAATGAATAGTACCCCCTGTCAATCAAGTGTGCCCCCTGTCAATGAGGAGTGCCCCTGTCAATGAGGAGTGCACCTGTCAATGAGGAGTGCCCCCCGTCAATGTGGAGTTACCCCTTTCAATTTGGATTGCCCCCTGTCAATTAGGCGTGCCCCTTGTCAAGTAGGAGTGCCACTTGCCAATTAGGAGCTCCCCCTGTCAGTTAGTAATGCCCCCTGCCAATTAGGAGTGGCCCCTGCCAATTTGGAGTGACCGCTGCCATTTAGGAGTGCCTCCCGTCAATGAGGAGTGCTCCTGTCAATGAGGAGTGCCGCTGTCAATGGGGAGTGGCCCCTGTCAATGAGGACTTCCCCCTGGCAATGAGGAGTGCCCCTGTCAATGAGTGATACCCCCTGTCAAATAGGAGCTCCCTCTGTCAATTAGGAGTGGCCCCGGTCATTTAGGAGTGACCCCTTTCAATTAGTGATGCCCCCCCCGTCAATGAGTTGTGTCCCGTGTCAATTAGGAGTGCCCCCTGTACATCAGGAGTGCCCCCTCTTAATGAGGAATGCCTCATGTCAATTAGGAGTGCCCCATGTCAATTAGGATTGCCCACTGCCAATTAGGAGTGACCCCTGTCAATGAGGAATACCCCTTGACAATGAAGAGTGCCTCCTGTCAATGAGGATTGCCCCTGTCAATGAGGAGTGTCCCCTTTCAATTTGGATTGCTCCCTGTCAATTAGGAGTGCGCCCTGTCAATTAGGAGTGCGCCCTGTCAAGTAGGAGTGCCGCTTGTCAATTAGGAGCTACCTTGTCAGTTAGGAATGCCCCCTGCCAATTAGGAGTGACCCCTGCCAATTAGGAGTGATTGCTGCCATTTAGGAGTGCCCCCTGTCAATGAGGAGTTCCCCTGACAATGCGGAGTGCCCTCTGTCAACGAGGAGTGCCCACTATCCATGAGGAGTGCCCCCTGTCGTTTAGGAGTGCCCACTGTCAATTTGGAGTCTCGACTGTCAGTCTGGAGTGCACCCCTTCAATTAGGAGTGCCCCTTGTCAACTAGGATTTTCCCCTGTCAATTAGGAGTGGCCCTGGTCTATTAGGAGTGACCCCTTTCAATTTGGAGTGCCCCCCATCAATGACTATCGTCCCGTTTCAAATAGGAATCCCTCCTGTCAATTAGGAATGCTACCTGTCAATCAAGAGTGCCCCCCCTCAATGTGGAATGCCCCCTGTCAATGAGAAGTGCCCCCTGTCAATGACGAGTGCCCCATGTCAATGAGCATTGCCCCCTGCCAATTAGGAACGTCCACTGTCAATGAGGAGAACCCCCTGCCAATGAAGAGTGCCCCCTGTCAATGACGAGTGCGTCCCCGTCAATGAGGAGTGCACCCCACTGTCAATGAGAAGTGAACCACCGTCAACGAGGAGTGCCCCCTCTCAATAAGGAGTGCCCCCTGTCACCTAGGAGGGACCTCTGTCAATTTGGAGTCACACCTGCCAATTAGGAGTGACCGTTGCCAATTAGGAGTGCCCCCTCTCAATGAGGAGTGCCCTTGTCAATGAGGAGTGCCCCCTGTCAATGAGGAGTGCCCCCTGTGAATGAGGAATGCCCACTGTCCATGTGGAGTGCCCCCTGTCAATTAGGAGTCTCCCCTCTCTGTTAGGAGTGCCCCCTTTCAATTAGGAGTGTCCCTTCACAATTTGGAGCCCCCCTGTCAATTATTAGTGGGCCCTGTGAAATAGGAGTGAACCCTTTTAATTTGGAGTGCTCCCTGTCATTGAGGAGTGCCCCCCGTCAATGAGGAATGCCCCCTGTCAATGAGTAATACCCCATTTCAATTAGGAGTGCCCCATGTCAATGAGGAGTGCCCCCTGTCAATGAGGAGTGCTCCCTGTCAATTAGTACACTCCCCTGCCTGTTAGGATTGCCCCCTTTCAATTAGGAGTGTCCATTGTCAATTTGGAGTGCCCCTTGTCTATTAGGAGTGACCACTGCCACTTAGGAGTGACCCCTGTCAATGAGGAGTACCCCCTGTCAATGAAGAGTGCCCCCTGTCAATGAGGATTGCCCCTGTCAATGAGGTGTGCCCCTGTCAATTAGGAGTACCCCCTACCAATGAGGAGTGCACCCTGTAAATGAGGAAAGCCCAATGTCCATGAGAAGTGCCCCCTGTCAATTAGGACACTCCCCTGCCTGTTAGGATTGCCCCCTTTCAATTAGGAGTGTCCATTGTCAATTTGGAGATCCCGTGTCAATTAGGAGTGCACCCTGCAAATGAGGATTGGCCGATGTCTTTTGGAGTGCCCACTGTCAATTTGATGTGCCCCCTGTCAATAAGGAGTGCTCCATCCGAATTTGGGATGCCCCATGTCAATGAGTAGTGTCCCCCGAGAATCCGGAGTGCCCTCTGTGAAGTAGGAGTGCCCCCTGTCAATTAGGAGGGCCCTGTGAATTTGGAGTTCCCCTTGTCAATGAGGAGTGCCCCCCCCCCCGTCAATGAGGAGTGCCCCACCGTCGACGAGGAGTGCCCCACCGTCAATAAGGAGTGCCCCCTGTCAATCAGACGTGCCTCCTGCCACCTAGCGGTGACTCCTGTCAATGGGGAGTGCCCCACTGTCAATGAGGAGTGCCCCGCTGTCAATGAGGAGTGCCCCATGTCAACGAGGAGTGTCCCCTCTCAATGAGGAGTGTCCCCTGTCAATGACGAGTGCCCCTGTCAATAAGGAGTGCCCCCTGTCAATGAAGAATGCCCCATATCAATTCGGAGTCCCACATGTCAATTAGGAGTGCCCCATGCTGATGAGGAGTGCCCGCTTTCAATGAGGAGTGCCCCTTGCCAATTTGGAGGACCCTGTCAATGAAGAATCCCCCCTGTCAATGAGGAGAGCCCCCTGTCAATGAGGAGTGCCCCCTGTCAATGCGCAATTCCCACTGGCGATTAGGAGTGCCCCCCCCCCCCCCCCCCCGTCGATTATGAGTGTCCCCTGTCAATTAGGACATTCCGCTGCCTGTTAAGAGTGCCCCCTTTCAATTAGGAGTGCCCCTTGTCAATTAGGAGTGATCCGTTTCAATTCGGAGTGCCCCCTGTCAATGAAAAGTGCCCCCTGTCAATTAGGAGTGCCCCCTGTCAATGAGGAGTGCCGCATGTCTATTGAAATGCCCCCTGCCAATTTGAAGTACCCCCTATCAATAAGGAGTGCCCGCTGTCAATAAGGAATGCCCCCTGTCAATTAGGAGTGCCCCTGTCAATGAGGAGTGCCCCCGGTCAATGAGCAGTGTCCCCCGAGATTTAGGATTTCCCCCTGTCTAGGAGGGGGCCTCCTGTTTAGGAGGCCCCTTTGATTGCAGTTCCCCTGTCAATCAGGACTGCCCCCAGTCAATGAGGAGTGCCCACTGCCCACGAGGAGTGCCCCTGTCGATTAGAAGTACCCCCTGTCAATTAAGAGTCTCCCCTGTAAATTTGTAGTGCCCCCTTTCAATTACTGTCTTCCCGTGGCAATTAGGAGCTCCCCCTGTCAATTAGGAGTGGCCCCGGACAATTAGGAGTGACCCCTTTCGATTAGTGATGCCCCCCCACCCGTCAATGTGCAGTGTCCCGTGTCAATTTGGAGAGCCCCCTGTCAATTGGGAGTTGACAACTCTGACATTCAAGAGTGCCCCCTGTCAATGAGGAATGCCCCATGCCAATTAGGAGTGCCCCATGTCAATTAAGAGTGCCCGCTGTCAATGAGGAGTACCCCCTGTCAATGAGGACTGCCCCCGTCAATTAGGAGTGCCCACTTTCAATTTGGATTGCCCCCTGTCAATTAGGATTACCCCCTGTCAATTAGGAGTGCCCCTTGTCAATTAGGAGTGACCACTGCCAGTTAGGAGTGACCCCTGTCATTGAGGAGTACCCCCTGTCAATGATGAGTGCCCCCTGTCAATGAGGAGTGCCCCTGTCAATGAGGTGTGCCCCTGTCAATGAGGAGTGCTCCACTGTCAATGAGGAGTCCTCCACTGTCAATGAGGAGTGTCCCCTTACAATTTGGATTGCCCCCTGTCAATTAGGAGTGCGCCCTGTCAAGTAGGAGTGCTGCTTGTCAATTAGGACCTCCCCCTGTCAGTTAGGAATGCCCCCTGCCAATTAGGAGTGACTGCTGCCAATTAGGATTGCCCCCTGTAAAAGAGCTGTGCCCACTGTCCATGAGGAGTGGCCCCAGTCGATTAGGAGTGCCCCTGTTAATGAGGATTGCCCCCTGTCAAAGAGGAGTGCCAACTGTCCATGAGGAGTAGCCCCTGTCGATTAGGAGTGCCCCTTGTCAATTAAGAGTCTCCCCTGTAAATTTAGAGTGCCCCCTTTCAATTAGGGGCTTCCCCTGTCAATTAGGAGCTCCCCCTGTCAATTAGGAGTGGCCCCGGTCAATTAGGAGTCCCCCATGCTAATAAGGAGTGCACCCTATCAATGAGGGGGCACTCATCATTCGCAGGGGGCAGTCCAAATTGACTGGGGGCACGAATAATTGACAGGGGGCACTCCAAATTGACAGGCGGAACTCCAGGTTGATCGGGGGCACTCCTAATTGTCGGGGGGCACTCCTCATTGTCAGGGGGCCCTCACCATTGACGGTGGGGCACTAATCATTGACTAGGAGTCACTCCTAATAAGGGGAACCACTCCTAATTGACAGGCGGCACTCCGCATTGACAGCGGGCACTGCTCATTGACGGGGGCACTGCTCATTGACAGGGGGCATTCTTCATTGACAGGGGGCACTCCTCATAGACAGTGGAAACTCCTCTTTGACAGTGCGGGTGCAACTAATTGACAGAGGGTACTCCAATTGACAGGGCGCACTGCAATTGACAGGGGGACTCCAATTGACATGGAGGACTCCTAGTTGGCAGGGGGCACACGTCATTGGCCGGGGCACTCCAAATAGGCTGGGGCACTCGGAATTGGCAGGGGGCAGTCCAATTGACAGGGAGCACTGCAATTGACAGGCGGACTCCAATTGACATGGGGGACTCCTAATTGGCAGGGGGCACACGTCATTGGCAGGGGACACTCCTAATAGGCAGGGGGCAGTCGGAATTGGCAGGGGCAGTCCTAATTGACAGGGGGCACAGCTAATTGACAGCGGGTACTCGTAATTGACAGGGTGCACTCCTCATTGAAAGGGGGAACTCCTTATTGACAGCGGGCACTCCAAATTGACAGTGGTCACTCCTAAATGACGGGGGCCACTCCTAATTGACAGGGGGCATTGAGACTTGACAGGAGTCACTCCTGGTTGACAGGGGGCACTCCTCTTTTACAGGGGCTCTCCTAATTGACAGTTGACACCCTGACAGGGTGCACTCCTTATTGACAGGGGGCTCTACTCATTGAAAGGGGGCACACCTCATTGACATGGGGCGTACGGTGTGTTAGCTTTGATTGGTGGAGGGATTGAGCTTCGGAGCCAGGAGGTCATGTTGCAACTGTACAAAATTCTGGTGCGGCCGTGCTTGGAGAATTGCGTACAGTTCTGGTCGCCGTATAATAGGAAAGATGTGGACGCGTAGGAAAGGGTGCAGGGGAGATTTACCAGGATGTTGCCTGGTATGGTGGGAAAATCGTATGAGGAAAGGCTGAGGGACTTGAGGTTGTTTTCGTTAGAGAGAAGATGGTTAATAGGTGACTTAATAGAGGCATACAAGATGATAAGAGGATTAGACAGGGGACACACCTCATAGACAGGGGGCACTACCCGTTGACAGGGGGCACTCCAATAGACAGCGGGGACTCCAATAGACGGGGGGCCCTCCATTTGACAGGGGGCACTCCAATCGACAGGGGGCACTCCAATTGACAGGGTGTACTCCAATTGACATGGGGGACTCCTAATTGACAGAGGCCACTCCTAATTGGCAGCGGGCACTACTAATTGGCAGGGGGCAATACTAATTGCCGGGGGCACTGCATATTGACAGGGGGTACTCCAATTTAACAGGGGGCACACCAAATTGACAGGGGATCTCCAAATTGTCAGGGGGCACTCCTAATTGGCAGCGTCACTCCAAATTGTCACGGGGCACTCCAAAATGACAGGGAGCACTCCTAATTGACAGGGGGCACTCCTAATTGACAGTGGGAGCTCCTAACTGACAAGCGGCACTCCTAATTGCAAGCGGGTACTCTTAATTGACAGGGGGCACTCCTAATTGACAGGGGATAGTCCGAATCGACAGGAGGCACTCCTCATTGACAGGGTACACTCCTCACTGACAGGGGGCACTCCGCATTGATGGTGGGGCTCTCCTCATGTTTGGTGCGGCACTCCTCATTGACGTTGTGGCACTCCTCATTGACGGGGGCGGGAGGGGGGCACTCCTCATTGACGTGGGGGGAATCCTCATTGACGGGGCGGGCACTACTCATTCACAGACGAGGGGGGGGGGACACCCCTCATTGACGGTGGGGCACTCGTCAATGACAGGGTGAAGTCTTCATTGACCGGGGACGCTCCAAATTGACAGGCGGCACTTCGAATTGACAGGGGGCTCTCTTTTTGACACGGGGCACTTCTAAATGACAGGGGGCTCCCCTAAATGACGGTGGGGCACTATTAATTGATAGGGGGCACTTCTCATTGACCAGGGGTACTCCTCATTGACAGGGGGCACTCCTCATTGACAGAGGCGCTCCTCATTGACACGGGGCACTCCTAATTGGCAGGGGGCACTCCTAATTGACAGGGGGCACAACTCGTTGACAGGTGGGCAATCCTCCTTGACAGTGGACACCCCTCATTGACGGAGGGCATTCCTAATTGACAGGGTGGCACTCCTAATTGACAGGAGTCATTCCTAGGTGACGGGGGCCACTCCTTATTGACAGGGGGCACTCCTCATAGAATCATAGATTCCCTACAGTGCAGAAGGAGGCCATTCGGCCCATCGAGTCTGCACCGTCCACAATCCTACCCAGGCCCTACCCCCACATATTTACCCGCTAATCCCTCTAACCTACACATCCCAGGACTCTAAGGGCAATTTTTAACCTGGCCAATTAACCTAACCCGCACATCTTTGGACTGTGGGAGGAAACCGGAGCACCCGGAGGAAACCCACGCAGACACGAGGAGAATGTGCAAACTCCACACAGACAGTGACCTGAGACGGGAATCGAACCCGGGATCCTGGAGCTGTGAAGCAGCAGTGCTAACCACTGTGCTACCGTGCCGCCCTATTGACGGTTGGGCACTCCTCATTGATGGTGGGGCACTCCTCATTGACAAGGGGCTCTCCTCATTGACAAGGTGAACTCCTCATTGACAGGAGGCACACCAAAATGACCGGGCCACTCCTCATTGGCAGGGGGCGATCCTCATTGACAGGGGGTACTCCTCATTGACCGGAGTGCTGTCCTCATTGACAAGGGGAACTCCTCATTGACAGGGACCTGCTAATTGACAGGGGGCACTCCTAATTGACAGCGGCACTCCTAATTTTCAACGGGCATTCCTCTTTGACCGGGGGTACTCCTCTTTGACTTTGGACACCCCTCATTGACGGTGGGGCACTCCGAATTGACAGGATGGCACTCCTAATTGACAGGAGTCATTCCTTGGTGACGTGGGCCACTCCTCATTGACAGGGGGCACACCTCATTGACGGTTCGGCACTCCTCATTGACGCTGGGGCACTCCTCATTGACGGGAGGGGCTCTTCTCATTGACAAGGGGAATTCCTCATTGACAGGGGCCTCCTAATTGACAGGGGGCAAACCTAATTGACAGGGGGCACTCCGAACTGACAGGCGGCACACTTCATTCACAGGGGCACACCTCATAGACAGGGGGCACTACCCGTTGACAGGGGGCACTCCAATAGACAGGGGGCACTCCAATAGACGGGGGCACTCCATTTGACAGGGGGCACTCCAAATAACAGGGGGCACTCCAATTGACAGGGGGCACTCCAATCGACAGAGGGCACTCCAATTGACAGGGTGTACTCCAATTGACATGGGGGACTCCTAATTGACAGGGGCCACTCCTAATTGGCAGCGTGCACGACTAATTGGCAGGGGGCACTACTAATTGCCAGGGGGCACTGCTCATTGACAGGTGGTAGTCCAATTTGACAGGGGGTACACCAAATTGACAGGGGAATCTGCAAATTGTTAGGGGGCACTCCTAATTGGCAGCGTCACTCCAAATTGTCACGGGGCACTCCAAAATGACAGGGAGCACTCCTAATTGACAGGGGGCACTCCTAATTGACAGGGGGCACTCCTCTTTGACAGGGGGCACTCCTAATTGACAGGGGGCACTCCTAATTGACAGGGGGCACTCCTCTTTGACAGGGGGCATTCCTCTTTGACAGGGGGCACTCCGCTTTGACCGTGGACACCCCTCATTGACGGGGGCACGCCTAATTGACAGGGTGGCACTCTTAATTGACAGGGGTCATTCCTAGCTGACGGGGGCCACTCCTCATTGACAGGGGGCACTCCGCATTGATGGTGGGGCCCTCCTCATGGATGGTGGGGCACTCCTCATTGACGGTGGGGCATTCCTCATTGACGCGATGAGAATATTCATAGACGGAGAGGGGGTGGGGGAGGCGCACTACTCATTCACAGGGTGGCACTCCTCATTGACGGTGGGGAAATCCTAATTAGCAGGGTGAAGTCCTCATTGACAGGGGATTCTCCTTATTAATAGGGGTCACTCCTAACTGATAGTGGCCACTCCTAATTGACAAGGCGTAATCATAATTGACAGAGGGCAGAACGAATTGACAGGGCGCACTCCGAACTGGCAGGCGGCACACTTCATTCACAGGGGCACACCTCATAGACAGGGGGCACTACCCGTTGACAGGGGGCACTCCAATAGACAGGGGGCACTCCAATAGACGGGGGCACTCCATTTGACAGGGGGCACTCCAAATAACAGGGGGCACTCCAATTGACAGGGGGCACTCCAATCGACAGAGGGCACTCCAATTGACAGGGTGTACACCAATTGACATGGGGGACTCCTAATTGACAGGGGCCACTCCTAATTGGCAGCGTGCACGACTAATTGGCAGGGGGCACTACTAATTGCCAGGGGGCACTGCTCATTGACAGGGGGTAGTCCAACTTGACAGGGGGTACACCAAATTGACAGCGGATCTCCAAATTGTTAGGGGGCATTCCAATAGACAGGGGGCACTCCATTTGACAGGGGGCACTCCAATTGACAGGGAGCACTCCAATTGACAGGGTGTACTCCAATTGACATGGGGGACTCCTAATTGACATGGGCCATCCTAATTGGCAGCGTGCACGACGAATTGGCAGGGGGCACTACTAATTGCCAGGGGGCACTGCTCATTGACAGGGGGTAGTCCAATTTGACAGGGGGTACACCAAATTGACAGGGGATCTCCAAATTGTTACGGGGCACTCCTAATTGGCAGCGTCACTCCAAATTGTCACGGGGCACTCCAAAATGACAGGGAGCATTCCTAATTGACAGGGGCACTCCTAATTGACAGGGGGCACTCCTCTTTGACAGGGGGCACTCCTAATTGACAGGGGGCACTCCTAATTGATAGGGGGCACTCCTCTTTGACAGGGGCATTCCTCTTTGACAGGGGGCACTCCGCATTGATGGTGGGGCCCTCCTCATGGATGTTGGGGCACTCCTCATTGACGGTGGGGCATTCCTCATTGACGCGATGAGAATCTTCATAGACGGAGGTGGGGGGGGGGAGGCGCACTACTCATTCACAGGGTGGCACTCCTCATTGACGGTGGGGAAATCCTCATTAACAGGGTGAAGTCCTCATTGACAGGGGATTCTCCTTATTAATAGGGGTCACTCCTAACTGATAGTGGCCACTCCTAATTGACAAGGCGTAATCATAATTGACAGAGGGCAGACCTAATTGACAGGGCGCACTCCGAACTGGCAGGCGGCACAATTCATTCACAGGGGCACACCTCATAGACAGGGGGCACTACCCGTTGACAGGGGGCACTCCAATAGACAGGGGGCACTCCAATAGACGGGGGCACTCCATAGGAGTGCCCCCTATCAATGAGGAGTGCCCCAATGTCAATGAGGAGTAACCGCTGTAAATTAGGAGACCCACCATCATTGAGCAGTGCTCCCCGTCAATGACGAATGACCCCTGTCAATGAGGAGTAACCCTGTAAATGAGGAGGTTCCCCCGCCTACAGATTGGACCCCCTGTCAATGAGGAGTGCCCACGCCAATGAGGAGTACCCCCTGTCAATGAGGAGTGCCCCCTGTCAATGAGGAGTAGCCCCGTCAATGAGGAGTGCCCACGTCAATGAGAAGTGACGGCTGTCAATGAGGAGTGCCCCTTGTCAATAAGCAGTGCCCCTGTCAATGTGGAATACCCCCTGTCAATGAGAAGTGCCCCCTGTCAATGAGGAGTGCCCCCTGTCAATGAGGAGTGCCCCGTGTGAATGGGTATTGCCCCCCTGTCAATGCGGAGTGCCCCCTGTCAATGAGGAGTGCCTCCTGTCAATGAGGAGTGCCCCCTGTCAATGAGGAGTGCCCGCTATTAACTATGAGTGCCCCCGTCAATGTGGACTGCCCCCTGTCAATGAGGTGTGTCCCCTGTCAACGAGGAGTGGCCGCTGTCAATGAGGAGTGCCCGCTGAAAATGAGGAGAGCCCTCTGTCAATGAGGAGTGCCCACTGTCAATGAGGAGTGCCCCCAGTTAATGAGGAGTGCCCCCTGTCGATGCGGAGTGCCCCCTGTCAACTCGGAGTGCCCGCTGTCAACTCGGAGTGCCCTCTGTCACTGAGGAGAGCCCCCTGCCAATGAGGAGTGCCCCCTGTCAATGAGGAGAGCCCCCTGTCAATGACGAGTAACCCAGTAAATAAGGAGTGCCCCACTGTCAATGAGCAGTGACCGCTGTAAATTAGTAGTCCCCACCAGCATTGCGCAGTGCCCCCGTCAATGACGAATGACCCCTGTCAATGAGGAGTGTCCCCTGTCAATGAGGAGCTTCCCCCGTCTATGAAGTGGACCCTCTGTCAATGAGGAGTGCCCAAGCCAATGAGGAGTACCCCCTGTCAATGAGGAGTGCCCCCTGTCAATGAGGAGACCCCCTGTAAATGAGGAGTGCCCCCTGTCAATGAGGAGTACCCCCTGTCAATGAGTAATGCCCCTGTCAATGAGAAGTGCCCCGGGTCAATAAGGAGTGCATCCCCCCCCCCCCCCGGTAAATGAGGAGTGCCCCCTGTTAATGAGAAGTGCCCGCTGTCAATGAGGAGTACACCCCTGTCAATGAGGTGTGCCCCCCCCCGTTAATGAAGAGTGCTCCCTATCAATGAGGAGTGCCCCCGTCAATAAGGAGTGCCCCCCCCCCGTCAATGAGGAGTGCCCCCTGTCAATAAGCAGTGCCACTGTCAATGTGGAGTACCCACTGTCAATGAGGAGTGCCCCCTGTCAATGAGGAGTGCCCCCTGTCACTGAGGAGTGGCCCGTGTCAATGGGTATTGCCCTCTGTCAATGCGGAGTGCCCCCTGTCAATGAGGAGTGCCCGCTATCAACTATGAGCGACCCCTGTCAATGTGGACTGCCCCCTGTCAATAAGCAGTGCCACTGTCAATGTGGAGTACCCACTGTCAATGAGGAGTGCCCCCTGTCAGTAAGCAGTGCCACTGTCAATGTGGAGTACCCACTGTCAATGAGGAGTGCCCCCTGTCAATGAGGAGTGCCCCCTGTCACTGAGGAGTGCCCCGTGTCAATGGGTTTTGCCCCCAGTTAATGCGGAGGGCCCCATGTCAATGAGGAGTGCCCGCTATCAACAATGAGTGCCCTCTGTCAATGAGTAGTGCCCCGTCAATGAGAAGTGCCCACCGTCAATGAGGAGTAACCCTGGAAATGAGGCGTGACCCTGTAAATGAGGAGTGCCCCCTGTCAATGATGAGTGTCCCCTGTCAATGACGTGTGTCCGCTGTCAATGATGAGCTCCCCCCCGTCTATAAAGTGTACCCCCTGTCAATGAGCAGAGCCCCCCGTCAATGAGGTGTGCCCCACCCGTCAATGAGTAGTGCCCCCTGTCAATGAGTAGTGCCCCCCTTATATGAAGAGTACCCACTGTTAATGAGAAGTGCCCCTTGTCAATGAGTTTGCCCTGTCCATGAGGAGTGACTGCTGTCAAGAAGGAGTTCCCCCTGTTAATGAGGAGTGCTTCCTGTCAATGAGGGGTGTCCCATGTCAATTAGGAGTGCGTGATGTCAATGAGGAGTGCCCCCTGTCAATGAGGAGTGCCCCCTGTCAATGATGAGTGCCCCCTGTCAATGAGGAGTGCCCCCTGTCAATCAGGAGTGCCTGATGTCAATAAGGAGTGCACGCCCCCCCCCCCGTCAATGAGGAGTGCCCCCTGTTAATGAGAAGTGCCCGCTGTCAATAAGGAGTGCACCCCCCCCCCCCCGTCAATGAGGAGTGCCGCCTGTTAATGAGAAGTGCCCGCTGTCAATGAGGAGTAAACCCCTGGCAATGAGGTGTGCCCCCCCGTCTCGGAAGAGTGCTCCCTGTCAATGAGGAGTGCCCCGGTCAATAAGGAGTGCCCCCCCCCCCCCGTCAATGAGGAGTGCCCCCTGTCAATAAGCAGAGTCCTTGTCAATGTGGAGTACCCACTGTCAATGAGGAGTGCCCCCTGTCAATAAGCAGTGCCCTTGTCAATGTGGAGTACCCACTGTCAATGAGGAGTGCCCCCTGTCAATGAGGAGTGCCCCAATGTCAATAGGTTTTGCCCCCTGTCAATGCGGAGTTCCCCCTGTCAATGATGAGTCCCCGCTATCAACAATGAGTGCCCTGTGTCAATGAGTCGTGCCCCGTAAATGAGAAGTGCCCCCCGTCAATGAGGAGTAACCCTGGAAATGAGGCGTGAACCTGTAAATGAGGAGTGCCCCCTGTCAATGACGTGTATCCCCTGTCAATGAGTAGCTAACGCCCCCCCCGTCGATAAAGTGTACCCCCTGTCAATGAGGAGTGCCCCCCGTCAATGAGGAGTGCCCCCACACGTCAATGAGTAGTGCCCCCTGTCAATGAGTAGTGTCCCTTTTTTGAAGAGTACCCACTGTCAATGAGAAGTGCCCCTTGTCAATGAGTTTGCCCTGTCCATGAGGAGTGACTGCTGTCAAGAAGGAGTTCCCCCTTTGAATGAGGAGTGCCCCCTGTCAATGAGGAGTGCCCCCTGTCAATGAGGTGCGCCCCCTGTCAATGAGGAGAGCCCCCTGTCAATGAGGAGTGCCCGCTGTCAACTCGGAGTGCCCTCTGTCACTGAGGAGTGCCCCCTGTAAATGAGGAGTGCCCCCTGTCAATGAGGAGAGCCCCCTTGTCAATGAGGAGTAACGCTGTAAATGAGGAGTGCCCCACTGTCAATGAGGAGTTACCGCTGTAAATTAGGAGACCCCCCATCATTGAGCAGTGCCCCCCGTCAATGACGAATGACCCTGTCAATGAGGAGTGTCGCCTGTCAATGAGGAGCGTTCCCTGTCAATGAGGAGCTTCCCCCGCCTATAAAGTGGACCCCCTGTCAATGAGAACTGCCCACGCCAATGAGGAGTACCCCCTGTCAATGAGGAGTGCCCTCTGTCAATGAGGAGTACACCCCGTCAATGAGGATTGCTTCCTGTCTATGAGGAGTGCCCCCTGTCTATAAGCAGTGCTCCTGTCAAAGTGGAATACCCTCTGTCAATGAGGAGTGCCCCCTGTCAATGAGGAGTGCCCCCTGTCAATGAGGAATGCCCCTGTCAATGAGAAGTGCCCCCGGTCAATATGGAGTGCACCCACCCCCCCCCCCCCCACCCCGTCAGTGAGGAGTGCCCCCTGTTAATGAGAAGTGTCCGCTGTCAATGAGGAGTGCCCCCTGTCAATGAGGTGTGCCCCCCCGTCTCTGAAGAGTACTCCCTGTCAATGGGGAGTGTCCCCGTCAATAAGGAGTGCCCCCCCCCCATCAATGAGGAGTGCCCCCTGTCAATAAGCAGTGCCCCTGTCAATGTGGAGGACCCACAGTCAATGAGGAGTGCTCCCTGTCAATGAGGAGTGCCCCCTGTCAATGAGGAGCTTCCCCCGTCTATAAAGTGGACCCTCTGTCAATGAGGAGTGCCCACGCCAATGAGGAGTACCCCCTGTCAATGAGGAGTGCGCCCTGTCAATGAGGAGACCCCCCTGTCAATGAGGAGTGCCCCCTGTCAATGAGGAGTACCCCGTCAATGAGGAATGCCCCTGTCAATGATAAGTGCCCCGGGTCAAGAAGGAGTGCACACCCCCCACGTCAATGAGGAGTGCCCCTGTTAATGAGATTTGCCCGCTGTCAATGAGGAGTGCTCCCTGTCAATAAGCAGTGCCCTTGTCAATGTGGAGTACCCACTGTCAATGAGAAGTGCCCCTTGTCAATGAGTTTGCCCTGTCCATGAGGAGTGACTGCTGTCAAGAAGGAGTGCCCCCTGTCAATGAGGACTGCCCCCTTTCAATGAGGAGTGCCCGCTGTCAACTCGGAGTGCCCTCTGTCACTGAGGAGTGCCCCCTGTAAATGAGGAGTGCCCCCTGTCAATGAGGAGAGCCCCCTTGTCAATGAGGAGTAACGCTGTAAATGAGGAGTGCCCCACTGTCAATGAGGAGTTACCGCTGTAAATTAGGAGGCCCCCCATCATTGAGCAGTGCCCCCCGTCAATGACGAATGACCCTGACAATGAGGAGTGTCCCCTGTCAATGAGGAGCGTCCTCTGTCAATGCGGAGCTTCCCCCGCCTATGAAGTGGACCCCCTGTCAACGAGAAGTGCCCACGCCAATGAGGAGTACCCCCTGTCAATGAGGAGTGCCCTCTGTCAATGAGGAGTACCCCCGTCAATGAGGAGTGCCCCCGTCAATGAGAAGTGCCCGCTGTCAATGAGAATTGCCCCCTGTCAATAAGCAGTGCTCCTGTCAAAGTGGAGTACACCCTGTCAATGAGGAGTGCCCCCTGTCAATGAGGAGTGCCCCACTGTCAATGAGGAATGCCCCTGTCAATGAGAAGTGCCCCCGGTCAATATGGAGTGCACCCACCCCCCACCCCCCGTCAATGAGGAGTGCCCCCTGTTAATGAGAAGTGTCCGCTGTCAATGAGGAGTAAACCCCTGTCAATGAGCTATGCCCCCACGTCTCTGAAGAGTGCTCCCTGTCAATGAGGAGTGCCAATGTAAATAAGGAGTGCCCCCTCGTCAATGAGGAGTGCCCCCTGTCAATAAGCAGTGCCCCTGTCAATGTGGAGGACCCACAGTCAATGAGGAGTGCCCGCTGTCAATGAGGAGTGCCACCTGTCAATGAGGAGCTTCCCCCGTCTATAAAGTGGACCCTCTGTCAATGAGCAGTGCCCACGCCAATGAGGAGTAACCCCTGTCAATGAGGAGTGCCCCCTGTCAATGAGGAGACCCCCCTGTCAATGAGGAGTGCCCACTGTCAATGAGGAGTACCCCCTGTCAATGAGGAATGCCCGTGTCAATGAGAAGTGCCCCGGGTCAATAAGGAGGGCACCACCCCCACCCCGTCAATGAGGAGTGCCCCCTGTTAATGAGAAGTGCCCGCTGTCAATGAGGAGTAAACCCCCGTCAATGAGGTGTGCCCCCTGTCAATAAGCAGTGGCCTTCTCAATGTGGAGTACCCACAGTCAATGAAGAGTGCCCCCTGTCAATGAGGAGTGCCCCCTGTCAATGAGGAGTGCCCCGTGACAATGGGTATTGCCCCCTGTCAATGCGGCGTGCCCCCTGTCAATGAGGAGTGCCCGCTATCAACAATGAGTGCCCTGTGTCAATGAGTAGTGCCCCGTAAATGAGATGTGCCCCCCGTCAATGAGGAGTAACCCTGGAAATGAGGCGTGACCCTGCAAATGAGGAGTGCCCCCTGTCAATGATGAGTGTCCCCTGTCAATGACGTGTGTCCCCTGTCAGTGAGGATCTCCCCCCCGTGGATCAAGTGTACCCCCTCTCAATGAGGAGTGCCCCCCGTCAATGAGGAGTGCCCCCACCCGTCAATGAGTAGTGCCCCCTGTCAATGAGTAGTGTCCCCTTTTATGAAGAGTACCAACTGTCAATGAGAAGTGCCCCTTGTCAATGAGTTTGCACTGTCCATGAGGAGTGACTGCTGTCAAGAAGGAGATCCCCCTGTTAATGAGGAGTGCTTCCTGTCAATGAGGAGTATCCCCTGTCAACTCGGAGTGCCCTCTGTCACTGAGGAGTCCCCCCTGTCAATGAGGAGTGCCCCCTATCAATGAGGAGTGCCCCCTGTCAATGAGGAGTGCCCCCTGTCAATGAGGAGTACCCCCCGTCAATGAGGAGTGCCCACGCCAATGAGGAGTGCCCCCAGTCAATAAGCGGTGCACCTGTCAATGTGGAGGACCAACAGTCAATGAGGAGTGGCCCCTTTCAATGAGGAGTGCCCCATGTCAATGAGGTGCTTCCCCCGTCTATAAAGTGGACCCTCTGTCAATGAGGAGTGCCCACGCCAATGAGGAGTACCCCCTGTCAATGAGGAGTGCCCCCTGTCAATGAGGAGTCCCCCCTGTCAATGAGGAGTGCCCCCTGTCAATGACGAGTGCACCCTGTCAATGAGGAATGCCCCTGTCAATGAGAAGTGCCCCGGTTCAATAAGGAGTGCACCCCCCCCCCCACACCCCGTCACTGAGGAGTGCCCCCTGTTAATGAGAAGTGCCCGCTGTTAATCAGGAGTAATCCCCTGTCAATGAGGTGTGCCCCGCCGTCTCAGAAGAGTGCTCCCTGTCAATGAGGAGTGCCCCCGTCAAGAAGGAGTGACCCGCCTTCAATGAGGAGTGCCCCCTGTCAATAAGGAGTGCCCCCCGTCAATGAGGAGTGCCCCCCCCCGTCAATGAGGTGTGCCCCCTGTCAATAAGCAGTGGCCTTCTAAATGTGGAGTAACCCCCGTCAATGAGGAGTGCCCCCTGTCAATGAGGAGTGCTCCCTGTCAATGAGGAGTGCCCCGTGTCAATGGGTATTGCCCCCTGTCAATGCGGAGTGCCCCCTGTCAATGAGGAGTGCCCGCTATCAACAATGAGTGCCCTGTTTCAATGAGTAGTGCCCCGTAAATGAGAAGTGCACCCCGTCAATGAGGAGTAACCCTGGAAATGAGGCGTGACCCTGCAAATGAGGAGTGCCCCCATGCCAATGATGAGTGTCCCCTGTCAATGACGTGTGTCCCCTGTCAATGAGGAGCTCCCTCCCGTCGATAAAGTGTACCCCTATCAATGAGGAGTGCCCCGCGTCAATGAGGAGTGCCCCCACCCGTCAATGAGTAGTGTCCCCTTTTATGAAGAGTTACAACTGTCAATGAGAAGTGCCCCTTGTCAATGAGTTTGCCCTGTCCATGTGGAGTGACTGCTGTCAAGAAGGAGATCCCCCTGTTAATGAGGTGTGCATCCTGTCAATGAGGAGTATCCCCTGTCAAGGAGGAGTGCCTGATGTCAATGAGGAGTGCCCCCTGTCAATGAGGAGTGTCCCCTGTCAATGAGGAGTGCCCCCTTTCAATGAGGAGTGCCCGCTGTCAACTCGGAGTGCCCTCTGTCACTGAGGAGTGCCCCCTGTCAATGAGGAGTGCCCCCTGTCAATGAGGAGAGCCCCCTTGTCAATGAGGAGTAACCCTGTAAATGAGGAGTGCCCCACTGTCAATGAGGAGTGACCGCTGTAAATTAGGAGACCCCCCATCATTGTGCAGTGCCCCCCCGTCAATGACGAATGACCCCTGTCAATGAGGAGTGCCCCTGTCAATGAGGAGCTACCCCCGCCTATAAAGTGGATCCCCTTTCAATGAGGAGTGCCCACGCCAATGAGGAGAACCCCCTGTCAATGAGGAGTGCCCCCTGTCAATGAGGAGTGCCCCCTGTCAATGAGGAGTACCCCCCGTCAATGAGGAGTGCCCACGCCAAAGCGGAGTGCCCCCTGTCAATAAGCGGTGCACCTGTCAATGTGGAGGACCAACAGTCAATGAGGAGTGCCCCATGTCAATGAGGAGCTTCCCCATGTCAATGAGGACTGCCCCCTGTCAACGAGGAGTACCCCCTGTCAATGAGGAATGCCCCTGTAAATGAGAAGTGCCCCGGTTCAATAAGGAGTGCACCCCCCCCCCACACCCCGTCACTGCGGAGTGCCCCCTGTTAATGAGAAGTGCCCGCTGTCAATCAGGAGTAAACCCCTGTCAATGAGGAGTGCCCCGCCGTCTCTGAAGAGTGCTCCCTGTCAATGAGGAGTGCCCCCGTCAATAAGGAGTGCCCCCCCGTCAATGAGGAGTGACCCCTGTCAATGAGGAGTGCCCCCTGTCAATGAGGAGTGCCCCGTGTTAATGGGTATTGCCCCCTGTCAATGCGGAGTGCCCCCTGTCAATGAGGAGTGCCCGCTATCAACAATGAGTGCCCTCTGTCAATGAGTAGTGCCCCGTAAATGAGAAGTGCCCCCCGTCAATGAGGAGTAACCCAGGAAATTAGGCGTGACCCTGTAAATGAGGAGTGCCCCCTGTTAATGTGAAGTGCCCGCTGTCAATGAGGAGTAAACCCCTTTCAATGAGTTGTGCCCCCCCGTCTCTGAAGAGTGCTGCCTGACAATGAGAAGTGCCCCCGTCAATAAGGAGTGCCCTCCGTCAATGAGGAGTGCCCCTGTCAATAAACAGTGCCCCTGTCAATGTGGAGTACCCACATTCAATGAGGAGTGCCCCCTGCCAATGAGGAGTGCCCCCTGTCAATGAGGAATGCCCCGTGTCAATGGGTATTGCCCCCTGTCAATGCGGAGTGCCCCCTGTCAATGAGGAGTGCCCGCTATCAACAATGAGTGCCCTCTGTCAATGAGTAGTGCCCCGTAAATTAGAAGTGCCCCCCGTCAATGAGGAGTAAACCTGGAAATGAGGCGTGACCCTGTAAATGAGGAGTGCCCCCTGTCAATGATGAGTTCCCCATGTCAATGTCGGGTGTCCCCTGTCAATGAGGAGCTCCCCCCGTCGATAAAGTGTACCCCCTGTCAATGCGGAGTGCCCCCCGTCAATGAGGAGTGCCCCCACCCGTCAATGAGTAGTGCCCCCTGTCAATGAGTAGTGTCCTCTTTTATGAAGAGTACCAACTGTCAATGAGAAGTGCCCCTTTTCAATGAGTTTGCACTGTCCATGAGGAGTGACTGGTGTCATGAAGGAGTGCCTCCTGTCAATGGGTATTGCCCCCTGTCAATGCGGAGTGCCCCCTGTCAATGAGGAGTGCCTCCTGGCAATGAGGAGTGCCCCCTGTCAATGAGGCGTGCCCCCTGTCAATGAGGAGTGCCTTCTGTCAATGAAGAGTGCCACTGTCAATGGGTTTTGCCCCCGGTCAATGCGGAGTGTCCCCTGTCATTGAGGAGTACCCCCTGTCAATGAGGAATGCCCCTGTCAATGAGAAGTGCCCCCGGTCAATAAGGAGTGCACCCACCCCCCGTCAATGAGGAGTGCCCCCTGTTAATGAGGAGTGCCCGCTGTCAATGAGGAGTAAACCCCTGTCAATGAGGTGTGCCCCCCCCGTCTCGGAAGAGTGCTCCCTGTCAATGCGGAGTGCCCCCGTCAATAAGGAGTGACCCGCCTTCAATGAGGAGTGCCCCCTGTCAATAAGGAGTGCCCCCCGTCAATGAGGAGTGCGCCCCCCCCCGGCAATGAGGTGTGCCCCCTGTCAATAAGCAGTGGCCTTCTCAATGTGGAGTAACCCCCGTCAATGAGGAGTGCCCCCTGTCAATGAGGAGTGCTCCCTGTCAATGAGGAGTGCCCCGTGTCAATGGGTATTGCCCCCTGTCAATGCGGAGTGCCCCCTGTCAATGAGGAGTGCCCGCTATCAACAATGAGTGCCCTGTTTCAATGAGTAGTGCCCCGTAAATGAGAAGTGCCCCCCGTCAATGAGGAGTAACCCTGGAAATGAGGCGTTACCCTGCAAATGAGGAGTGCCCCCTGCCAATGATGAGTGTCCCCTGTCAATGACGTGTGTCCCTTGTCAATGAGGAGCTCCCTCCCGTCGATAAAGTGTACCCCTATCAATGAGGAGTGCCCCCCGTCAATGAGGAGTGCCCCCACCCGTCAATGAGTAGTGCCCCCTGTCAATGAGTAGTGTCCCCTTTTATGAAGAGTACCAACTGTCAATGAGAAGTGCCCCTTGTCAATGAGTTTGCCCTGTCCATGTGGAGTGACTGCTGTCAAGAAGGAGATCCCCCTGTTAATGAGGTGTGCATCCTGTCAATGAGGAGTATCCCCTGTCAAGGAGGAGTGCCTGATGTCAATGAGGAGTGCCCCCTGTCAATGAGGAGTGTCCCCTGTCAATGAGGAGTGCCCCCTTTCAATGAGGAGTGCCCGCTGTCAACTCGGAGTGCCCTCTGTCACTGAGGAGTGCCCCCTGTCAATGAGGAGTGCCCCCTGTCAATGAGGAGAGCCCCCTTGTCAATGAGGAGTAACCCTGTAAATGAGGAGTGCCCCACTGTCAATGAGGAGTGACCGCTGTAAATTAGGAGACCCCCCATCATTGAGCAGTGCCCCCCCGTCAATGACGAATGACCCCTGTCAATGAGGAGTGCCCCTGTCAATGAGGAGCTACCCCCGCCTATAAAGTGGATCCCCTTTCAATGAGGAGTGCCCACGCCAATGAGGAGAACCCCCTGTCAATGAGGAGTGCCCCCTGTCAATGAGGAGTGCCCCCTGTCAATGAGGAGTACCCCCCGTCAATGAGGAGTGCCCACGCCAATGCGGAGTGCCCCCTGTCAATAAGCGGTGCACCTGTCAATGTGGAGGACCAACAGTCAATGAGGAGTGCCCCATGTCAATGAGGAGCTTCCCCCGTCTATAAAGTGGACCCTCTGTCAATGAGGAGTGCCCACGCCAATGAGGAGTACCCCGTCAATGAGGAGTGCCCCCTGTCAATGAGGAGACCCCCATGTCAATGAGGACTGCCCCCTGTCAATGAGGAGTACCCCCTGTCAATGAGGAATGCCCCTGTCAATGAGAAGTGCCCCGGTTCAATAAGGAGTGCACCCCCCCCCCCACACCCCGTCACTGAGGAGTGCCCCCTGTTAATGAGAAGTGCCCGCTGTCAATCAGGAGTAAACCCCTGTCAATGAGGAGTGCCCCGCCGTCTCTGAAGAGTGCTCCCTGTCAATGAGGAGTGCCCCCGTCAATAAGGAGTGCCCCCCCGTCAATGAGGAGTGACCCCTGTCAATGAGGAGTGCCCCTGTAAATGAGGAGTGCCCCACTGTCAATGAGGAGTGACCGCTGTAAATTAGGAGACCCCCCATCATTGAGCAGTGCCCCCCCGTCAATGACGAATGACCCCTGTCAATGAGGAGTGCCCCTGTCAATGAGGAGCTACCCCCGCCTATAAAGTGGATCCCCTTTCAATGAGGAGTGCCCACGCCAATGAGGAGAACCCCCTGTCAATGAGGAGTGCCCCCTGTCAATGAGGAGTGCCCCCTGTCAATGAGGAGTACCCCTCGTCAATGAGGAGTGCCCACGCCAATGCGGAGTGCCCCCTGTCAATAAGCGGTGCACCTGTCAATGTGGAGGACCAACAGTCAATGAGGAGTGCCCCATGTCAATGAGGAGCTTTCCCCGTCTATAAAGTGGACCCTCTGTCAATGAGGAGTGCCCACGCCAATGAGGAGTACCCCGTCAATGAGGAGTGCCCCCTGTCAATGAGGAGACCCCCATGTCAATGAGGACTGCCCCCTGTCAATGAGGAGTACCCCCTGTCAATGAGGAATGCCCCTGTCAATGAGAAGTGCCCCGGTTCAATAAGGAGTGCACCCCCCCCCCCCACACCCCGTCACTGAGGAGTGCCCCCTGTTAATGAGAAGTGCCCGCTGTCAATCAGGAGTAAACCCCTGTCAATGAGGAGTGCCCCGCCGTCTCTGAAGAGTGCTCCCTGTCAATGAGGAGTGCCCCCGTCAATAAGGAGTGCCCCCCCGTCAATGAGGAGTGACCCCTGTCAATGAGGAGTGCCCCCTGTCAATGAGGAGTGCCCCGTGTTAATGGGTATTGCCCCCTGTCAATGGGGAGTGCCCCCTGTCAATGAGGAGTGCCCGCTATCAACAATGAGTGCCCTCTGTCAATGAGTAGTGCCCCGTAAATGAGATGTGCCCCCCGTCAATGAGGAGTAACCCAGGAAATTAGGCGTGACCCTGTAAATGAGGAGTGCCCCCTGTTAATGTGAAGTGCCCGCTGTCAATGAGGAGTAAACCCCTGTCAATGAGTTGTGCCCCCCCGTCTCTGAAGAGTGCTGCCTGACAATGAGAAGTGCCCCCGTCAATAAGGAGTGCCCTCCGTCAATGAGGAGTGCCCCTGTCAATAAACAGTGCCCCTGTCAATGTGGAGTACCCACTGTCAATGAGGAGTGCCCCCTGCCAATGAGGAGTGCTTCCTGTCAATGAGGAATGCCCCGTGTCAATGGGTATTGCCCCCTGTCAATGCGGAGTGCCCCCTGTCAATGAGGAGTGCCCGCTATCAACAATGAGTGCCCTCTGTCAATGAGTAGTGCCCCGTAAATTAGAAGTGCCCCCGTCAATGAGGAGTAAACCTGGAAATGAGGCGTGACCCTGTAAATGAGGAGTGCCCCCTGTCAATGATGAGTTCCCCATGTCAATGTCGGGTGTCCCCTGTCAATGAGGAGCTCCCCCCGTCAATGAGGAGTGCCCCCACCCGTCAATGAGTAGTGCCCCCTGTCAATGAGTAGTGTCCTCTTTGATGAAGAGTACCAACTGTCAATGAGAAGTGCCCCTTTTCAATGAGTTTGCACTGTCCATGAGGAGTGACTGGTGTCATGAAGGAGTGCCTCCTGTCAATGGGTATTGCCCCCTGTCAATGCGGAGTGCCCCCTGTCAATGAGGAGTGCCTCCTGGCAATGAGGAGTGCCCCCTGTCAATGAGGCGTGCCCCCTGTCAATGAGGAGTGCCTTCTGTCAATGAAGAGTGCCACTGTCAATGGGTATTGCCCCCTATCAATGCGGAGTGCCCCCTGTCAATGAGGAGTGCCTCCTGTCATTGAGGAGTACCCCCTGTCAATGAGGAATGCCCCTGTCAATGAGAAGTGCCCCCGGTCAATAAGGAGTGCACCCCCCCCCCCCCCCGTCAATGAGGAGTGACCCCTGTTAATGAGAAGTGCCCGCTGTCAATGAGGAGTAAACCCCTGTCAATGAGGTGTGCCCCCCCGTCTCGGAAGAGTGCTCCCTGTCAATGCGGAGGCCCCCGTCAATAAGGAGTGCCCCCCAGTAAATGAGGAGTGCCCCTTGTCAATAAGCCGTGCCCCTGTCAATGTGGAGGACCCACTGACAATGAGGAGTGCCCCCTGTCAATGAGGAGTGCCCCCTGTCAATGAGGAGCTTCCCCCGTCTATAAAGTGGACCCTCTGTCAATGAGGAGTGCCCATGCCAATGAGGAGTACCCCCTGTCAATGAGGAGTGCCCCCTGTCAATGAGGAGACCCCCATGTCAATGAGGACTGCCCCCTGTCAATGAGGAGTACCCCCTGTCAATGAGGAATGCCCCTGTCAATGAGAAGTGCCCCGGGTCAATAACGAGTGCACCCCCCCCCCCCGTCAATGAGGAGAGCCCCCTGTTAATGAGAAGTGCCCTCTGTCAATGAGGAGTGGATGTGGTCTATATGGACTTCAGCAAGGCGTTCGATAAGGTCCCCCATGCAATACGTCTTGAGAAAGTGAGAGGGCATGGGATCCAAGGGGCTGTTGCCTTGTGGATCCAGAACTGGCTTGCCTTCAGAAGGCAGAGAGTGGCTGTGGAGGGGTCTTTCTCTGCATGGAGGTCAGTGACCAGTGGAGTGCCCCAGGGATCTGTTCTGAGACCCTTGCTGTTTGTCATTTTCATAAATGACCTGGATGAGGAAGTGGAGGGATGGGTTGGTAAGTTTGCTGACGACACCAAGGTAGGTGGTGTTGTGGATAGTTTGGAGGGATGTCAGAAGTTGCAGCGAGACATAGATAGAATGCAAGACTGGGCGGAGAAGTGGCAGATGGACTTCAACCCGGATAAGTGTGTGGTGATCCATTTTGGCAGATCCAATGGGATGAAGCAGCAGTATAATATGAAGGGTACCATTCTTAGCAGTGTCGAGGATCAGAAGGACCTTGGGGTCCGGGTCCATAGGACTCTTAAATCAGCCTCGCAGGTGGAGGATGCGGTCAAGAAGGCGTACGGCGTACTGGCCTTCATTAATCGAGGGATTGAGTTTAGGAGTCGGGAGATAATGCTGCAGCTTTATAGGACCCTGGTTAGACCCCACTTGGAGTACTGCGCGCAGTTCTGGTCACCTCATTACAGGAAAGATGTTGAAGCCATTGAAAGGGTGCAGAGGAGATTTACAAGGATGTTGCCTGGATTGGGGGGCATGCCTGATGAGGATAGGTTGAGGGAGCTTGGTCTCTTCTCCCTGGAGAGACGAAGGATGAGAGGTGACCTGATAGAGGTTTACAAGATGTTGAGAGGTCTGGATAGGGTAGACTCTCAGAGGCTATTTCCAAGGGCTGAAATGGTTGCTACGAGAGGACACAGGTTTAAGGTGCTGGGGGGTAGGTACAGAGGAGATGTCAGGGGTAAGTTTTTCACTCAGAGGGTGGTGGGTGAGTGGAATCGGCTGACGTCGGTGGTGGTGGAGGCAAACTCGTTGGGGTCTTTTAAGAGACTTCTGGATGAGTACATGGGATTTAATGGGATTGAGGGCTATAGATAGGCCTAGAGGTGGGGCAACTTGTGGGCCGAAGGGCCTGTTTGTGCTGTGGCTTTCTATGTTCTATGTTCTATGTTCTAAACCCCTGTCAATGAGGTGTGCCCCCCCCCCCGTTTCTGAAGAGTGCTCCCTGTCAATGAGGAGTGCCCCCGTCAATAAGGAGTGCCCCCCCCACCCGTCAATGAGGAGTGCCCCCTGTCAATGAGGAGTGTCCCCACCCGTCAATGAGTAGTGCCCCCTATCAATGAGTAGTGTCCCCTTTTATGAAGAGTAACCACTGTCAATGAGAAGTGCCCCTTGTCAATGAGTTTGCCCTGTCCATGAGGAGTGACTGCTGTCATGAAGGACTGCCTCCTGTCAATGAGGAGTGCCCCCTGTCAATGAGGAGTGCCCCCTGTCAATGAGGAATGCCCCGTGTCAATGGTTATTGCCCCCTGTCAATGCGGAGTGCCCCCTGTCAATGAGGAGTGCCCGCTATCAACAATGAGTGCCCTCTTTCAATGAGTGTGCCCCGTAAATGAGAAGTGCCCCCCGTCAATGAGGAGTAAACCTGTAAATGAGGCATGACCCTGTAAATGAGGAGTGCCCCCTGTCAATGAGGTGTGCCCCCTGTCAATGAGGAGTGCCCGCTGTCAACTCGGAGTGCCCTCTCTCACTGAGGTTTGCCCCCTGTCAATGAGGAGTCCCCCCTGGCAATGAGGAGAGCCCCCTTTTCAAGGAGGAGTGACCGCTGTAAAATAGGAGTCCCCCCCCATCATTGAGCAGTGCCCCCCCGTCAATGACGAATGACCCGTGTCATTGAGGAGTGCCGCCTGTCAATGACGAGTCCCCCCTGTCAATAGGCAGTGCCCCTGTCAATGTGGAGTACCCCCTGTCAATGAGGAGTGCCCGCTGTCAATGAGGAGTGCCCCGTGTCAATGACGAGTGCCCCGTGTCAATGGGTATTGTCCCCTGTCAATGCGGAGTGCCCCCTGTCAATGAGGAGTGCCCGCTATCAACAATGAGTGCCCTGTTTCAATGAGTAGTGCCCCGTAAATGAGAAGTGCCCCCCGTCACTGAGGAGTAACCCTGGAAATGAGGCGTGACCCTGCAAATAAGGAGTGCCCCCTGCCAATGATGAGTGTCCCCTGTCAATGACGTGTGTCCCCTGTCAATGAGGAGCTCCCTCCTGTCGATAAAGTGTACCCCCTATCAATGAGGAGTGCCCCCCGTCAATGAGGAGTGTCCCCACCCGTCAATGAGTAGTGTCCCCTTTTATGAAGAGTACCAACTGTCAATGAGAAGTGCCCCTTGTCAATGAGTTTGCCCTGTCCATGTGGAGTGACTGCTGTCAAGAAGGAGATACCCCTGTTAATGTGGAGTGCTTCCTGTCAATGCGGATTATCCCCTGTCAAGGAGGAGTGCCTGATGTCAATGAGGAGTGCCCCCTGTCAATGAGGAGTGTCCCCTGTCAATGAGGAGTGCCCCCTTTCAATGAGGAGTGCCCGCTGTCAACTCGGAGTGCCCTCTGTCACTGAGGAGTGCCCCCTGTCAATGAGGAGTGCCCCCTGTCAATGAGGAGAGCCCCCTTGTCAATGAGGAGTAACCCTGTAAATGAGCAGTGCCCAACTGTCAATGAAGAGTGACCGCTGTAAATTAGGAGACCCCCCATCATTGAGCAGTGCCCCCCCGTCAATGACGAATGACCCCTGTCAATGAGAAGTGTCCCCTGTCAATGAGGAGCTACCCCCGCCTATAAAGTGGATCCCCTTTCAATGAGGAGTGCCCACGCCAATGAGGAGAACCCCCTGTCAATGAGGAGTGCCCCCTGTCAATGAGGAGTGCCCCCTGTCAATGAGGAGTACCCCCCGTCAATGAGGAGTGCCCACGCCAATGCGGAGTGCCCCCTGTCAATAAGCGGTGCACCTGTCAATGTGGAGGACCAACAGTCAATGAGGAGTGCCCCATGTCATTGAGGAGCTTCCCCCGTCTAGAAAGTGGACCCTCTGTCAATGAGGAGTGCCCACGCCAATGAGGAGTACCCCCTGTCAATGAAGAGTGCCCCCTGTCAATGAGGAGATCCCCATGTCAATGAGGAGTGCCCCCTGCCAATGAGGAGTACCCCCTGTCAATGAGGAATGCCCCTGTCAATGAGAAGTGCCCCGGGTCAATAACGAGTGCAGCCACCCCCCCCCCCCCCCGTCAATGAGGAGTGCCCCCTGTTAATGAGAAGTGCCCTCTGTCAATGAGGAGTAAACCCCTGTCAATGAGGTGTGCCCCCCCCCGTCCCTGAAGAGTGCTCCCTGTCAATGAGGAGTGCCCCCGTCAATAAGGAGTGCCCCCCCCGTCAATGAGGAGTGCCCCCTGTCAAAAAGGAGTGTCCCCACCCGTCAATGAGTAGTGTCCCCTTTTATGAAGAGTACCGACTGTCAATGAGAAGTGCCCCTTGTCAATGAGTTTGCCCTGTCCATGAGGAGTGACTGCTGTCATGAAGGACTGCCTCCTGTCAATGAGGAGTGCCCACTGTCAATGGTTATTGCCCCCTGTCAATGCGGAGTGCCCCCTGTCAATGAGGAGTGCCCGCTATCAACAATGAGTGCCCTCTTTCAATGAGTGTGCCCCGTAAATGAGAAGTGCCCCCCGTCAATGAGGAGTAAACCTGGAAATGAGGCGTGACCCTGTAAATGAGGAGTGCCCCCTGTCAATGATGAGTGTCCCCACCCGTCAATACGTAGTGCCCCCTGTCAATGAGTAGTGTCCCCTTTTATGAAGAGTACCCACTGTCAATTAGATGTCCCCCTTGACAATGAGTTTGCCCTGTGCATGAGGAGTGACTGGTGTCATGAAGGAGTGCCTCCTGTCAATGAGGAGTGCCCCCTGTCAATGAGGAGTGCCCGCTGTCAACTCGGAGTGCCCTCTCTCACTGAGGTTTGCCCCCTGTCAATGAGGGGTGCCCCCTGGCAATGAGGAGAGCCCCCTTTTTAAGGAGGAGTGACCGCTGTAAATTAGGAGTTCCCCCCCCCCCATCATTGAGCAGTGCCCCCCCGTCAATGACGAATGACCCGTGTCAATGAGGAGTGCCCCCTGTCAATGAGGAGTGCCCCCTGTCAATAGGCAGTGCCCCTGTCAATGTGGAGTACCCCCTGTCAATGAGGAGTGCCCCCTGTCAATGAGGAGTGCCCCGTGTCATTGACGAGTGCCCCCTGTCAATGAGGAGACCCCCCATCAATGAAGAGTGCCCCCTGTCAATGAGGAGTACCTTCTGTCAATGAGGAGTGCCCACTGTCAATGAGGAGTGCCCCCTGTCAATGAGGAGTACCCCCCGTCAATGAGGAGTGCCCACGCCAATGCGGAGTGCCCCCTGTCAATAAGCGGTGCACCTGTCAATGTGGAGGACCAAGAGTCAATGAGGAGTGCCCCATGTCAATGAGGAGCTTCCCCCGTCGATAAAGTGGACCCTCTGTCAATGAGGAGTGCCCACGCCAATGAGGAGTTCCCCCTGTCAATGAGGAGTGCCCCCTGTCAATGAGGAGTCCCCCATGTCAATGAGGACTGCCCCCTGTCAAGGAGGAGTACCCCCTGTCAATGAGGAATGCCCCTGTCAATGAGAAGTGCCCCGGTTCAATAAGGAGTGCACCCCCCCCCCCACACCCCGTCACTGAGGAGTGCCCCCTGTTAATGAGAAGTGCCCGCTCTCAATCAGGAGTAAACCCCTGTCAATGAGGTGTGCCCCGCCGTCTCTGAAGAGTGCTCCCTGTCAATGAGGAGTGCTCCCTGTCAATGAGGAGTGCCCCCGTCAATAAGGAGTGCCCCCCCGTCAATGAGGAGTGACCCCTGTCAATGAGGAGTGCCCCCTGTCAATGAGGAGTGCCCCGTGTTAATGGGTATTGCCCCCTGTCAATGCGGAGTGCCCCCTGTCAATGAGGAGTGCCCGCTATCAACAATGAGTGCCCTCTGTCAATGAGTAGTGCCCCATAAATGAGAAGTGCCCCCCGTCAATGAGGAGTAACCCAGGAAATTAGGCGTGACCCTGTAAATGAGGAGTGCCCCCTGTTAATGTGAAGTGCCCGCTGTCAATGAGGAGTAAACCCCTGTCAATGAGTTGTGCCCCCCCGTCTCTGAAGAGTGCTGCCTGACAATGAGAAGTGCCCCCGTCAATAAGGAGTGCCCTCCGTCAATGAGGAGTGCCCCTGTCAATAAACAGTGCCCCTGTCAATGTGGAGTACCCACTGTCAATGTGGAGTGTCCCCTGTTAATGAGGAGTGCTTCCTGTCAATGAGGAGAATCCCCTGTCAACTCGGAGTGCCCTCTGTCACTGAGGAGTCCCCCCTGTCAATGAGGAGTGCCCCCTATCAATGAGGAGAGCCACCTTGTCAATGAGGAGTAACCCTGTAAATGAGGAGTGCCCCACTGTCAATGAGGAGTGACCGCTGTAAATTAGGAGACCCCCCATCATTGAGCAGTGCCCCCCCGTCAATGACGAATGACCCCTGTCAATGAGGTGTGTCCCCTGTCAATAAGGAGCTACCCCCGCCTATAAAGTGGACCCCTTTCAATGAGGAGTGCCCACGCCAATGATGAGAACCCCCTGTCAATGAGGAGTGCCCCCTGTCAATGAGGAGTGCCCCCTGTCAATGAGGAGTACCCCCCGTCAATGAGGAGTGCCCACGCCAATGAGGAGTGCCCCCTGTCAATAAGCGGTGCACCTGTCAATGTGGAGGACCAACAGTCAATGAGGAGTGGCCCCTTTCAATGAGGAGTGCCCCATGTCAATGAGGTGCTTCCCCCGTCTATAAAGTGGACCCTCTGTCAATGAGGAGTGCCCACGCCAATGAGGAGTACCCCCTGTCAATGAGGAGTGCCCCCCTGTCAATGAGGAGTCCCCCCTGTCAATGAGGAGTGCCCCCTGTCAATGACGAGTGCACCCTGTCAATGAGGAATGCCCCTGTCAATGAGAAGTGCCCCGGTTCAATAAGGAGTGCACCCCCCCCCACACACCCCGTCACTGAGGAGTGCCCCCTGTTAATGAGAAGTGCCCGCTGTCAATCAGGAGTAAACCCCTGTCAATGAGGTGTGCCCCGCCGTCTCTGAATAGTGCTCCCTGTCAATGAGGAGTGCCCCCGTCAATAAGGAGTGACCCGCCTTCAATGAGGAGTGCCCCATGTCAATAAGGAGTGCCCCCCGTCAATGAGGAGTGCCCCCTGTCAATGAGGAGTGTCCCCACCCGTCAATGAGTAGTGCCCCCTATCAATGAGTAGTGTCCCCTTTTATGAAGAGTACCCACTGTCAATGAGAAGTGCCCCTTGTCAATGAGTTTGCCCTGTCCATGAGGAGTGACTGCTGTCATGAAGGACTGCCTCCTGTCAATGAGGAGTGCCCCCTGTCAATGAGGAGTGCCCCCTGTCAATGAGGAATGCCCCGTGTCAATGGTTATTGCCCCCTGTCAATGCGGAGTGCCCCCTGTCAATGAGGAGTGCCCGCTATCAACAATGAGTGCCCTCTTTCAATGAGTGTGCCCCGTAAATGAGAAGTGCCCCCCGTCAATGAGGAGTAAACCTGTAAATGAGGCGTGACCCTGTAAATGATGAGTGCCCCCTGTCAATGAGGAGTGCCCCCTGTCAATGAGGAGTGCCCGCTGTCAACTCGGAGTGCCCTCTCTCACTGAGGCTTGCCCCCTGTCAATGAGGAGTGCCCCCTGGCAATGAGGAGAGCCCCCTTTTCAAGGAGGAGTGACCGCTGTAAAATAGGAGTCCCCCCCCCCATCATTGAGCAGTGCCCCCCCGTCAATGACGAATGACCCGTGTCATTGAGGAGTGCCGCCAGTCAATGAGGAGTCCCCCCTGTCAATAGGCAGTGCCCCTGTCAATGTGGAGTACCCCCTGTCAATGAGGAGTGCCCCCTGTCAATGAGGAGTGCCCCGTGTCAATGACGAGTGCCCCGTGTCAATGGGTATTGTCCCCGTCAATGCGGAGTGCCCCCTGTCAATGAGGAGTGCCCGCTATCAACAATGAATGCCCTGTTTCAATGAGTAGTGCCCCGTAAATGAGAAGTGCCCCCCGTCAATGAGGAGTAACCCTGGAAATGAGGCGTGACCCTGCAAATGAGGAGTGCCCCCTGCCAATGATGAGTGTCCCCTGTCAATGACGTGTGTCCCCTGTCAATGAGGAGCTCCCTCCTGTCGATAAAGTGTACGCCCTATCAATGAGGAGTGCCCCCCGTCAATGAGGAGTGCCCCCACCCGTCAATGAGTAGTGCCCCCTGTCAATGAGTAGTGTCCCCTTTTATGAAGAGTACCAACTGTCAATGAGAAGTGCCCCTTGTCAATGAGTTTGCCCGGTCCATGAGGAGTGACTGCTGTCAAGAAGGAGATCCCCCTGTTAATGAGGGGTGCTTCCTGTCAATGCGGAGTATCCCCTGTCAAGGAGGAGTGCCTGATGTCAATGAGGAGTGCCCCCTGTCAATGAGGAGTGTCCCCTGTCAATGAGGAGTGCCCCCTTTCAATGAGGAGTGCCCGCTGTCAACTCGGAGTGCCCTCTGTCACTGAGGAGTGCCCCCTGTCAATGAGGAGTGCCCCCTGTCAATGAGGAGAGCCCCCTTGTCAATGAGGAGTAACCCTGTAAATGAGGAGTGCCCAACTGTCAATGAGGAGTGACCGCTGTAAATTAGGAGACCCCCCATCATTGAGCAGTGCCACCCCCCGTCAATGACGAATGACCCCTGTCAATGAGGAGTGTCCCCTGTCAATGAGGAGCTACCCCCGCCTATAAAGTGGATCCCCTTTCAATGAGGAGTGCCCACGCCAATGAGGAGAACCCCCTGTCAATGAAGAGTGCCACCTGTCAATGAGGATTCCCCCCTGTCAATGAGGAGTACCCCCCGTCAATGAGGAGTGCCCACGCCAATGCGGAGTGCCCACTGTCAATAAGCGGTGCACCTGTCAATGTGGAGGACCAACAGTCAATGAGGAGTGCCCCATGTCATTGAGGAGCTTCCCCCGTCTATAAAGTGGACCCTCTGTCAATGAGGAGTGCCCACGCCAATGAGGAGTACCCCCTGTCAATGAGGAGTGCCCCCTGTCAATTAGGAGATCCCCATGTCAATGAGGAGTGCCCCCTGCCAATGAGGAGTGACCGCTGTAAATTAGGAGATCCCCATCATTGAGCAGTGCCCCCCCGTCAATGACGAATGACCCCTGTCAATGAGGTGTGTCCCCTGTCAATAAGGAGCTACCCCCGCCTATAAAGTGGACCCCTTTCAATGAGGAGTGCCCACGCCAATGATGAGAACCCCCTGTCAATGAGGAGTGCCCCCTGTCAATGAGGAGTGCCCCCTGTCAATGAGGAGTACCCCCCGTCAATGAGGAGTGCCCACGCCAATGAGGAGTGCCCCCTGTCAATAAGCGGTGCACCTGTCAATGTGGAGGACCAACAGTCAATGAGGAGTGGCCCCTTTCAATGAGGAGTGCCCCATGTCAATGAGGTGCTTCCCCCGTCTATAAAGTGGACCCTCTGTCAATGAGGAGTGCCCACGCCAATGAGGAGTACCCCCTGTCAATGAGGAGTGCCCCCCTGTCAATGAGGAGTCCCCCCTGTCAATGAGGAGTGCCCCCTGTCAATGACGAGTGCACCCTGTCAATGAGGAATGCCCCTGTCAATGAGAAGTGCCCCGGTTCAATAAGGAGTGCACCCCCCCCCCCCCCACACACCCCGTCACTGAGGAGTGCCCCCTGTTAATGAGAAGTGCCCGCTGTCAATCAGGAGTAAACCCCTGTCAATGAGGTGTGCCCCGCCGTCTCTGAATAGTGCTCCCTGTCAATGAGGAGTGCCCCCGTCAATAAGGAGTGACCCGCCTTCAATGAGGAGTGCCCCCTGTCAATAAGGAGTGCCCCCCGTCAATGAGGAGTGCCCCCTGTCAATGAGGAGTGTCCCCACCCGTCAATGAGTAGTGCCCCCTATCAATGAGTAGTGTCCCCTTTTATGAAGAGTACCCACTGTCAATGAGAAGTGCCCCTTGTCAATGAGTTTGCCCTGTCCATGAGGAGTGACTGCTGTCATGAAGGACTGCCTCCTGTCAATGAGGAGTGCCCCCTGTCAATGAGGAGTGCCCCCTGTCAATGAGGAATGCCCCGTGTCAATGGTTATTGCCCCCTGTCAATGCGGAGTGCCCCCTGTCAATGAGGAGTGCCCGCTATCAACAATGAGTGCCCTCTTTCAATGAGTGTGCCCCGTAAATGAGAAGTGCCCCCCGTCAATGAGGAGTAAACCTGTAAATGAGGCGTGACCCTGTAAATGATGAGTGCCCCCTGTCAATGACGAGTGCCCCCTGTCAATGAGGAGTGCCCGCTGTCAACTCGGAGTGCCCTCTCTCACTGAGGCTTGCCCCCTGTCAATGAGGAGTGCCCCCTGGCAATGAGGAGAGCCCCCTTTTCAAGGAGGAGTGACCGCTGTAAAATAGGAGTCCCCCCCCCCATCATTGAGCAGTGCCCCCCCGTCAATGACGAATGACCCGTGTCATTGAGGAGTGCCGCCAGTCAATGAGGAGTCCCCCCTGTCAATAGGCAGTGCCCCTGTCAATGTGGAGTACCCCCTGTCAATGAGGAGTGCCCCCTGTCAATGAGGAGTGCCCCGTGTCAATGACGAGTGCCCCGTGTCAATGGGTATTGTCCCCTGT